>NW_026623067.1:83214157-83522371 GCF_023065955.2 Ursus arctos
AGGATTAAAAATACCACTTTTTGATGGCACACAATGACATTCATATAGATGAAAGAATTTATCATTCTTATAGATCCAAACTATAGAAGACAACAACGCAAGGACATGCTCTGGGAAACGAGGATTGTCTTTGGTTGTCTTGTATGTTACTCCTAGACAGTGAGAGCTAGTGTATAGTGCACCGAGCCACATAACTGAAATAGTTAAGTGTAGACACATTCAGCTGCTCAAGGAGGGTAGCTGAACAGCCTCAGATCAGGGCCTCAAAACAGGATCTACTGCAGTATTGCAAAAAAAATAATAAAATAATAACAAAACTTATATTACAGTTAACCCCTTCATGTCTTGACATTAATTTTGAGCTTGATTATTTGGTGTGTTGAGTGGCCCAAATAGTAGAGGAGAAATTTAGAGTATGACATCATAAGTTGCCCCAAATAACATAAAAAACATTTTGTTGTGAGAGTAAATAGAGGAAGACAAGTGGAAGTATAAAAAGTCCTTATCGGCCAGCCCATAACTAAGTTTCCCATTATTTGGCATTAGCCAAGAAAACAGATAAGGGATTTCAAAGTTTCTAATAATACCTTAGTAGATTTGTAAAATGTGTTAAAAGTTGGAGTTATATTTTTTATTACAGTAATATTTTGATGTATTCTTTGAGTCAGTGTGGCAGGCCCAACAGTTTTGTTGGAGGCTATGAACTGATAGCTTAGTAAGGTAAATCCGTGGTATTTGTTTATAACCCAGGGGAAGGAGTGATCATGGTGGACATGGTCTGAGATGCAGGGCATAAGGTCATAGTGGAAAGCCGGGGTTAGGAGAAGGAGAAGGTACTGAAGAGTGGGAGTGTTCTTCCCAAGGGGGTAAGGGGGTGACTGATATGAAACCGGTCCCCCTGGGGAAAGCAATAATCTCCATTAATATTTTGAATGACACAAATACTACTAACCTCTATCAAATTTCCTTTCAGGCACAGGAGTTTAAGGGTATACATTTTGGCAGAGAACAAGAAATATAAGAGGATCAGGGACTAAATAAATAGTGAATTCATGAGTCGTAGAATCTCTAATATCAAAGGAAGAAAAGCAATAGATGTGCCAAGTCCAATTTGTCAATGTCATGAGAGGCTCAATCTGTAGACATTGTTAGGTCAGTGATCTCAGTGTCTGAGGTGAAAGTGTCTCTGGAGTGAGAGGAAAAGTCACCTCTAATAGGGAGGTCTTGGGTTGGGGCAGTGTCCTCTGAAGTGATGTTATCTCCTGGGTGATGAAGACATGAACTCCAGGGCCAGGGTGGTGTCATCCGAGATGTAGGATTAGAAGATCCTTCTCTGGTGGATTTTGACATGGTTTGATGTCGGTCATGTTTTTGTGTCTCCATGAAATTACAAGAAGGCTAATAAGCCAGTTGTGGAATTTGAAGGCAACTTTGGTCCTGGGAACTTAACTTGGAAATATCTTTTAAGTCAAGGAACTTTGTACATACACAACTAGCAAAGAGAATGCCAGCATCTATGACACTGCTATCATTGGAGCAAAGCCCTGGAACCTGACACAATTAAAGCCCTAATTGAGGGTGACCGAATCTAACAAATCAAAACAGTCCAGTGTTTCACCCAGTTGGATGATGAGAGGGATTCTGCTGAAAATAAATTTTAATCATATGGCCCAATTTGGGTGCATATTGTTAATAGAGTGTCAGGTTGTTTGTCAATTAAAATACCTGTGGCTGAAGTTGGAACTTCAGCATTAGCCTTTAGCCATGCCTCCAATTTAGTCAATGACAATAGCCCTTTGTTTCAGTCATTGGTTTGATTGGTGGCAGGCAAACCAGGAAGGTTTTTGAGCTTCAGGGCCTGTATCTCCTAACCTTAAGGGCATAGGAGCTTCAGCATTTCCTGTGTTTGGTTGAAACAACAGCTTGTTTAGAGTGTTAGGCCTCTGGATCACATATCAGTGAAAGTACCCAATAACAACAAGACCAACAGTGAGCAGAATGGTGTGCAGCTGCACTTGAAGGGCTTTTGTTGCCTTATGTTGATTTTTGTCTAGCATGTATTGTTTCCAAGGAGGAGGGGTTGTTTGGTTTCATAATTATGAGATATGGTGTTGATTCCATTATTATCTCCAACTTTTATCCCTGTTTATTAAGTGGAGTTTTTTGTTTTGTTTTTGTTTTTAATCTCCCTTCTTACTAGTCTACTCTATATTTGGGAATGGCCTAGGAACATTAATTTTAAAACTTAGTATTAAAGAAGATTTTTTGAGTGGTGGAAATTTAGTCTTTAATGGATCTCATACATGATAGTGTTATGAATCTGTTGAATTAATACTTACTAAGTGGAGCACAGGGTGCCAGATGGTGACCCACTGTTTAACATCACACAATAAGAAGAGTTGAAATAGAGAAGTTTATTATGCAATGGTCTTGGAAGAAGTACCTAGCATGCCTCAGAGGGCATATGGGGAGATCAAAGCAGAGTACAGAGAGAGATGCTACCTGGAGCACATGGCTTTATTAGGATCATGGGTGGAGTGCTTTGGGGTTCCCAGGCTAAAGCTTAATTGGTCGATTCAAACCAAAGAGCAGGGTTTGAGAAAATCACCTAGGAGTCTTATTTAAGGAACGCATAAGGTGAAGGCTCTGGGGAGCAGGGAAGACTATCGATCACAAGGGCTACTGAGGAAGTCATATCAGGAACTTGTATTTGCTTGTGACTCTTTGGGCTGCTATCTAAGGTATGCACTTGAAGGAGAGGACTAGTGTCAGTTTAAGATCACTGAGGTCTACTTCGCCAAACAAAATGGATGCCAAGGCAGCAATACAAGGAGTATAGGTTAGCTAAACTCTTGATAGATGGGCAGGTGCCTGGCCCACCTAGAACAGATAGCCATGAGATGATCTATGGTTAGTAGGTACTAGAAAAGTATGTGTCCTCCATCTGGCTTCCAGTCCTTCTGAGATGGAGGCAGGATCAAAAACCCATAAAGGTAGGAAGATGGAGTATTAAAGAACCTCATCTATAATAAATATTTATATACATAGAGACAGGACATATTCCTCTTTAAATATAGGAAAGGGCGATGGGAAGATTTTGCTAAAGTTGATGTGAGGTGTGAGTTGGCCAGGAAGGCTTGAAATAAGAATGATTAAGGCCTGGGACAAGATAGAGAACCATTTAGAGATGCATTTGTTATTTTGTAAATTTAATAGGAGTTCTGTGAGGAACCCACTGGAGACTTTCAATTAAACCAATTTCCTGGGACCTATCAGAGAAATGAAGGTTTCATGGAATGTCTTTTTCAAGAACCCAGCATTGTGTATTCTGAGAAGTGAAATGTGTGTGTTGATGATTACTAGTAATGTCTAGTACTCCAAAGGGGATAAGAAATGGCCTTAGTATATGCAGAAACATGTGTGACCTCGATTTAGATTTTGAATATCTGTGAAGCAAGAGATTCCCAGAGTTCTCCACCATGAATGGAACAACTCTTTGTCAATAACTCAAAAGTTTGTAAAACTGTACAAATGAGACCATATACTGACCAGGGCAACATTAAGATGACTGCCTGAAGTTTGGCCATTGTGTTAACCTTTGGATTCCATCTTCTGTCAGTCATCCTAGTGAAGAGGTGGAAAGCCACAGCATTCCATTAGCCTCGTGACTTAAGATAGCTGCAGTGCCATTCACACAGTCTATGAACTTCCATTGCTAGTCACTCATTTAATCCCAAGGGACTTTCCAGGTAGTCAAGGGGTTCGGGGTAAGGGTGACCCCTGTAGTGTCATGACATCTGGCAAAGGACTGAGAACAGGGAAGGCCATCCCTCTTGTGGTGATCCATGTCAGAGGGCTCAGGCTTGGCTGTATCTTATATCTAGAAGTCCTCAGTTGCTCAGCACTAAGCTTCTAGGGTACTGCTTTCATGACCTAGGGCACATGGGCAGCTAGGTGAGGGAAGTCACAGGCTCACGATCTATGAGAGTTTTTATTTCCAGGAGATGCCAGTGTGTAGCGAACAGTTGTCACTCTTATTATGGATAACACATAGATAAAAAGAGCAGGGCATTTGTTTGGTTGGTTGTTTTACATCAGAAGCCCATGGGCAACTTATGCCATCATAAGGGGTCCAGAGATTCTAGGAGGCTTGCAAGGAGGTTAACAAGGCTCTACAATGAAGAATTCTCTGAGGACACTAATGGGAGTGCCTACTGGTTTTAATTTGGACATGTTTTAGGACCTTCTGTCAGAAGGAGCTCCATTTAAGTTGGGCTGATTTGTAAGTGGGGGCATTAGCTACATTAAGTAGAATTTGTAAATAAGGAGTAAGTTGTCTCCAGAACTCAAAAGGGACCAAAATATGTTGGACTGGTATGTCCTAATAAGTGTGTTCAATGAAATCTCATGAAGGAGGATGTGATCCATGTAATGTCTTACCTAGGTTCCTGGAGAAAAATAGATGTTGTTAAGATCTTGTCTGTAAAGATGACAAGGCTGCACAGAACTGCATGGATACCTCAGTAAAAGTGTATTGTGTTCCCAGATGAAAGCAAACTGTGCTTGAGAGGCTATTGAAATATGCACTGCGTAGAACGTATTAGCCAAATTTGTAGTAGCAAATATTATTTAGTTGCTAATCAGATGGAGTTAGTAATTTCAATAATATTGGGCTGTGTTAATTTTCTAGAGCTGCCATAATGGAGTACCACAGACTAGGTGGCTTAAACAGTAGAAATTTATTTTCTCATCATTCTGGAGGCTACAAGTCCAAAATCATTGTGTTGACAAGGTTGGTTTCATCCTGAGACCTTTCTTCATGGCTTATAGATGGTTGTCTTCTCCCTCTGTCTTCACATGGTCTTTCTCCTGTACATATCTGTCTCCTAATCTCCTCTTCTTGTAAGGACACTGGTCATATTAAATTAGGGCCCACCCATATGACCTCATTTTACCTCTTTAATGACCCTATCTCCAAATACAGTCATAATCTGAGGTACCAGGGGATCGGATGTTAACATGAATTTCGAGCAGACAAATTTCAGTTTGTAACATGGGCATTGAGTAGGACCTTAAGGTATTGCACCACATCAATACACTGCAGGAATTTTCCATGAGGTGCCATTTATTATTCTTAGGTTTGAGAATAGGCAAAATCAGGCTATTAAATAAAGATTCAGTGGGGCTATCACCACTTAACAAATTAGGTCTTATATAATAAGTTTTAATTCTTGAAGTCCCTGTTTTTAGTTATATTGGGACATGTTAACCATTTTAACTAGAAGTCTGTGGGGGGTCTCATTTTATCAAGCCAATTTCCAAGTGCTAAAGACTTAATTTTATTTTTTTTTTATTTTAATAATGATTTTTTATTATATTATGTTAGTCACCATACAGTACATCCCCGGTTTTCGATGTAAGGCTCGATGATTCATTAGTTGTGTATAACACCCAGTGCACCATGCAATATGTGCCCTCCTTACTACCCATCACCGGTCTATCCCATTCCCCCACCCCCCTCCCCTCTGTAGCCCTCAGTTTGTTTCTCATAGTCCATTAAAGACTTAATTTTAATTCATTACTCATTATGTCAAAATACCTATGGCCACTGTATTAGTCATGGTTCTCTGGAGAAATAGTCCAGTAGGATATATATATATAGATAGATATGGAAGACATTTACTATGGAAATTTGGCTTACCTGATTATGGAGATTGAGAAGTCCCACAGTATGCCATCTGCAAACTGGAGAACCAGGAAAGACTGTGATACAATTCAGTCCTAATCCAAAGGCCTGAGAACAAGGGGAGTCGGTGGTGTAACTCCCAGTGTGATAATGAAGGCCTGAGAACTTGGGGACCACAGGTGCAAGGCTGCTATGAGATATTTTAGAGCAGTTGGTGCTATGAAGGAGAAATTTAATCAAGGTTACAATTCAAGTGAGACATCTATTTTTTCTCTACTTTATACATATTTACTTTTCTAAGATTATAGTGGGTACATTTTAAATTTAGTGGAATCCTCAGGTATAACTAATTTGAGCCCCAGTATTCAGTCCATAAAGCTTTGTCAGTTGGTGCATTGTAACAAATATTAAAGTTCAGAACTTATTTTATAGAGGCACAAAAGCCAATTAGTGCCCTTTTTTCTTTTTATCTTTTTGTTATATAAATTCTTTTGGCAAATTTTGGATTTTCAATTGGGTCAAATTATGGACATTGTGTGTGTGTGTGAGAGAGAGAGAGAGATAGATAATATACTTGTGTGTATATATACAGAGAGAGAGAGAGATCTTTTTTGTTTATTTAATAATTTTTAAATGTTCTGTCCCAGCTGTAATTTTTTTCTTCCATTCCTTTTATTTTTAATTTAAATTCAATTAGCCAACATAAAGTACATACTTAGTTTCAGATGTAGTATTCAATAATTTATCAGTTGCATATAGCACCCAGTGCTTATCACATCACCTGCCCTAATGCCCAGCCCCCACCCACCCCTTCCAGGAAACTTTACTTTGTTTCCTACAGTTAAGAGTCTCTCATTGTTGGGCACCTGGGTGGCTAAGTAAGTTAAGCATCTGCCATCAGCTCAGGCCATGATCCCGGGGTCCTGGGATCGAGTCCCACGTCGGGCTCCCTGCTCATCGGGGGGGCCTGCTTCTCCCTCTCCCTCTGCTGCTCCCCCCTGCTCATGCTCATTCTCTCTCTCACAAAAATAAATAAATAAATAAATAATACTTTTAAAAAATAAATATCTCTCATGGTTTTTTTCCCTCTCTGATGACTTCCCATTCAGTTTTCCCTCCTTTACCCTATGATCCTCTGTGCTGTTTCTTATATTCCACATATGAGTGAAACCATATGATAATTGCCTGTCTCTGATTGACTTAATTTCACTCAGCATAATACCCTCCAACTCCATCCATGTCAATATAAATAGTAAATATTCATCCTTCCTGATGGCTGAGTAATATTCCATTGTGTATATATGCCACATCTTTATCCATTCATCTGTTGATGGATGTCTCAGCTCTTTCCAGAGCTTGGCTATCATGGACATTGCTGCTATGAACATTTTGGCACAGCTGTAATCATCCAGACAGTGTGATACTGGCACAAAAACAGACACACAGATCAGTGGAACAGAATGGAGAACACAGAAATGGAACCTCAACTCTATGGTCAACTAATCTTTGACAAAGCAGGAAAGAATATCCAATGGAAAAAAAGACAGTCTCCTCAATAAATGATGCTGGGAAAATTGGAAAGCCACATATAAAAGAATGAAACTGGACCATTTTCTTATATCATACACAAAGATAAACTCAAAATGAATGAAAGACCTAAATGTGAAACAGGAATCCATCAAAATCCTAGAGGAGAACACAGGCAGCAAACTCTGTGTCCTTGGCTACAGCAACTTCCTGCTAGACACATCTCCAAAGGCAAGGGAAACAAAAGCAAAAATGACCTATTGTAACTTCATCAAGATTAAAAGCTTCTGCACAGCAAAGGAAACAGTTAACAAAACTAAAAGGCAACCTACAGAATGGGAGAAGATATTTGCAAATGACATATTAGATAAAGGGCTAGTATCCAAGATCTATAAAGAACTTACCAAACTCAACACCCAAAAAACAAATAATCCAATCAAGAAATGGGCATAAGACATGAACAGACATTGCTCTAAACAAGACATACAAATGGCCAACAGACACTTGAAAAAATGTTCAACATCTCTCAGCATCGGGGAAATACAAATCAAAACTACAATTAGATACCACCTTACACCAGTCAGAAAGGCTAAAATTAACAAGACAGGAAACAACAAATGTTGGCAAGGATGAGGAGAAAGTGGAGCCCTCTTACACTGTTGATGGGAATGCAAGCTGGTACAACCACTCTGGATAACGGTATGAAGTTTCCTCAAAAAGTTAAAAATAGAACTACTATACAACCCAGCAATTGCACTACTAGGGATTTACCCCGAAGAAACACATGTAGTGCTCTTCCATTCCTTTGTGGTTTTCTTTTGAGCTTCTAGCTATCTGAAGAGTGTGGGTTTTTTTGTTTTGTTTTGTTTTGTTTTGTTTTCCCCTGTCCTTGATAACTGAGTATGACCCTCTTATGGGTTATAGGAAAAGAGGGAGGTAGTGTATGACCTGCCTTATGCACATCTGTCTCTCCTTCTAAGGCTTCTCTGTCCAACTCCCGAAGATTGAGGTTCACACTTAGCTAAAGCAACCTCTCCTTGGAATAGTGTAGTTAGTCCCCTTGTCCCAAGTATCATTCCCTTGGCATGTTAATATATAGTTGCACTTACAAAGGCCCAAGCACAGTGGCTAGAAGGCTTGCATTACTTAGACAACTGGATAATTCCAGCAGGTATTCTTGGGATGAGGTGGCATGCAGGGAGAAGGTATTCTTCTCTTGTTCCAGAGGCCCCCTTTTGTTTTTTTTTTTTGTTGTTGTTGTTGTTTTTTTTTAAATGATTTTTTATTATATTATGTTAGTCACCATACAGTACATCCCCGGTTTCCGATGTAAGGCTCGATGATTCATTAGTTGTGTATAACACCCAGTGCACCATGCAATACGTGCCCTCCTTACTACCCATCACCGGTCTATCCTATTCCCCCACCCCCCTCCCCTCTGAAGTCCTCAGTTTGTTTCTCATAGTCCATAGTCTCTCATGTTTCATTCCCCCTTCTGATTACCCCCCCTTTCTTTATCCCTTTCTTCCCCTACCGATCATCCTAGTTCTTATGTTCCATAGATGAGAGAAATCATATGATAGTTGTCTTTCTCTGCTTGACTTATTTCACTTAGCATTATCTCCTCCAGTGCTGTCCATGTTGTAGCAAATGTTGAGAACTGGTTCTTTCTGATGGCTGAGTAATATTCCATTGTATATATGGACCACAACTTCTTAATCCAGTCATCTGTTGAAGGGCATCTCGGCTCCTTCCACAATTTAGCTATTGTGGACATTGCTGCTATGAACATTGGGGTGCATATGGCCCTTCTCTTCACTACATCTGTATCTTTGGGGTAAATACCCAGTAGTGCAATGGCTGGATCATAGGGTAGCTCAATTTTTAACTTTTTAAGGGACCTCCACACTGTTTTCCAGAGTGGCTGTACCAACTTGCATTCCCACCAACAATGTAGGAGGGATCCCCTTTCTCCACATCCTCTCCAACAATTGTTGTTTCTTGCCTTGTCTATTTTTGCCATTCTAACTGCAGAGGCCCCCTTTTGATTAAGCATTGGGCTCCTAGACTCCAAGGTTGTAACTCTTCAGGCCCTTGAGGGTCAGGGTGCATGAAGTTTGTTGATAACAGCAATATATATAGCAGCAAAGAAGACAGCTAGGCCAGTACTGTTACCTGAGCAACACCAACAAGAATATGAAGGTACCATTTCTCTACTCTTGGGCAGCCTAACCAGTGTTTTCCTCCAATCCCAAACACACAGACACACTAGAGTTCTGCCCCCAAATAACTATAAAGAAGCACCAATACCAAAGAAGTGATAGACCCCTAGAGTAGGGCTCTGCTAAACACAGCCTTGATCTGAAACACACCTGAATGCCAACCTGAGAAGATGTGATTCAACTGACCCATCGCTCCTATCACCCTAAGGTAGGTTTCATCTGGGCTATCTAGCCCAAGAAGTTTAGCCAACTAATGCTATTAACTTCGATAATTCCCATACCCAAGATATTTGGATAAGGAGAATCATGGCTCCTACCTAGAGTCACAGTGGCAAGCAGCAAGGCTTTATTAGCTCAGCTCACACTGCTCATGCAGTAGCTTGGAAGTAATTAACAAGACGAGAACAGTCCCAGGGTGCCTGGGTGGCTCAGTCGGTTAAGCATCTGCCTTTGGCTCAGGTTATGATCCCAGCTCCTGGGCTTGAGCCCTGCATTGGGCTCCCTGCTCAGCGGAGAGCCTCCTTCTCCCTCTCCCTCTCTGCCCCTCCCCCCCGTCCCCTGCTTGTGCTCTCTCTCTGTCAAATAAATAAATAAAATCTTTAAAAAAAGTTTGAGGTTCACACTTAGCTAAAATCTTTTTAAAAAGATTTTATTTATTTATTTGATAGAGAGAGACACCCAGCGAGAGAGGGAACACAAGCAGAGGGAGTGGGAGAGGAAGAAGCAGGCTCCTAGCGGAGGAGCCCGATGTGGGGCTCTATCCCAGAACGCTGGGATCACTCTCTGAGCCGAAGGCAGGCGCTTAACAACTGTGCCACCCAGGCGCCCCAATAAATAAAATCTTAAAAAAAAAAGACACGAACAGTCTCTCATGAAGCCATCTAAGAGTTAGGGGCCAAGGTCATGCCACCCTGCTTTCACAGTGTCAATTGTTTTATAAGATTTAAAGATTCTTTTGATGGTGGAACACAACACAGTAAATGAGACTCATGGATCAGAGGCAAAAACTCTTACTTAGAAGTCCAGATGAGAGAAGACTGCCAGGCAAGGCCTAACAAGGGGTTGCTCCTGGGACAGGGTAACAGCAAACCGAAACTCTAGGTGGCAGTTTATGTATGGCAGGGGGGATGAGGTTAGCTAGATTTCTTGGGATCCCTGTGAATTGGCTATTTTTTATAATTTCTCTTTGTCTGTGGGGCATAGGGGCTGACCCTAGTTGTCTGGACCTAGTTCACCTGGCCCCAGCGTGATTAGGGCTTGTGCATAGAAGCTCAAGTGTACAAGAGCCAGATTTAAGGTTGGGTGTGGATGTAACTGTTCAAGAATGGAAGCCGACCAAATTATAGCTCAAACTGAGTCTCAAAACTGGGTCAAAACAGCATTAAAGCAAATAAACCAAAACCAACTTATATTATTTGATAATTTTTAAGAAGTGATTTTATATTAGGAAAGGCTGCCTGATGAAGCATGCCTCAATGTAAATGTAATAATTAATAAAGTACATGACTTGGCAAAAACATGAATAGATGAACTTGCTTCTTTGGTCTATTGAATCTTCATAGTCAACATTACCCTTGTCCATATGTTCATCCACTCTGATAAAAAATGAATTGTCATTTGACTTTCAATGCATAATTAATGTACATGAAACTCAAATTGGAGATGTTAACAAGTGGGAACAGATGTAGAAATTGTTAAAACAGGAAGAGACTTAGAGATTGCTTAGTTACACTTTTTTTTTTTTTTCTGTTTTACAAAAGCAGCCAGTGTGGCACAGGGACTTATTAAGGAACTTATACAAAGTCAGAGAGTTTATACATTCCAGAATCAAGATTTGAAACTGGCTCTCTTGGTCTCCAGACTTGTCTTGAATATTTTCTGTGTGACACTATTCTTCAAGCTTTGTGAACCAAGTTTCTTTAATCAAAACTATTTAATTTTAGCAAATTCTTAATCTCTGGAAATTGCATATTGTTCATCTTCATCAAGATGAGGATTTCCTGACATTATTTCTTAGGCTGATATTAAAGACATTAAAGAAATCTTAAAGAAGACATTGAGAAGTGTCAAATAATAAAATCATATTGTCAGACTGCTATCTTTGGGGCATAGACATAAAATAATCAAAAACATGGATTACAGTTAATTTTACTGAGGAAAGCTTTAAGAAAATGGTAAAACAATCTTTGGGGGCTTTATGACTTAGCTTTGCGGAGTCCATTTATCAGTATTGGCTAATTTCAATCAGATTAATAATAATGATACTCATATATCTTATTCACATCATGTTTTATGCTGTACTCTACCTATCTAAATATATGCTTTGAATTTTTTTTCCTTTAAAGGTATTAAGCCATGAGTATGTACTTTTAAATATTTTGTAAAAGTCAATATAATTTCTATTCAGGCCACTCTCAATATCTTCTCTCTTAATATCTTTAATATCAGAAATAATGGCATTTCAACTGCCTCTTTCCTTTTTCTTCTTTTCTGTCCAATTGATCTCTGTGTTACTGATTGCTTTGTAGTAGAACAGCATGAGTTACTACTCCTAAACAATATGATTCCACTCAAAATGATGCCTTTGGGCTACCAATCATAGCAAAGCACAGCATGAGGGTTGTAATACAAGATTGTGAACTCTACCCATGATCCACAAAGACGTGCTTTTTCTATGTTTCTTAGTAATTTTCCATAAAAATTGGTTTCAAAGAATATTCTCATTTTAAAACCTCAGACCTTTTAAATGGAAAATTCTGTAACAACTTAAAGTCTCTCTTGAAGTGCCTAAAAACTGCCAGTGTTATTTAATTAACAAAACAAATGTGACTTCTCCATAGGTTTTCTTTTTGTATGTATTTTAGTACAAAAACATAGTACAATATTTAGTATAATATTTAGTGCAATATTTAGTGTAATAACTATTTTACTTTTATATTATAATTCTGATTTTTTAAACTTTTTATTTTAAAGTTTTAAACTTACAGAGAAGTTACAAGAACAATACAAAAAAAATTGCCATTATATGGTGATTTTATAATTCTATTATTTCTTCTGTGTATTAGTTGGCATTTTCTTTTTTTTTTCTTTTCTTATTTATTTATTTATTTATTTATTTATTTATTTATTATGATGTGTTATTCACCATACAGTACATCATTAGTTTTTGATGTAGTGTTCTATAATTCATTGTTTGCGTATACATCCATTGCTCCATGCAATACGTGCCCTCCTTAATACCCATCACCGGGCTAGCCCATCCCACCACCCCCTCCCCTCTAAAACCCTCAGTTTGTTTCCCAGAGCCCATAGTCTTTCATGGGTCATTTCCCCCTCTGTTTTCCCCCCCTTCGTTTTCCCCTTCCTTCTCTTACCAATCTCCCTGCTATTCCTTATGTTCCACAAATGAGTGAAACCATATGATAATTGTCTTTCTCCGCTTGACTTATTTCACTTAGCATAATCTCCTCCAGTTTCATCCATGTTGATACAAATGTTCGGTAATCATTCTTTCTGATAGCTGAATAATATTCCATTGTATATATGGACCACATCTTCTTTATCCATTCATCTGTTGAAAGGCATCTCGGTTCCTTCCATAGTTTGGCTATTGTGGACAGTGCTGCTATGAACACTGGTGTGCATATGGCCCTTCTCTTCACTATGTCTGTATCTTTGGTGTAAATACCCAGTAGTGCAATTGCTGGGTCATAGGATAGCTCTATTTTTAACTTTTAAGGGACTCCCCACTGTTTTCCAGAGTGGCTGTACCAACTTGCATTCCCACCAACAGTGTAAGAGGGTTCCCCTTTCTCCACATCCTCTCCAACATTTGTTGTTTCCCGCCTTGTCAATTTTTGCCATTCTAACTGGCGTAAGGTGGTATCCCAATGTGGTTTTGATTTGAATTTCCCTGATGGCTAATGATTTTGAACATTTTTTCATGTGTCTGTTAGCCATTTGTATGTCTTCATTGGAAAAGTGTCTGTTCATATCTTCTGCCCATTTTTTGATTTGATTATTTGTTTCTCACGTATTGAGTTTGAGAAGTTCTTTATGGATCTTGGATACCAGTCTTTTATCTGTAGTGTCATTTGAAGATACCTTCTCCCATTCCGTGGGTTGCCTCTTTGTTTTGTTGAGTGTTTCCTTGGCTGTGCAGAAGGCTTTTATCTTGATGAAGTCCCACAAGTTCATTTTTTTCTTTTGTTTCTCTTGCCTTTGGAAACGTGTCATTAAAAAAGTTGCTGTGGCTGATGTCAAAGAGGTTGCAGCCTATGTTCTATTCTATGATTTTAATGGATTCCTGTCTCACATCGGTCTTTCATCCATTTGGAGTTCATCTTTGTGTATGGTGTGAGAGAGTGGTCAAGTTTCATTTTTTGCATATAGCTGTCCAATTTTCCCAGCACCATTTATTGAAGAGATTGTCTTTTTTCCTACTAGACATTTTTTCCTTACTTTTCAAAGATTAGTTGCCCATAGAGTCAAGGGTCCATTTCTGGAGCCTGTAATCTGCTCCATTGGTCTGTATGCCTGTTTTTGTGCCAGTTCCATGCTGTCTCTGTGATCACAGCTTTGTAGTATAGCTTGAAATCTAGCAACGTGATGCCCCCAGCTTTGTTTTTCTTTTTCAACATTTCCTTGGTGATTTGGGGTCTTTTGTGAGTCCACACAAATTTTAGGATTGTTCCATCCCTTTGAAAAGTGTCAGTGGTATTTTGATTGGGATGGCATTGAAAGTGTAGCTTGCTCTGTGTAGCATAGACATTTTAAGTATGTTTACTCTTCTGATCCATGACCATGGAATGTTTTTCCATCTTTTTGTATCTTCTTCAATGTCTTTCATTAGTGTTCTATAGTTACTAGAGTATAGGTCCTTTACCTCTCTGGTTAAGTTTATTCCGAGATATGTCATTGTTGGTGCTATTTTAAATGGAATCCATTCCCTAATTTCTCTTTCTTCAGTCTCATTATTCATGTATAGAAATGCAGCTGATTTCTGAGCCTTGATTTCGTATCCTGCCACATTACTGAATTGTTGTATGAGTTCTAGTAATTTGGGAGTGGAGTCTTTTGGGTTTTCCATATAAAGTATCATATCATCTGTGAAGAGAGAGAGTTTGACTTCTTCTTTGCCAATTTGAATACCTTTTATTTTTTTGTTGTTGTTGTTGTTGTCTGATTGCTATTGCTAGGACTTCTAGTACTATGTTGAACAATAATGGCGATAGTGGGCATCCTCGCTGTGTTCCTGATCTTAAGGGAAGGGCCCTCAGCTTTTCCCCATTGAGAATGATATTTGCTGTAGGCCTTCCATAGATGGTTTTTGTGAAATTGAGGAGTGTACCCTCTATCCCTACACTCTGAAGGGTTTTAATCAGGAAAAGATGTTGTATTTTGTCAAATGCTTTTTCTGCATCAATTCAGAGGATCATATGGTTCTTTTCTCTTTTCTTATTAATGTGATCTATCACACTGATTTGCGAATGTTGAACCACCCTTGGATCTCAGGGATGAATCCCACTTGGTCGTGATGGATAATCCTTTTAATGTACTGTTGGATCCTATTAGCTAGGATCTTGTTGAGAATTTTGGCATCCATATTCATCAGAGATATCGGTCTGTAATTCTTTGCCTGGCTTGGGAATCAAGGTAATACTGGCCTCATAGAATGAGTTTGGTAGTTTTCCTTCTGTTTCACTTTTTTGAAATAGGTATTCAGGAGAATAGGTATTATTTCTTCTTTGAATGTTTGGTAGAATTCCCCAGGGAATCTGTCAGGCCCTGGACTCCTGTTTTGTGGGAGATTTTTGATCACTGCTTCAATCTCTTGACTGTTAATCGGTCTATTTAGATTATCAATTTCTTTCTGTTTAAGTCTTGGTTGTTTATAGGTTTCCAGGAAGGCATCCATTTCTTCCAGGTTGCTTATTTTATTGGCATATAGCTGTTGATAATAGTTTCTAATGATTGTTTCTATTTCCTTGGTGTTAGTCATGATCTTTCTCCTTTCATTCATAATTTTATTAATTTGGGTCCTTTCTCTATTCTTTTGAATAAGTCTGGCCAGTGGCTTATCAATCTTATTAATTCTTTCAAAGAACCAGCTTCTAGTTTTGTTGATCTGCTCTACTATATATCTGGTTTCTAATTCATTGATCTCTGCTCTAATCTTAATCAGTTGTCTTTTTGTGCATGGCTTAGGCCTGTTCTTTTGTTCCATCTCCAGCTGTTTAAGGTAAATATAAGGATTGCATTTTAGATTTTTCTGTTCTTTTGAGTGAGGCTTGGATGGCTATGTATTCCCCTTTAGGACCACCTTTGCAGTGTCCCATAGGTTTTGGACCGATGTATTATCATTCCCATAGGTTTCCATAAATTACTTAAATTCTTCTTTATTTTCCTGGCTTACCCAGTCATTCTTAAGCAGGATGGTCCTTAGTTTCCAAGTGTTTGAGTTTCTTCCAAATTTTTTCTTGTGATTGAGTTCCAGTCTCAAAGCATTGTGGTCCGAGAATATGCAGGGAATAATTTCAGTCTTTTGGTATCAGTCAAGACCTGTTTTATGACCCAGTATATGGTCTATTCTGGAGAACGTTCCATGTGCATTCAAAAAGAATGAGTATTCTGTTGTTCTAGGGTGGAGTGTTCTGTATATATCTATGAGGTCCATCTGGTCCAGTGTGTGATTCAAAGCTCTTGTTTCTTTGTTGATTTTCAGCATAGATGATCTGTCTATTGCTGAGAGTAGAGTGTTGAGGTCCCCTACTATTAATGTATTGTTATGTATATGTCTCTTTATTCTGATTAACAGTTGGCTTGTGTATTTCGCTGCTCCCCTATTGGGGGCATAGATATTTATAATTGTTAGGTCCTCTTGTTGGATACGCCCTTTAAGAATAAAATAGTGTCCTTCTGTATCTCTAACTACAGTCTTTAGCTCAAAATCTAATTTGTCTTATATGAGAATTGCTACCCCAGCTTTCTTTTGAGGTCCATTGGCATGAGAAATGGTTCTCCATCCCTTCACTTTCAGTCTGGATGTATCTTTAGGTTCAAAATGAGTCTCTTGTAGACAGCATATGGATGGGTCATGTCTTTTTATCCAGTCTGAAACCCTGTGGCATTTTATGGGAACATTTGGGCCATTCACATTGGCAGTGATTATTGAGAGATACGATTTTAATGTCGTCATATTGCCTATGAAGTCCTTCTTTCTATAGATTGTCTCTGTACATTTCGGTTCTGAATCAGTCTTGGGGTCTTTCTACTTTCATAGAACCCCCCTTAATATTTCTTGTAGGGCTGGCTTGGTGGTCACATATTCTTTCAGTTTCTGCCAGTCTTGGAAGCTCCTTGTCTTTCCATCCATTCTGAATGACAGCCTTGCTGGATATAGTATCCTTGGTGCATGTTCTTCTCACTTATAGCTCTGAATATGTCTTGCCAGCCTTTTCTGGCTTGCCAGGTCTCTGTAGATAGGTCTGACGTTATTGTGATGTTCCTCCCTCTGTACATAAGGAATCTCTTCCCCCTGGCCACTTTCAAGATTGATTCCTTGGATCTAAGATTTGCGAATTGTATTTTTATATGTTATGGTGTTGGTCTGTTCTCATTGATCTTGGGAGGGATCCTCTGTGCCTCTTGGACACAAATACTTGTTTCCTTCACCAGATTAGGGAAGTTCTCAGCTACGATTTGTTCAAATATCTCTTCTAGACCTCTCTCCTATTCCACCCCTTTGGGGATGCCCATAATTCTGACATTGGAACATTTCATTGAGTCAGTAATCTCCCATAGCTTTTTCTCATGAGGATGGAGGGTTTTTTTCCCCCCACATTATCTCTCTTTCCTTCTTTTCTATCATCTCATCCTCTCACTAATTTATTCTTCTGCCTCATTTACCCTAGCAGTCAGAGCATCCAGTTTAGACTGCATTTCACTTATAGAATTCTTAATTTCTGCTAGATTCATTCTCATTTCAGCCCTTAGAGATTCTATATTTTCATTAATATTTTTCTCATGCCTATACATCATCTTGATAATTTTTACTCTGAAATTCATTTCTGACAACTTGGTTATATCCATATCCATTAATTCTGTGGCAGAGACCACAGTCTCTGTTTCTTTCCTTTGTTGGGGCTCCCTTCTCCTTGTCGTTCTGATGAGGTGTTGCTGCAGAGTCCAAGTTATTGACCAGGACACAAGCAAGATGCACCTGTTTTAGAGGGACCTTAGGGATGTGGGTTCTTGTTCTTTCAGCCTGCCTTCTGGGGGAGGGGCCTGCTGCGCTGATACTCAGGCAACCCTGTTTGGGCAGAGTTGCCCTGCCCCCTGTGGGGGGGATGGGCACAATGAAAACCAGTTTTTCCGGGCTTTTGTTCTCTCCCGGCTTTCCCTGGCGGCTTTCTGTGTCTCTTCTGAGAGTCAGAGCAGCAGTGGCCATATCCAAACCTCTGTCTCAGAACAGAGAGATCGCAGTCTGCTCTTCACTTAGCTCTCCAAGTCACACTGACTCTGTTTCTTTCGGTGCTGCTAAAAACCCTCAGTGTCCCAGGTTGTGCACCCTACAGCCACTATCCCAGTCCTCGCTCCCAGCTCCAGCACGTCTCCCTTCTTTGTGCTTCTAAAACCGCCAGCTGCCCCCGATTCTTGGGCGTCGTGTGCGTGCGCGCACACGTGCACGCGCTCTCCCAATCTCCACGTTTCAGTCTGGTTTCCTGAGGCTAGCAGTCTGCTAGTGAGGCTGCTCCCCAGTGCAGGAGACTTCTGCTTCCCGGCGCATGACCGCAGCGGCTCCCTCCCCCTTCCGTTTATCTTCCGATATCTGCGTGCGGACTCTCGGCTCCCTGCTTCATACCTCGGGACCAAGGTTTGTAGATGTTCTGTTTGTAGAGATCCTGATGTATCTTCTTACATCTCAGGCTGATTTCCTGGGTGTTCAGGATGGTCTGGTAGGTATCCAGCTCGATTAAGGGGACTGGGTGAAATAGGGCCCCCTACTCCTCCGCCATCTTTTCTCCTCCCCTAATAACTTTTTTTAAGTACAATAACTTTTCATGTGAGGGAGAGGAATGAGATGGTTGCACTGCTTACTTTCTGTTTCCTGGGTTTTTTTAATTTGCTTATTTGTTTGATTTTTACCTCAAGAGTAAAGATTCCTGAGTAAACTAAACTTTGAGAAACACTGGAATTCCAAGGATTTTTTTTTACTTCTAATTCATTCACAGCTGTCTGTAATTTGACTCTGATTATAACAAAATATAGAAGCACTCCAACAATAAAGGACGCTGAAGAGACAAGGTAAGGTGAAAGAAATTTTACTCTTATCATTTTCTTAACAAAATTAATTGTCATATTTCATGGTTTCTGTTTGGTAATAGGAAGTTGCTTGTTAATTTTTTAAAAATATTGTTTGCTCAGGGTGCCTGGGTGGCACAATCGGTTCAGCTCAGGTTGTGATTTTTTTTTTTAAGATTTTATTTATTTATTTGACAGAGAGAGAAACAGCCAGCGAGAGAGGGAACACAAGCAGGGGGAGTGGGAGAGGAAGAAGCAGGCTCCTAGTAGAGGAGCCTGATGTGGGGCTCAGTCCTAGAACGCCAGGATCACGCCCTGAGCCGAAGGCAGACGCCTAACAACTGCACCACCCAGGCGCCCCTCAGGTTGTGATCTTAAGAGTTGTGAGACTGAGCCCCTGATCAGGCTCCACGCTTACTGTGGAGTCCACTTGAGATTCTTTCTCCTTATCCCTCTGCCCCTCCTGCGTGTGCTCTTTCTCTCCCTCTAAAATAAATAAATATTTTTAAAAATACTGTTTACTCAAACAAATGGAACAGAATAGAAAGCCCAGAAATAAACCCAAACATGTATAGTCAACTGATCTTCCAAATAGGTGCCAAGAAGATAGAAAGGGAAAAGAATGGTGTCTTCAATAAATGGTGCTGGGAAAACTAGATATTCACATGCAAAAGAATGAAATTAAACTCTTATCTTAAACCATGTACAAAAATCAGCTCAAAATAGTTTAAAGTCTTAAATATAGCACCTGAATTAAAAAAAAAGATTCATCTATAAATACAAGGAAAAGAAAACATAGAGGAAAAGTTCCTTGACATTAGTCTTGACATTGATTTTTTGAATTTAACAACAAAACACAGGCAACAAAAGCAAAAATAAATAAGTGGAACTATATCAGACCAATAGCGAAGGAAAAAACAGAGTGGAAAGACCAACTACGGAATGGGAGAAAATATTTGTAAACCATATATATATCATAAGAGATTAATACCCAAAATATGTAAGGAATTCATACAACTTAATAGCAAATAATAATAATAATAACGACAACAACTTAATTAAAAAGTAGGCAAGGGACCTAACGAAGACAAACGGCCATTGAAGCCAGATCGACTCAGGCAAATTAACCATCAGATCCCTCTGGGTCATTTATCCAGTGAATATTTGTGATGTAGAGTGAAATATAATAACTGAGTGCTTCAGGTTTAAAAGTATATATTCTCAGTTAGATTTTTAGTTACTGAGTTTCCTGGGTTGACAAACCATATCTCTAATTACTTGGTTAATTTGATACAATATTTGTTTTATTGTGTGGTATTCTAGTAAAGACATATAAAAGCAATTTACCATGAATTTATTTGGTGGGAGCTGGCAGGAGGGGATTATTCTCCTTAAACACAAGGTTAAAGTGTGAATCCTGGAACAGCGAGTTTCCCTAAAACTTATTTATCAACTTCCAAGTGTTTTCTCTTGGCTTTACCTGAACAGAACTCTATAGACATGGCTAGTATCATACATTTTTATGTGGTTTTGTTTTATTTGAATGAAACTATAGCCTTTACCCATTAAATTTTATTTCAATTTTTATAACAATTTTATATTTGTTATAATCGTGTGTGTGTGTGTGTATTTATGAATCATTAAGTATCATGTCACTTGTGAAATAGACTCGTGTATTTTTGGCCACAACTAGAAGGAGCTGATAAGGGAGAATGATATAAAGGATAAAGAACACTAAATTAGAAGTTGAAAAACTATAGTTCTTTCAGTAGATAATTTTGGCTTTGTGGTTTAAGTCTGGGGGATTTGATTTCCTCTTATATAAAGTGAAGGTACATGACTAAAGCATTTCTAATTTTTTTTAACATTACTTTGCTATGACTTGGTGAACCGTCTCTTGTTTCCGTGTCTCGCTTTTGGAGCTCAACCTGGAAACTTTATCAGGATGATATTACATCTGATCCTTAAATTCTGGTGTTGGGCAGTGTGGGAGATAGAATAAGATGTCTGTATCCTCATCCCCAAACATGTGAATAGGTTTTGTTTTAAGGAGAAATGGAATGAAGTTCGTAGATAGAATTAAGATTGGTAATCAGCTAACTAATAAAATAGGGAAATTATCCTGGATTATCTGAGAGGGCCCATTCTAATCACATGAGCTCTTACAAGTAGAAGAGGGAGACAGAAAGGTGGATTGAAGAGATGAGATTAGCAAAAGAAGGAGCCATTCAAGCGTAAGTACCTCAAAGAGAGAAGAAACTCTTGAATTAACCACTTACCCCATTTATTTGATTAACCAAAGTTTTGCACTTCCTCTCCTCCATCACTTGCATTATTTATCGACTAATATGTTTCAGTACGCAGACCCTGAAGTCATCTACAATGAAAAAATTAAGACATTAGGGTTTATTGGCATGTTTTAAAATAAAATTAGCCTATTTTTTTTTTCAATTAAAGGACTGGGGTATGATATTCTATGATCACACGAGTATATAAATGTAAATGGTGTTAAGTGATACAATAACATATATTGGGGTGTTCAGAAGGGTGGTCCAATCCAGTCTGGCTGATAAGGAAAGTATTCTCTGGAAAAGATATATAAAATGTGGTATCTAAAGAAGTTAAAGTTGCAAAGGGTTTAAAGATTACAAAATGCATTGCATAATTCCAGTGATGTTATGTTGTTTGCTTTTATTTATTTAAAACCACTTACTCCATTTATGCCATGTTCAAACACTCTAGTAGTCCCTGAAAATGTAAGAGTGATTTAGACACAATCCTAACGCTCAGGGAATTTACCCTCTCATGAGCCATTCGCCATAGAATAGCAATAATCAAATTTTTGTTTCTCACCCTCACAATTCTACTCTTCACTTTATGTTCCTTCTCTTGCATGGAAGAAAATTTTGAATACTTGTTTCCTTATCAAATAATACAATGATTTGCTGAATATTTTATTATTTACAGTTTTCTAGTCTTCTCTGGTACTCAATGGGCACTGAACATTTTTGGCAAGTTTTTAGCATTATTTTAGCCAGGTCACTCATCATTGGTATTGTAATGGCTGAACAGAAGTAAAGCACTCTCTTTGCAGCTGATTTTTTTTCAGGTGTGGTCTTTATAGCAGTCCTAATGGGCAGACAGTTCACTGCATCTCTAGCTGTTGGCATATGGCATCCAGGAGGACAAGGCAGCCCAGACAGCCCATCAGATTAACCATGTAATAGACCCAGAAGCTGCTTTAAAGCTGTAAAACAAAATTGCTTATGGAGTCTGCCAGCACGCCAGATGCTGCTATTGGAAGAAATATCTTCCAGTGCTTAGCATCTGGGTTTCATGGTTGCCAGAAAATAAGAGAAAAAGAAATGGCAATTCACTACCAATCAGATTGCTTTTGCAATATAATTTTTTTATATTTTTTAAAATGTCAAATGTATTATATTGCAGCAAAGGTTAAAATTAGGTATCTCTCAGGTATGCCACTATTAACCCACATCTTCCATACGATTCTTAGGCAGGTGGTTGGTTATTATCTAAATAAATCAGAACACTGAGAATCTTGAATTTGAATGTGAATTTTCAGTCTGTTTCCAATATGCTTATTTTATTGATATTTTGCATAATAACGTTCTTGCCAACTGAATATAAATTTTATATTTAAACAAGGTAAGAAGTAATGCTTTCATATTAGCATGCACTAGTTTGTTTCCTGACTGCCAATTATATAATTGAGTATTATAACTAAAGATAAAATTACCAAATATCAATCAGCTGTTTTTCAGTGGAATTTTTTCTAAGTCAAAGAAACAATGGGTTTGGTTAATTTAATTTAAAGCCAATTAGATTTAGTCTTTAAGCCCAAGCACTAGGTGAGTCATTTCTTGTCAATTATATAATTTTTCAATAATTCTGAAGAAATTCTAAATTCTGAAGAAAAGCACCTAATATATTTAGACTTCTCAAAATTGATCTAGGTTATCCAAAAAAAAATAATAATAACTGGTAACTCTCATCATAAATGCTAGCATGTTTTACTTGACTCAGATGATTTTTTTCTGTACTGCCCAATACAAATTAAGTGAACATAGATATTGAATGTGAAAGATTACCTCAAATTTTCAATTTTGTATGCTCAACATTTAGCACCTTAAATATATGATACCAAAATAGATTAATTCTCCAATTTTGTCATAATGATTAATTATACAGTCTTTTTTTTTTTTTTAAGATTTTATTTATTTATTCGACAGAGATAGAGACAGCCAGCGAGAGAGGGAACACAAGCAGGGGGAGTGGGAGAGGAAGAAGCAGGCTCATAGTGGAAGAGCCTGATGTGGGGCTCGATCCCATAACGCCGGGATCACGCCCTGAGCCGAAGGCAGATGCTTAACCGCTGTGCCACTCAGGTGCCCCTAATTATACAGTCTTTGTCAGAAAACTACTAGTTTAAAATAGTTTTAAATCCAAACACCTAATCTTAAACTACCAATACATTCAAAACCAACTCCAGTAACTATGAATACATCGTAACTTTTAGTCATTACTATACCATAAGACTAGGAAACTATGTAGATTTAGATTATTTTGGATATGGAAAATACTATTTAACTCTTGAAATGTAATTATAAAACCTTGCCGGTTTTCTGGGGAAAAATAAATAACAGGTAGAATTTTATTGATTCTGAGTTTTTTCATTAATTTTTTCTTAAGCTCTTTAACTGAAACAAATAAATATTGATTGTTGAAAATTTTGGAGAACCATGTGCCAGTAGTATCCAATTTAAAGTGCATACACTTGGGCATAAGAATTATAGTTCGAGCAGTTTAAACTCTACATAAGTTTTCACATGGGCACAATTTAACATATGTGATTGTGTGTGTGTGTGTGTGCATATTCATTATTTGTTATAGTAAAAAAAGGAAGTGATCTAAATGTTTATCAATGGAGGATGAGTTTATAAATTAATTACATAATATGGGACATTGTGTTCTTGATAAAAAGTAGTTAAAAGAAAGATGAGATAGGTTTCTTTCTAATGACACAAGAAAAGCATTAAGTATTGAACCAAAAGAGCAACATACACAAATTTTCTAGGGTATAATCTGACTTGTGACTATTAAAATCCTAAACCTAAATATTCAGGTTTATGTACTTATTAATATATTTATATTGTGTCTCTAGGGAAGGCGGTGCAGTAGGGAAAGATGCTGAGAGTCCACAATCTTGCACTCAATGTATTTCTGTATTGTCTCATTGTTTAGAATAAGCATACATTTATATACTATTAGTGTAATTAGCGTAAGTAGTTTTTAAACATTGAATTTTAAAGGATAGGCCCAAGTACCAATTTCATTTATTTGCCCATTTACTTTTTGGATAAACATATCCTGTATATTTGCCATGTCAGGAATACTATGCTAGAGGTGCATACATATAGCTTGCAGCATCATGAAGTGATGGTGGGTCAGTGGTAATAAGCATGCATATCCCCCCAAAATGGTCAAAAAGTGTTACAAAAGAAGGTATTAGAACTTCGAGCATGAAGGGAAAACTGTGAACATTGCTTAAATGATTCCCGGAAGAATAGAATTAGGACATAAGTCTTATAGATACATAGAAATTATGCCAGGCAGCTAGATAGGATAGTCAATATATAAGGTCAGACAAATAGAAAGAAAAATCAGCTGAATGGCTATGCAGGGAACAATATCGACGTAGCATTCAGGATTTTAGTGGTAAGATTAGTGATGAAACCTGGGGATTAACCTGGAGCGGTCCAGAGGGCCAGATTATAAAGATCCTTGCTGACAATGTCAAGGAATTATTCCATCATTTCATCCTCATAAATAATGGAGTTCCATTATAAATTTTAGAACCAATGAGAAACAAATATGCATTGGAAGAAAGATCACTATATTGGCAGTTTGAAAAATAGATTAGATTAGATTAAACAGTTAAAATAGGTAAGAAGGCTGGTAGCAAAAATATCATTTGGGCAAACATTTCAGTAGTCCTGTCAGTTGTCATTATATGTGTGCTCCTGTGTATGTTTGCATGGGTGTATATACAAAAAAGGTAAAGTGGGTGCCAAGGTTTAAGTGAACTGAAATGATCTTGCTTGCCTGGTCCAGTGCATAACATAGTTAAAAAGACATTCTGGCATGAAGAAAAAAAAAAAAAGATGTTTAGAAAGGGAAGAAGAGAATCAGAATAAACTATGCAAATGATATGATAAAATAATGTAAAAAATGTAAGAGTAAAATCTTAAAGTGAATGAAAATGAATTGAAATGAATTAAAATTCCTTAAAATGAATGAAAAAGTGGATTGATGACTGGCAAACAAAGTGTAAATGTATTTGAAAACTGAATATGATGTCTCTATAAAGACAAATTGTGTATTATTAGAAGTTTACCTAGCACCTAGTATCTGATTACTCAGATAAGGTTCTTTTTCAGGTTGTTGTGTGATAAAGAATATTTCTATGTCTTGAATTTTATATTTTCATTTTCCCTTTAATTTCGCTCAGGAAATGACTTGTCCTAGGATTTGTCTTTTACTTTCTACTATTACAGGTGTTTATGATAAAACCTGCTGTCACTGACTTAGAATCCTTTGTGTCAGCAGCTGTTGTTGTAAGGACCGTAGGGTAAATTTTATTATTTTCATCTCACAGGTGAGGGCACCAAAACTTAGGGAGCTGAAGAGATGAGCCAAAAGTCATAGTTTACTGGGCCACCAAACCAGATGTTAAGCCAATTTCAGTCTGATTCTAGACCAATGTCTTTCCACTACACAGTGTTAAGTGCTTTAAAGCAAATTGAATTAGGTGTGTGATCATAAATTTTCATGACAAATGTTGGTCTTTTAACTAGATCCACATTCAGTTAAGAAAAGCTTGACATGGCAGTTTAAATTGGTAGGTTTTTAGATTGAAAGCTTTTATTCTGACACAAAATCTACTCGATTAGAGTAGATTGCCTGATATATAGAGGTAGAATGATTAATGTAGTATATCTTGGCTGTAACAAGACTATTGTACTTACATATCAATAAATTTGTTAAAATTCAGGGACACCTCAGTGGCTCAGTCTGTTAAGGGTCGGACTCTTGATTTTGTCTCAGGTCATGATCTCGCCATCATCAGATTGAGCCCCGTGTTGGGCTCCTCGCTCAGTTTGGGGTCTACTTCAGATTCTCTCTCTGTCTTCCTCTGCCCCTCCCCTTGTGCACATGCACTCTCTCTCTCTCAAATAAATAAGTAAAATCTTTAAAGAAATAAGAAAATAAATAAATTTGTTAAAATACAACTTGAGGGGCGCCTGGGTGGCACAGCGGTTAAGCGTCTGCCTTCGGCTCAGGGCGTGATCCCGGCGTTACGGGATCGAGCCCCACGTCAGGCTCCTCCACTATGAGCCTGCTTCTTCCTTTCCCACTCCCCCTGCTTGTGTTCCCTCTCTCGCTGGCTGTCTCTATCTCTGTCAAATAAATAAATAAATAATCTTTAAAAAAAAAATACAACTTGAATCACCAAACTGTTAGCCCAAAGAATTATTAAGTACTATCTGTGTTAAGAATAGTGTATGAGAGCATAATTGGGTGGATGCAAAAACCAAAGAAGAGATTTGTAATATCAGGAAATATATGAGCTATTGAGGAATCTTCGAAGTACAATTTTTGGATAAAAGTTTAAAAATGTATGAAACCAAAGGATAAGTACATCAATCATCTTATTGTACCACACATCATCTAGTTACTTATTTGTGTGTTAATCTATATTATTTAAGAGTGTGTGTGTGGGTGTGTGCATTGTAAGTCAGTATAAATGTGTGTGTGTGTATATTCACAAATATAATTAGCTCTTTCAAAACATTATTATAACTTTTATATTTTAAAGAGTTATAAAATATGTGCTATAGTAGACAGAATAATGGGTCCCCAAAGATGTATGCCCAGAATCTATGATTATGTTAACTTCATAGCAAAAGAGACTTTGAATATGTGATTAAGTTAAAGATTTTGACATAAAAAGATTATACTGGATTATCTAGCTGGTTCCAGAGTAATCACAATGGTCCAGTTAAGAGGAAAAGCAAGAAAAGAGAGTCAGAGAGATAGATGTGACAAGGATAGCAGAGGAGAAAGAGTGAGAGACCGGAGAGGATGGGGAGGTTGGTCTGGAGATACTACCCAGTGGACTTTGAAGATGGAAGATGAAGCCAAGAGCCAGAGAAGGCAGGCAGACTTTTTTTTTTTTTAAAGATTTTATTTATTTATTTGACATAGAGAGAGACAGCCAGTGAGAGAGGGAACACAAGCAGGGGGAATGGGAAAGGAAGAAACACGCTCCCAGTGGAGAAGGGAAGCCTGATTCAGGGCTCAATCCCAGGACCCTGGGATCACGCCCTGAGCTGAAGGCAGACGCTTAGCTACTGAGCCACCCAGGCGCTCCATGGCAGGCAGACTTTAGAAGCTGTAAAAGGCAAAGAAATATCTCCCCTAGAGATTCCAGAAGGAATGCAATCCTGCCAACACCTTATCTTTAGGAATTCTGAAATCCAGAACTACAACAAATATGTGTTGTTTTAAATCATTAAGTTTGTGTTAATTTGTTACAGCAGCAAAAGGAAACACACAAATGTGTCACTGTGCATATGGTATGTGTTAGTAAGCACTTGGAGACAGTAAGAAAGGAAAGAGGAGTAGGAAGGAGGAAGAAGTGAGGTTAGAGAGAAGGGGAAAAGAAATTGAATTACAGGGTTAGACAAAGATGGGTTACTAATGAATCAGTATCATCTAGGATTTTTTTTTTTTTTTTAAGCAGAGTTATTTAATAAACTCCAGCCCAGGGAATTAGAGGGGAAAACAGTTTTATTATAGTACAGATGACACCTAGCTTTATATGCCGAAAACTATCATTGTATATAGGATTTGAGTTTCAGCAGTATTGAAGCTAATTAGAGAGGAAACAAATTGGTAACAGCAACTATGAAAACATGGAGAATACAAGATGATAAACAGTTGTAGTTTTTATAGGGGCACCTGGGTGGCTCAGTTGGTTAAGAGTCTGCCTTAGGCTCAGATCATGATCCCTGGGTCCTGGGATCTAGCCCTGTGTAGGGCTCCTGCTTGGCAGGGAGCCTGCTGCTCCCTCTCTCTCTAATGCTCCCCACTGGCTATACTCTCTTGTGCATGCTCTCTCTCTCTGTCAAATAAATAAAGAAAATCTTTTTTTAAAAAAAGTTTTAGTTTTTATGAATATCATGATATCATAATGGCTGTAAAAGAGTGCATGCATGCGTGCATGGGTGGGGGGAGGGGCAGAGAGGAGGGAGACAAGTAGACTTCCCAGTGAGCCTGAGGTGGGCTGGATCCCAGGAGCTGGAGATCATGCCCTGAGCCAAAATCAAGAGTTAGACGCTTAATGGACTGAGTCACCCAGATGCCCCAAAGATATCAATTTTAAGTGAAATTTTCGAACTAGGTTTATCTCACTAAGTAAATTATAGTAGGGAGGTATATGAAAATCTTTATTCTTTTCTGACACTATCTTTGCCAACTACTCTACAAGGTAATAAGGAAAATTGTACTGTATATGTCATTTTTTATGAATTTGAATCCCCGATCATAGTGAGCTAAAGCTTTGCTGCCCAATACGACAGCCACTAGACACACATGACTATAATATAAATTTACATTAATTAAAATTAAATTAATTTGTTGCACTAACTACATTCCAACTATCTAACAACCACACACAACTAGTGGAGACCAGACCAGATTGGATAGTGCAATGGGATATTTTCATCATCACACTGTCTGTTTCCATATTGGAGAGTATTTGTCTAAAGATTTGATGAGGTACGTAATGTATGGGGAATAAGCCACTTAAAGTCTATTAGAAGTACAAACAGCTCATTATCAAGTATAAAAATCAATCTTATGCAGACTGGGAACATTTCTTAAAGAGTCATAGATGCTTGAAAGCAAACTATGAATTCATCTGGTAAATGGGATAGATTAATTTAAATGACTAATTAAAGAAAATTTTTGAATCAAAAAAGTAAGTGTATCATAAATACATATGAAAACACTCAGAGTGATAATAAAAGGTAGCTTTACCCAGGAGTAGTATGCTCACTACTCAAAATTGTTCAAAAGTAGATTACTTTTCCCTGAATGAAGAGTAGGGGTAAATGGGCTGTTAAAGGCCTTCACCTGTCCATAAAGGAAGATCAAGAAGATTCTTCTCCAGTGTGGGTATGCACATGTGTAGTTGGATGAAAGGCATTGTGGGAAATAAAACTGCAAAAGGAAAGTTCTAGAGCAAAGAGAAATAACCTATATTTGTATTAACACATTAAAAAAAAATATTGCTTCTCTTCAAGTGAATCCACTTAAGTTGAAACTACTTCTCTGAAAGAAGAAACGCAAATAGTTACCTCCTGAGCTGGAGGGGGAGAGAATCTCATTTCAGTACATTTATGTGAGGGAAGACTATTGCGTAGTGTAATTTCAGCATTCAAAAATGATTCTTCTTCCTTTGTATTGCATCCAAATAAATCACACTAACAGTTTCATTGATGCCTTAAACACAAGAAAATGGATGCATTTATTCTATAGTTATAGTTACTTCAGTTATAGTTAATTAATACACTGGTTACTTAGTATGTTAGCATTTTAAATGCACACTATGATATGAGTGACTCATTTTGCTTGTTTTCCCAAAAGTCACCTTTAAAAAGTGAAATATAGGGAAGAAAGCATAAAGGAACCAAGTTCCTGAAAGGGTTGGATGGTTCAGAAAAAAACAATAAAAATGACAAAGTTTATAGGAAGGCATTGACATTTGAGGATATGAAACAACAACAAAAACAACCCACAAGCCACTTTTCTTTCTGAAAGATCAAGGGCAATAAGGTAAATGATAGAAATATCTCAAGACATGAAAAATATACATTGTTATTTAATCTTGGAATTCGAAGGCACCCCTTGAAACTTCAAAGAGATTGCTTTAATTTCCAATGAAGTGCTATCTATTACAAAAAAAAAATAGTAAAGTGAAGTTAGTTGTTCACCTATATAATGTAGAATAAATCTAAACTACCCTCCCTCCCAACCTAATAAATCCAAAAGACACAAGAAGGAATAAAGATATTTCATCTACTTTATTTATTTATTTATTTATTTATTTATTTATTTATTTATATTAGAGAGAGAGCATGAAAGGGGGAGGGGCAGAGGAAGAGGGAGACTCAGACTCCCTGCTGAATGGGGAGCCTGAGGCCATCCTGGATCCCAGGACCCAAGGATATGATCTGAGCTGAATTAAGGCAGACATTTAACTGACTGAGCCACCCAGGTGCCCCCAGTTCATCTATTTTTAATGCATTTATGATAATCAGCTTTTTTCTTCTATTTCCAGAATAATGTTGGTGTTTACAAATTGAAAAAAGATTTGTGGGGTAGTTGCTCATAGGAGATTAGCTTTAGCCTCTGCCATGTCTGACCTAGCTTCTCTGTCAATCACACTCCACTTTATTAGAAATGTTATGAGTTTGCTATACCTCTCACATATTTTACAGATACTCCTACATTTCAGAAATACTTATTGAGCATCTACTATGTGTCACACATATGTCTATTTGTGTCTTAGCGCAGAGGTGGCTATACCTTTTATTCATCTCATGAGTGGAAGTATGAAATATCAGAAGTGTGCCCTCAGATCAGATTTTTATTAATTTATTGTTAATTTATTTTGTAAAAAATGTATTTGATGAAAAATGGTCAGACATGTTTATCCTGCTGATACTGAACTTTCTGCATCACTTAAGGAGTTTCTTACTAACCTTTCCATAGGCTTAGTTTGGATTCCTAGAAGCTGACTCAGTCACCTTGTTGGACTTCTCTTGGGTTCTTTTATACTTTCATTCTCTATCTTTTCTTCCGATAAGTGTATCAGTCCTGTGGGTCATCTTTATGCCGATGACTCCAAAATCAATGTCTCCCACCCAGCACTGCCTTCCAAATTCCACATCCAAATACTTACTGGGCACTTCTACTTGAATATCATCCAGGAATTAATAGGGCAAACCAGAACCTTAAGTGTCGTTTTTACTGTTCAATCAATTTTACACTTCATGGATGAGTTTCACAAACTACTTTCACTCAGCTTCCTAATTATTCTTAAATTCTTTCCTTTTTCATTATTGAAGCCTTGGTTTGGCAAATAATTTTTCATAGGTTTTATTGAAAACAAAGTCTGTTTTTTTGGCCTCCAGTAAATACCACCTCATTCCGACACACTCTTCAAATTGTCTTGTAATTTTTATTAAAAGTATAGCATATTTCATTATTATATTCCTTTGTTTAAAAAGTTAATCATGGACTCTCCAGTTATCTAGAGTGTGAGCTAGTCTCCTGAGTATGACACAAAAGGATTCCATGTCATATGACTGGATATGACTATATCATACTGAAGAGGTTATTTCATACCTCATTTGAGGTAATCTCTTGTCTCACTCTCTGGAATAGTTCCACATAATGTTAACTATCATATACTCCAAACATACTAGATTTATTGTCTATAACTTTGTACATATTCCCTTTCTTTTCTAGAAATATCACATTCTTCCATCATCTTATATTCTTGGCAAACAGACACGAAGCCCCAATCCACGTGTTCCTCTTCTTTTGTCTTTCCATGACCACCTAAGGTATTATTTCAGAACCAATTAAGTATGATATTTATCATATTCTCTCATGACCCTTGTAAATCAGGATTTTTCAGTCTCAGCACTATTGACATTTTGGGCCAGGCAGTTCTTTTTTGGGGAGCCTTCCCTGAGCATGGTAAGATGTTTAGCAGCATTCCTCTATGCAAGGACACCCTCCCCCGATTCTGACATCGGAAATGTCTCCAGACATTTAAATGTTCCCTGAGGGCCAAAGTAGTTTCCAGTTGAGAACTACCACTCTAAATATAAATACATGTCTTTCTGACTTATGCCTTGTAAAGTTCTTTATCACTTAATACTGTGTCTGGCACATGAAAGACACAACATAGATACTTGTAGTTTAAATGAATGCATCCTTGCATAAAATGACCAATGAAAACTTCAGGATGCGTATTATTTTCCTACTATATATGTATTTTTTTCAATTGTAGAATGAATAGAATTTACAACTTGCTTCAGTTGGTTAGGACAATCGAGAAGGAAAATTTCACTGATCATCAACCAGTCCCTATCTTGATTCATCATTAATTCATCTATGAATTCATTCAGTGGGTGGGTGAGTATCTATGAGAATCACATACTTGAGCTTGGTGCAGAGGGCCCAGAAATGAAGAATATTCAGGTAAATAGCTCAAGATCCAGAGCAGGGTATAGCTATATGGAGAAATAATTGCAATAAAATGTGATAAATGCTCCACTACATAGAGTTCAAGTTGATTTTCAGCACAAGCACCCCTGGTCTTCAGGGCAGTCTATTCAGCATTAAGCCCTACAAATTCAATCCAGCCAGACCTAGTCTTGCATTTTATATATTCGAAATTTGCATATCCCAGATGGAAGCAAAAAAATATTTGCCTTTAGTTTCCCACTCTGATAAGAGGATGCTTTCCTGATTAAAGTTGCTTGACCTTACCAGTTGCTTGAGGTCCTTAGTCATGGTTAAAGATGCATACTATGGTGGAAAAAGGATGAACTTCAGAATGAGACTGATTTAGATTTGGGTAAGATAAACCATAAAATAGGAGTCATTTCTAAAGTATGTTAACCACTTTGTGCAGTGTATAATACATATGAGCAATGTTCTAGAAATGCCTTTAATTAGTGGATGCAGCGTGGATAAGTGTATTTTACATATCCAATTGTTTAATGGTCAGGGTATGAAGAGTTGGTGTGTATGTGTGTATGTATTTATGTACATGCAGCAAACATATAGATATTTTTATTATATCTTTTATACTATTTGATTAATTTGATTAACTAAACCACTCATTATATGATAAGATTAAAGCAGAACACATCATGAAGGCAGAATTAACATGTATACTTGTGAACATAAGGGCTCTAAGCTATGTTTGTTACACGGATAACTCAGTACAAACTCCTAAACTACAAAACTACTTTGTTAGGGAATATTTTTAAATCTCATCCAAGCAATTGGCCCAATTTGGTAAGTATTTTTCTGAGTGTATAATAGCAGAATGGTATCAAGGAGCAGAAGTGTATAAATTAAGGGAGAGTTTGAAAAGTGAGTAATAAAAAGATGGGAACACAGAAAGAAAAAAATGTTAATGCTCTTCAGAGTAAAACAGGAAAAGTTTCACAGAGCTGGTAGCATTTAAAAATGGTCTTCAAAGAGAGGACAATTTAAGGAAGTTATAAGGTGGATATTCCTTGAAAAAGGAGATTTGTGAGGGAAGAAAAAATTCATAGATAAAGCATGGAGACAGGCAATTATGGAACATATGAAGTTAATGCAAATCATTAAGTCATTATTCAGTAAATATTTCTCTATTCATGAAATTAAACCTAAATACCAAAGCAGAAAGGGCAGATTTTTTCATATTGAGGAAACTCATGGATTTGAAATGAGGTTATAAGTTGGTGGCCTACAAACCCTATAAGTGTTCAAAGCCTTCAAAGTGTTTAAAGATATTAGCCAGATTTAAATATCAAATCTCACATAAAAATCCAAAATTCTCAGCAATTAGAATATCTGGTCCACACTAGGCTTTACCACATTTAAATCCTCCTACAGCATTTGTCATCTTGGAAGCAATCTGCTTCTTCTTTCCAAATGACAGGGCTTTATGACTATCAGGGGAAGGACCCTCTGCGCCTTTACCCTACACCCCACCCTAGAAACTTCTAACCCCAGGAAGAGAAGGCCCACGCTGGGACCTGAACACTTGCCCTCTTCTTCCTTCCAAGCCTGTCTGTTAGCTACTCTTTCCTCTGAGAAGTATGTTATAATGAAACATCCTCTTGGGGCAAAACCTGTCTTTGTTTTCTTCCAGATTTCCTGCGATTTGTAAATAAGAGTGAGAGAACTCTATCTCAAAAAACATTGTCTCTTCCCTCAAAATTTCTGTTTTTCAGGAAAATGGTATTTTCCTCCTTACTACAAGCCTTGCAGAAAACTTATTTTGTATTAAATACATTTAAGTATCAATAATGCATTTAGCAAGTGCTAGAATGATGAAATTTTAAAATCAGCAAGTATTCTAAAGGGTTAGAATATAATGACTTAGTTTTAAATTAAATCAAGTTAAACAATTCTAACTGGGATATTTTACTGTTCATTTATTTTACTGTTTCCATTTACAAAATTTTCCTTATAATTTATTCACATTCACTGTCATAAATTATAATTTTGCTATATACCAGAGACCACCATCAACAATGCAAGGAATATATTACTGTATAAAATGTGCATATGTTAAATGACACTAGAGTCAGGAACACTTAATATGAGATTCCTTTGTCTTTATGCCTTATATTTTAGATTGCCACAAATCTTGCTAAAATCTAATAATAGACAAAGACCCTAGAATACTGATATTTATGGGGAAAAGGACTAACGTTGAAAGAGCAATACATTGTTTGAAATAACAAGTATGACATTGGCTGTTGGGAGCATTATGAATTATATTTTAATTATTTAATATTAGTCAACAACATGGAACTCTCTCTTATTCATATCCAAATATACTCTAAGAATGTGTGATTAACTGTCTGTTACATCTCCAAGATATCCTGCTTGAAAAGATGCTGTGATTGATTGTAAGTCTGCAGACCAATATCCTCCTGCATCAAAATTCAAGTGCATTATCGTAGCACAGAGGGTGTTATGGCAGATGTCATCCAACTGCTTCATAGCTGCATGATCGATGGTGCGAATGGTGATTGATGCTATTGACATGCCATGGCACCTAAAATAGAGTGTGTCTCTGTGCATGTCAGGGGGAGGGGTATGTTCATATTTGGATGAGAAAATGAAGGCAGAATTATAGGACTTGAAAAATAGTTGGCCATAGAAAATTGGTGAATTGCATAGTGAATGTAACAGCTGTTTGTGGAAAAGGAAGAATATAGTACCAGCAAGGCAACAGTGCTGTGAGGGAAAAAAAAAAAAGTGTGTGTCTGGGGGTGGGGGGTTGTTTCACTAAGGAGAAAATGTGTGGCTTTCCCTTTCCAGCTATATTTATATTTTACCTACTTTCATCATAAGTGTAAGAATGAGGGTGGAAAGTGATGTTGAGTGTAAGTGTTCTCTTGTTTAACAGAAATGACATTTTTATCTGTCACACTTCACTAGGGGAGGAATGAGGAAAAGGAAGGGGAGATATTGAAGGATTTAAGGTTAAAAGGTAAATTGCATCTGGTGTAACAATGTTGAACCAAATCTTATCTAAAATATCTGATTTTCAGCTGAAAAAAAGTATAGGTGGACAAAAAAATATTTCAGTAATCTACTGATATTAATTTTATATATTCAGATTAGAAAAGCTTAAATTGAAACTTACTTTAAAAATAGGGGCAAATTAGCTCAGCAAGGAAAGAAAGACTTTTAGAAAAGTTCCATTAAACGGTGAATATACATATAAATGTAAATAATTTTATGCCATCAGTCCTCATGGGGAGGCAAGCACAGTAGTCATTATTCAAAAGAAATGGGAGAAGAAGAATGTGATCCCAAGACACATTATACAGTGAGAGATGCTAAGTGCAAATGAGGTTAGTACATAGACATTTAGCATTACTAATTATATTGTTTCCGGTGTTTTCTTCCCTTGGAAGCAGCTACTCACCCTTTTCCTGTGGTAATATGAAAATACTCTTATATTCTTTTTGCATTCACTTAGAAACCATAAACATAAGAATACAGATAAATGAGACACCTGGGTGGCTCAGTCGTTAAGTGCCTGCCTTCATCTTGGGGTATGATCCCCGCATTCTGGGATCGAGCCCCGCATCAGGCTCCTCCGCTATGAGCCTGCTTCTTCCTCTCCCACGCCCCCTCCTTGTGTTCCCTCTCTTGCTGGCTGTCTCTCTCTCTCTCTCTGTCAAATTAATAAATAAAATCTTAAAAAAAAAAAGTACAGATAATGTATAGAAAGTCACATTGCAAATTAGATAATATGGTTGATTTTTGTGTATAAGAAGCAAGCTCCTGAAATTGTAGAAAGAGAGAAAAAAATCACCTAAATGAGTTAATAAAAGATTTTTTAGTTTATTTTTATTCATATTTATAGTTGCTTTTTATAAAATTATACAAGCAATATTTAGATAAATTGAACACTTAACCATGTTCCAGGCCCTGTTCAAAGCATGGATATATAAATCCCAGACCCAGGTTACATACACACACACACATACACACATACCACTAATTTAATACCCACAGTGACCATATGAGTTAAATATACATGTTGTTCTCCCTGATTAACCAAGGACGGAAATGAAGGAAAGAAAAGGTAAGTAACTTTCCTGATGTTACACAAGAAGTTTGTGTTTGAATGGAGATTGCTAGTGTTAAAAGATAAACTGAGGCATATATTTTCAGGAGTTTATTTAAGCAAACATCAGTTTGAATGGGGTAGCCCCAAACCAAAAGTAGTTTGGAGTGCTCACCAATAGGAGCTGGAGGAGAGGTTTTTATAGAGAAGTTATGGAAGCAAAGTGAGAAAATTATTTGATTGGCTATAGTTTAAGTGGTTCCCGTATTTGGTAAAGCGTAGTTGGCTGTTGGTGATTGGTTGTTCTGAAGTTTTGTTTTCTCAGATTCCAAGGCACTGACTCTGGCTTAGGTTTTGTTTTGCTTACACAGGCTACCAAAGTATTAAAGCTACCCTTAGTCTAATGGCATTGTCATTTAATTATTTTAACACTACCTGGGTGGTCTGGCTCCTGAGGCAACACTCTTAAATGCATGTTCAATTCAGATGGCTTGTAATTATAGGAAAGCCCAAAGAGATTATTAATATTATTCCAAAGCCCTGTACTCATGCATATTATAAAATCGTGTATACTATTTTAAAAAAATATTCTGTTTCTGGATTCTTAATTGGGAGGCTATAGATAGGCTTACAACCTAAAAAATGCTGTGTTTGTGTGCTTTTTTCCTGTTTGGGGGGAGAGTTTCCAAATCTTTCCTTTAATTCTCACAGGGACATTTGACCAAAAATGTACAAGAATAATTCATCTAATCCCAACTCCTAATTTTAACCTGTGAGAACAATAAGACCTAGATTTGTTGCTAGATATATGAATGGTCCAACTCTGGCTTAGCCTGGCCAGTGTGCAGCCCTCCGATGGAATGAATCAGTGCTGTCTGGAGAAAAGAACAGTGGACTCTGAGGGAGCAAGACCAATGAGTTGAGCATGTGGGCGAAACCGTCTCTTACTCAGACTTGCATTGGCTTCCCAGGTATCTACTGTGCTTTGTCTTCACACTTCTTGTTGTATTATTCCAGTCCTCACTCTAGAAATTTATTTTACTTTTTTTTTTTTTTGATAGTCAAGATTTTGAAACAACGTCTGTCAAATATGCATTACCGAAAATTATTTTGCAAAATTCTACTCTAATAGTTTTATATACTTGCATAGCCATATCCTCTTGTTCTTCATGAGCAAGGAAAGCAAACCTATAACAAATACTTTTTTAAAAATTTGGAGAGTGTTAGAGATTTTGTAAATTTTGTAATTTTGTAAATAAATTTATAAAATACCAAGATGCTAAACTTTGGCATTAATTTTGGGAAATGGTCTTATAAATTTTTATTTTGAGAAACTAGATTTCTTATTGGCTGGACTTAGACTGAAGTCTTCTAAAAAAAGTAAATTTTGGTGCAGCATATAGACAACTTAAATCCAGACAACAATATAATACTTCAGCAGCCAATCCTGACAAGACTATTCAGGATGCAATCCAGTGCTGCTGGTAGCAGTGTACATCACTGAAGATAAACCCAGAATAAATAACATGCTTGATGCTTCTAATTCCTTAAAATCAACATAAAAACCTTGCAAGTTATTTCATGCCAGGTTTGACAGGTGGCGATAATGTTTGAGGAGTCATAGAATATGCTGCAAGGATAGCACTGAATGGTGCCGCGTTTGAGGTGTGCTTCTGTAGAGAGGGAAACAAACCTGAAGAAGTTAAATTGAAGTGTGTCATAACATACCACTTTCCTGAGCTGCCTTTAAACTCCTTGAAATATTTTCCACTTTTGAAAAGTTTCAGAGATCAGCAATGCATAAAATGGCATTCAGATGAAAAGATGGATGGCAATTGTATAAAATTAAAAGAGTGTGAAGAGAGTAGAAAACTCTGCATCAGGGGAGCCTGGGTGGCTCAGTCGTTAAGCATCTGCCTTTGGCTCAGGATGTAATCCTGGCGTTCTGGGATCAAGCCCCACATCAGGCTCCTCCGCTGGAAGCCTGCTTCTTCCTCTCCCACTCCTCCTGCTTGTGTTCCCTCTCTCTCTGGCTGTCTCTATCTCTGTCAAATAAATAAATAAAATCTTTAAAAAAATAAAACTCTGCATCATAAAATTAAGATTTCTTTTTTCTCTGTGACCTTACTAGCTTTGTGGTATAATCACTCTAGTTCATACTTACAATTTCTACTCATTACAGGTTTTCACTTTATCTCTTTGAGCATTGTGAACCTTCACCTGTCAATACTCATATCAAAGGGCTTTTTATATGCTGTGTTTTTTTTGGGGGGGGAGGGACACATGAAGTCAGATAAGAAATGACATCTTTACTGTTACACTAAACTGTACAGTGAATAGTGTTGTGATAATCAGAATAAAGATATCATGAAGTATTTTGTGCATTAGCTGCTAAGTGTAGGAACCTACTAAGTGTTTAGAATATGCTTCCTAAATTGAATTTATTTTTTTATTTTTTTCTAAATTGAGTTGAAAGGTTAGACAGAAATAACATTTTGATGGATGTTCTTTAAAAAAAAAAGAAAAGAAAAACCATAAATCAAAAAGATAATCTGTACCAATCACAAAATAGGAGATTATAGTTTCTTGCTCTTATTTTTTTAGAGCAAGGAAAACTTATTTTTAACTAACATCTTCAGCTTACTTAAGAGTAAAATTGATAAATGTGCTTCTATTCTTGCTCCTAGGAACAATTGTAAAGTCAAGTGAGATATGTTTATCTGCTTATATGTGGAATACTACCTGTGAGTGCTAGAAGAATTCCTGTATCTTTATTTCTTCAATTTAATATAATATAAGATATGTGTGTGTGTATGTATATACATATATATGTATATCATTGAATTTTTACCAAAAGTCAGTACCCATATTCAATGTAAAGTTTTCTTAAAGATAGGTAGTCCATGGCCCAGTGCTAGGGTCCTTAGGTAAGTATAGTTCAGTTAAGACAGGTTTAAATAGAAGATTTTTTAAATGTACACCAAAATTAGAACATAAAATTGAAACCATTCAATGTTTTCTAGATATCTAAACTTCCAGATAAGTTGACTGTGATTTAGATAAGACAGACCTTTAGAAAAGGTAGAAAAATCTATAGTCACAGACTAAAGAAACAATGGAAACCAGTGGAAGAATTTAATTTGGCTTATCATCATATTCAAAAGAACATACTACATTAATATTATGTAAAAAGTCTTCTCTTTTATTATACAATGGATACTGTAAACATGGATACTAATTTTGACTCTACTTTTAACTAGTTTGATGACCTTGGATAATTTTTCCTCATTTGCAAATGAGATATTTCAAAATGCCTTATCTCTCAAATTATATAAATATGTGTTATTTTCTCTTTATTGAATAGCAATACTCAAAAATTTAAGCCAATATATAGAACTTTATTTTATTTTTTAGTTTAACATGTAAATTTGTATGAACACTTAATCTCACCTCCTTAAAAGTTATGTCTATAGGCAAGAATGAAGGGAGAATATGAAACAGTGTAAAATGAATGGAAAAGTTATGAAAAGCAGTCATGTGTTTCTGTATTAAAAGAGAGAGTCCAATCAACAAGTATGTATACATTTTACATTTCACAGTCAAAATGCTTTACCTTTTCTTTCTTTTTTTTTTAATTTAAATATTTCCTTTGTTGAAAACTTTCAGTAAACAAAGGTCATATATATAAGTGCAGATGCCACTGGGGAAAATATGAATGATTTATAGTTTTAATTCTCTCCTGGAAGTTTGCATGTTTATTCTTTTTTATGGCTTTTCTAACTACAATAAGGCTCCTTATAAATATAGAAGTTTGTGAATCTTTATTTTTGTTTTCTGTGTAATAAATATAAATGAATTTTGAGGGGCACATGGGTGGCTCAGTCAGTTAAGCATCTGACTCTTGATTTCAGCTCAAGTCATGATCTCAGGGTCATGAGATGGAGCCCCACGTAGGGTTCCTCAATGAGCATGGAGCCTGCTTAAAATTGTGTCTCACTCTACCTCTGATCCTCTCCCCTTCCCCTCTCTCTATCTCAAAATAATAATAATAATAATAATAATAATAATAATAATAATAATACAACTACCATTGAAACATCACACTAAATCATTTAAATGGAGGTAATTATTTCCTATCATCACCTCAGTAAATATTTTTTTTTAAAAGATTTACTTAATTGAGAGAGAGAGAACAGGGGGAGACACAGAGGGAGAAGGAGAAAGAGAATCCCAAGCAGACTCTCCGCTGAGTGTAGAGCCTGATGTGGGCCTTGATCCCAGGACTCTGAGATCATGACCTGAGCTGAAATCAAGAGTGGGCTGCTTAATCAACTGAGTCACCCAGGCGACCCAGTAAACATTTCTTTTCAAAGTGAGAGCAATCGAGTATGAATACTGCACAGTGGAATATTTATAAAATATTCTTATCTGTGAATACAGCTTTGTGAAAAAGATGAATTTGGACACTAGTTTATCCAGTAAGTGAAGTTTTTCAATAATTCCACTGCAAATGAATTGGTTTGAATATTTATTTCTATGTAACTGGATTTTATGCTTAAAACATAAACTATGGAAGGTGACATGTTAGCAAGCATGGAAAAACAAATTCTCCTTCCATTGAGTAGCATCCAATATCACAATCAAACAACACTGAGTAAAGCTGTTGATTTCACCCTGTAAATCATGATTAAGTTTGAATGTGATTCTTTTATGATGTTAAGGAATAAATTTTCTTCTGGTGTTCAAGCAGGACAGGTCCCTGTGGTGGGAACATATGTCTGTCTTTAAAACTGCTGATTTGAAATGGTACCTCTTCAAATGGTCTCATTAAAAACAACCTTCTATAATGACTCCATATTTTCCTTCTAACAATATTATTTTCTAAAATGAATTCACTGTCTGTTTAAGAACTCAGTGACCATCTCTGGAGATGTTTCTTAGACACTAATTTCATCTTAGAAATTAATATTGTTAGAACAAAACAGTAAAGCCAATATAAAAGGTTAAGAGGAAGCTCCCCACCTAGTCCTGACAGAAAAGAGAAAGCAATCTTAAATCTTGGCTTCTCTCCTCACATGTACAATAAAGGTGCCAATAAATACTGATTATGATGGTGGTTTTTATGAGGTAGACACCTGTTAAGTAGGAACTGGACTGTAACCATCAACTCATTTCCCACACACCACTAAACAGCTATCCATTTCTAATGACTTTTGGCCAATGTTCATTTCTAAGCCAGTAGTTCTAATATGGCCCAGGTTGGTGTTGCACTATTTAAGTTCCCCTATGTATGAGAATGAAACAAAATTGAAATGCTCTCTTTTGAGCAGAAATACAATACAAAGTGGTATATTACATTATGATAAAATTAAAAATAATTTTGACTAAAATATTATCCCCATGTGTAAGTACAGGAAATATATATGTGTGCATGAAACACTCATATAAATGGCATATGGACTCTTAATATTATAGCCTTATTTGTGTCTAATTTCATAAAGAAAGGCATACGTGAATACATCACAACATTGCGTCAGACCACCTTAACTTTGAATAATGCTGCTGTGCACACATACACCCCATAGAGTTTTTAAACAGTATTTCTAAAGCACAGCTCCAGATATATTAATACTTCAGTAAAATATTCTTCATTGGCACACTATTTCTTTGTATGGCAGTCAAAGCCCTCCTCCATAATCTATCCAGTCTATTTTTCTAGGCTTATCTTCAAATATCTCTGTCCTTCCCCACATGCACCTATACCTTTAGTCCCAGTTATATCCCGTTATATCTGGCTTGATCTTCACTTGGTTATAGGCCCTGTACTTCACTAGCTCTGTACCTTTTCTCATATTGTTCTCACTGACTGAAAGTCCACCTCCCCATAAGATTGCTTAGAACAACTCTGTTAATTTTCCCAAGTCTTATTCAGTTGTTGTCTTCTTTATATATTCTTCCTCTGTCCTCTTATTCAGAGTTAGTATCTCCTTCTTTAATACTCACATAGTAATTTATATCTCTCATGTCATTGATCAACCATGTGAATATACCCTTAACAGTTGGTTGGCCAAAGACAATGCCATGTCCTAACATATACAGGAGCCAATGTGTGGTAAGAGTTGATGTGGAGGGGGGCAGTAAATAGAGCCTAAGTTGTCACTTGGTAGGAGAGAAGACTCTTAAAAAATGCTTTTTGATTATATTCTATACTTTCCTGTTGGTTCACACTACTTCCTTGAAAATATTATTCATCTCTTTCTTAACTCAATATTTATGTCAAGTATTATGCTTTTAAAAATTCTTTTAAAAAGGGGTCACTTTTGGAGACTTTCCTTAGATGGAACTTGTGCTGTCTCTTCTTCAACTCTATACAAAGGGTTCACTATACAAACATGATAATGGAAACTCAGAGATGCTTATTGATGTGCTATATTTCAATAAGTCAGTCTAACATCCTGATGAAAAAAATATCTGCTGTGATTTTCACGTTTAAAAACTGAGATACCATCTGACAACTGGAAAGCAATATGCAAATAGACTTGCTGTGATTTTAAGCAGCTTTCTCTGTAATTCAGATGTGCACAGTGCAGAAAGTCTCCTGTGCTTTCCACACATGTCCAGTGTAATTGTTCTATCTGATATGAGCCTGTCCCCTTCTCCCAGTGCTAAAAATAGTACTATGGGCACTAAATTGGTCTGGGAGGAAGAGACTGAGGCTACCAAGTATTTTCAGAACAACCCCAAAGGTTTTTCTCTATCCGTCTAATTTAGAAATGACATTGGTGTTAAGACCCTAGTGGATCAGTTCCAGCCCAGACAACCCTGGTTTTATGTATGTAGAAATGAAATGAGCTTTGGGTTATAGCTAATCAGCTTAATAACAATATCAGCATCTGCTCAGTCTTACTGCTATTCCTAACCTTGGTTGGGTTCCTACTTTGCATCCCAGTCTCCCAGTGTGTAGATTCTTATCATACAACCCAACTCCCTGTCTTGTACCTAAGAGATCGTTTCCAACTGTTGATGCCCATTTCTTCCTTTTATACTACTACATTTACTCTACCCATGTGGATATTCCCTTTTGCCTTCTCCGTGACATTTATTGAGTTTATCAATCTTGGTATGCCTTGCCTGGCTGTTCATATTGTATTATCTGTGTACCTCATAGTGGTTTTGATTCTTTAATACTGTTCTCCAGTATAGTATTTTGCTTACTCTTTCTATACATACTTCTTGCTTCATGCTCTCGGATTAACATCATTCATCATTTATCCATTTCATAAATCTGTTTTAAGGCCTTTCTTCTTCTTCGTTGACCCTCTAGTGCCTGTCTTAAATGCCATTCCTGTTAATATCTATTAAAAGACAACTGATAATTAATATTCATACTATTAATAGGTTTGTCTCCTCCTCATATATAATTGAATTTAATAGATCTTCTAGAAATATATAAATGAGGAATATATCAGGTCTCAACTCCTGCCTTTTAATTTTCAGGTTCCAAGTTGAATTAGCAGGAGAGTTTAAGAATTAATAATGGACTACACTTATTTTGCTAATTGCTTGTAGTTTTCCTCTTCCTGGAAAGAGGTGCACAAGAGCCAATGTTTCATAACACCTTACTTTCTGCCCTCAGTCACAATGCTTGTATCTTCATTTTGCGCCATAACCAAGGTTGGTAAATCTGTAGCTTGCCCTAGTTTGAAAACATGAACAGAACTGATAGGATTACCCCTATTTGGCAATTTGAAGTAAGAAAAGAAGTCAGTTGGCCATGGAAACAGCATCGAAGGATGACATGAGATAGAATTACATACATGAAAAAAGGTTGAATTTATGAAGGTGCACAAACCATGAGGGAAGTTAAATAAGAAGTAGGGAATATTTATACAGGAAAGAAAATGAGAATAAGGGACTGGAGAATGGAGGAGATTCATGTCAAAGCTTGACATTAATGGGCAGAGCATTAGCTGGGAGGCTTCAAAATTCTTGATATGAAACTTTGTATAATGAATCCTTCCAGGTTTAAAAGGAGAGTCCTCCCCTCATGAGATCTAGTGTGGTTCTTTCTTAAAGTTTTGTACTAGATTTCTACTTTCCTCTTTCCTAAATATACATAGATAATACGAACATTTGTATGCCTGTTTTTGAAATCAGTTAACCCATTACTTGAAATTACTTCAGTGTGCTTCTGTTCTTTGTAACCAAAAGTGCTAAAATACAACATGAGGTTTATTTTTTGCCCACCATCTGTATCTGTTTCATCAAAAGTAATAAATATCAAGGGGTGACTCATTTCTAAAACAGTATTATTTTCTTCTTGTTTAATTGCATTTGTAATTTTAAAAATCATATATAACATACAATTTCAAAACTAATTGTTATTATATAAATATTTAAATATATTTAAATATAAATATGTATATAATTATTTATGTAAAAGTAAGAATTCTTAGATCAGTTAAAAAGATAAACAAAACCTAGTGTTGCTAAAGGATAACCTCCTATTCTTATTAAAATAAACTAAATTTTAGGTTCACCTGGGTGCTCAGTCAGTTAAGCATCAGGCTCTAGATTTCAGCTCAGGTCATGATCTCAGGTCATGATCTCAGATTGTGAGATCCAGCCCCTCATTGAACTCCACACTCAGTGGGGAGTCTGCTTGAGATTCTCACTCTTCCTCTCCCCCTCCCCCCATACATTCTCCTCTCTCTAAAATAAATAAATGAATATATTTTTTAAAATAAACTAAATTTTGTGTAATAATTTGTTTTATTTTATTTTTTTCTAAATTGAACCAAACATTGTATGTGTTTTAGTGACATATGATGAGGAGACATTATTCATTCTTTGTGAATGATTGTGTTAGGCAGCCACTAGGCTGGCCTCAGTGATCATCATGCCTAGTATTCATGCTCTTTTGCAATTTCCTCCCCTTAAGTAGGGTCTAGGATTACTGACTTGCTTTAACAACAGCAACAAAAAATGGCGGAAGTGATGGATTGTTACTTCCTAGTTTAATTTTCAAGGAGTCTGCGGCTTCCATTTTGTATTCCCACTCTTGCTTTCTTTTGTCTAGCTCTGAAGGAAGGTGAACTGACCTGTAAAGGCCAGAAAAGCAGCCATGCATTGAGACCCTTAGTCTAAGAGCCAACAGGGATTGAATCCTGCCAAAAACTATGTGAATGGGTTTGGGAACATATCCTTGCCCTGCTGAGCCTTCATATGAGTATCAGCCCTAGCTAATACCTTGATCACAACATTATGAGAGACACTGAAGCAGGGTTACCCAGATAGCCATGCTGTGATTCATGACCTATAGAAAATGTAAAATAATAAGTGCTTGTTGATTTATGCACTAAGTGTTAGAACAATTATTTAATCAGAAATAGTTAACTAATACTGCCATCAAAAATTGTTAGTTTTTATTGTTCGAAATTATAAAGCTGAACAAAAGTGCCTAGTTGTGAAAATAATTAAGTACCATCTTATTATTTCTAGGGAGATAATTAAGGAGAGGGTCTCACCACTCTAACATTCCTATATATCATAGCAATCATCAAATTTAAAACCTAAAAATTTCTCATTGTTATTCTTCCTAGCTTAAAACGTTATTATAATCAACAAATAGTAACCCACCATATCTATATACTGGTTTTTGTGAAATGTCAACATACCTTTTTTCCGTTACACTTCAGCTTCACTGATTTTCTACAGAGTATTTTTTTTTTTAGTATGCATATAATCTTTTAAGACAGTCAACATGAAGGTTCTCTAAGTTTGTAAAATTTTAATTATAATAACTCTTTTCCATGGTAAACGTTCTACATTTTCTTCTTTTGTGAGTTATTTTTTTTCATTATGCCTTTTACCTAATCTATTGCTTATATAAATCACCACAAAATTTGGTGGCAAAAATAATAACCACCATTTATTTGCCCATGATTCTGAAATAGGGTTCATTTTTGTTCAGTGTGATTGGCTGGGGTCACTCATGCAGTTCATTTGTCTGGGAATTTGACTAGAGCTAAAATATCCAACATGCCTTAGATCACATGACTCCGTGATTATGCCTGGAATAGCTATGGGCTGGCCAGGCAACTCTATTTTTTTCTCTGATTGGTTTCTCTAGCAGATTAGCCAGAAAATTTTACATGATACCTCAGGGTTCCAAGAGATTGAAAGCTGAAGCTGCCAGGCCTTTTTAGGGCAAGACATATGTTGGTTTGCAACCCTCCTAGGAGCTTTCCTGGTATAATCTGAAACTGACTCCAGTACTCAGAGGGCAGGGAGAGACCAAAGAAAGAGGCAGGCTACTCCTCATTGAAAGGTGGCAGTTTTAATAAGCAAAGGAAGCTCACATACAGGCTTGTCTTGCGTGGCAGTAATTACTGACAAATGAATCCCCACAACCACCAGCCAAATCTTAGAAGAGGCCCTAACTGGGCTCAGTCATGGATGCTATGCACTTGTTTTCAACACCATATTACTGTCTGAAGGCTATGTCCTTGAAGCAGCCACTGGGAGCCAGAAAGTAAGTGGAATTCACATTCCAAGGACAGGGGAAGGAGTGAGGAGTCTCTGAGTGCCCAGGTCCAGCTCACAGGCTCATTGGTGGTCACATCTTTTTGATGATGTTTCCCAACAAGAGGGAACTAATTCAGTGTCAATTTCACTACGCTCTATTGATAGCAGTAATTCCCAAAGCCAACCCAGAATATTAGAGGTGACATAGATGAGATCCCTTGATAGGAGGAGTGGCTTCGCATACAAGAATGGAAGAGATGACATTGGTCATCTTTGGGAATTATATATCACAACGCCCAGGAGCTTTAGCTATGTGATGCCTGTTACTGGCTATGGATTCTAGAAAGAAAGATTTGGTAATAGTCATAGCTTGCTGAACTTAGAATATGTATTGTGTATGTTTATAATTTATATAACTATATAACTATATAACTATATAACTATATATATATATATATATATATATATATATATATACACACACACACACACACACGTCAAATGAAAATCAGCATTTCTCTGCTCTGTAGATTTACAATTATAACTCTTAAGACCATAAATCCTAGAAAAAGTGGAAGAGACTGAAACATTTTTAGATGGAGCAAGGGATATTAAAGTCCCAAAATAAACACTGAGTGGCAGAGGAGTCAGCAGAAACTTTAAAGTTTTGTGGAAAAAAAACGATGAAAGGAAACATTGAGGGGAAAAAAAAAAAGTAGGTAAAGATAATCTTTAAAGAGTTAGAACAGTGCCTGCCTCTATAGTTTAAACAACTGAGAAGAGATGCAGTTTCCCTGTCAAAAGATATTAATAAAAGAAATAGCCACATGATATGTTCTAGAGATTTATAGTCCACATTGTGATTTTTTTGAGCCCCTGTTGCTTTCAGAAGTATGGTATTCACATTGTTAAAAATACAGTGGAAGTGAGATAAACTGTGTTTGTAATCTTAAAATTTTAGCTTGCTTTAAAATATGAAATCTTATCTTATTTCTGGAGGATTGGGGAGGTTGCTATCTGAGTAAAAGTAAATAGAAGGACTTACATGAGGTATTTGAAGTAGAATGTAATGTGCACATTATAGTTCAGGGAATTTGTGGAAGCCTGGTATCAAACAAATAAAATACACTTTTCAGAAACTGAATTAAGGGGATACTCCTAGACAATTAGAATGTCTAAAGCCTATACTATTTCTGCAATATTTTTTTGTATATTAACTACAATTACACCACCTTTAATTAGCACATGATTCTATTCCAGAATCAGTTTACCAAGAAATGATACTGAAATATTTGTTGTATTTATATATTTTGAACACTTTAATTGAGATGTAATCATATACCTTAAAATTCACACATTTAATGTGTTAATTCAATGCTTTTTAGTATATTCACAGAGTTGTGCAACCATTACTGCAGTTTAATTATAGAACATTTTCACCACCCCCAAATAATTCCGGTACACATTAGCAGTCACTCCTTATTGCTACCGACCACCCCACACCCAAGTCTAGGCAACCACTAACCTATTTTCTATATCTAAAAATTTGCTTATTCTGAATGTTTCACGAAAATGTGATCATAGATTGTATTGCTTTTGTGAGTGGATTCTTAAACCTAATCTTTTCAGGATTCATCTCTATTTTAAGATGTACGAGTACTTAATTCTTAACTGCTGAATGATATTCTATTGTATGGATACATTATGTTTACTTTATCCATTCAGCAATTGGTGGACATTGGCATTGTTTCATTTTTTGGTTATTAAAGAATAATGATGCTATGTCCACTCGTGTATGAGTTCACATAGGACATATATTTTCATACATTGTGTTTACTTTATCCATTCAGCAGTTGGTGGATACATTACGTTTGCTTTATCCATTCAGCAATTGGTGGACATTTGTGTTGTTTCACTTTTTGGTTATTAAAGAATAATGATGCTATGGCCACCATGTATGAGCTCACATATGGACATATATTTTCATTTCTATTGGCTATACCTAGGAGTGAATTTCCTGAGTCATATGGTAACTCTATGTTTAACATTTTGAAGAACTGCCAAATTTTTTTTCCATAGTGGCTTCACCATTTTACACTGTAACAGAAATGGATGAGGATTCTAATTTCTCTGCATCCTCTTGTTACTTTTTCTCTTTTTTTTTCTAAGTATCCTCGTGAAACTGAAGTGGTAGCTCATTGTGGTTTCAATTTACATTTCCTTAATGACTAATGATTTAAGCATCTTTTCTTGTACTTATTAGCCATTTGTATATCTGCTTGGGATGATGTGTATTCAGATTCTTTGACCAATTACTGATTGGGTTATTTGTGTTTTGAGTTATAAGTGTTCTTTATGTATTCTGTAGACAATACCCATTAGATGTATGATTTGAAATATTTACTAGCATGCTGTAGGTAATCTTTTAACTTTCTTGATGTTATGGTTTTGAGCACATTTTTAAATTGGAGTTAGTCCAATTTACCTATTTTTCCTTTGTTTTTTACAATTTTGGTGTTGTATCTAAGAAAATACTGCCTAACCCAAAGTCACCAGGATTTACTCACATGTTTACTTCTGAAAAGTTTTAGAGTTTTAACTTTTACATTTAACTCTTAAGATACATTTTGAGTTAATTTTTATGTGTGTTGTGAGATAAGGATCCAACTTCTCTCTTCTCTTCCTCCCTTCCTTCCTTCCTCCCTCCCTCCCTCCCTCCCTCCCTCCCTCCCTCCCTCCCTCCCTCCCCTTCCTTCCTCCCTTCCTCCCTTCCTCCCTTCCCTTCCCTCCCTCCCTTTCTTTCCTTCCTTCCTTCCTTCCTTCCTTCCTTCCTTCCTTCCTTCCTTCCTTCCTTCCTTCCTTCCTTTTCTTTCTGTCTTTCTTTCTGTCTGTCTTTCTTTGCAATTGGATATTTAGTTATCCTAGAACTATTTATTGAAAAGACAGTTCTTCTCCAGTTGAATCAGTTTGGCACCCTTGTTGAAAATAAATTGGCCATAAATGTAAAGATTTGTTTCTGGATCCTTGATTCTATTCCCTTGATCTATTTGTCTCTTCATATACCAGTACCACACAGTCTGAATTATCATAGTTCTCCAACTTGATTCTTCTTTTTCAGGATTGTATTAGCTATTATGCATATCTTCCATTTGCATATGAACTTTAAAGATTTATTTATTTATTTTAGAGAGAGAGAGTGCACAAACGAGAGTGAAAGTTGGGGCAGTGGGAGAGAATCTTCAAGCAGACTCTTTGCTGAGCATGGAGCTGGATGTGGGACTCGATCTCACAACCCATGAGATCACGACCTGAGCTGCAACCAAGAGTCAGACACTCAACCAACCACCCACACACCCTCACATATGAATTTTAGAATCAATTTGATATTTCCTACAGAAAAAGCAGTGGACATATTCATAAGGATGGTTTTGAATCTGTAGATCATTAGGGGTGGTATTGCCATCTTAACAACATTGAGTCTTGGAATCCATGAACGAAGGAAACCTTTCCATCTGGTTAGATCTTAATTCCTTTCAGCAATATTTTATACTAATTAGTGTACACATTTTATATTTTTTTAAAGTTTATTCCTAAAAATTTTATTGTTAATGCCATTGGAAATAAGATTATTTATTCAACTTTATTTTTGTACTTTTCATTGTTACTATGTCAAAATACAATTGAGTTTTCAGTTTGATCCTGTATCCTACAACCTAGATGAACTGTTTATTAGTTCTAATGTTTTTAGTGAATTCCTTAGGATTTTCTATATATAAGGTTATGTCCTTGCAAATAATGATAGTTTCATGCCTTACTTTCTAGTTTTCATAGCCTTTATTTCTTTGCCCTAACTAGAACTTCCATTAAACATTATTAGACAGGAGCTTCTGCCTTCAGCTCAGGTCATGATCCAAGGGTTCTGGGATTGGCTCCTTGCTCAGCAGGGAGCCTGCTCTCCTTCTGCCTGCCACTCCCCCGCTTGTACTCTCATTCTCTCTCTCTCTCCCGCATTCTCTCTCTGACAAATAAATAAATAAAATCTTTTCAAAAAACAAACAAAAAACAAACCAAAAAAAAAAAAAAAGTGATTAGATGGCCTCGTCTTATTCCTGGTTTTAAAGGAAAGGTTTTCAGTTTCACTATGAACTATAATTTTAATTGTGGATTTTCACGCGTACCCTTATTCAGCTTGTGGAAGTTCTCTTTAATTCCTAGTTTGAGTGTTTTTATAATTAAAGGACGTTGGATGTTGCCAAGTGATTTTTCTGCATCAATAGAGATGATCATGCAGTTTCTTATTTTATTAATATGGTCTGTTACATTGATTTATTCTCTCAAATTTAACCAAACTTTCATGCCTCAGGTAAATCCCACTTGGTTATGCTGTTTAACCCTATTTTTATATGTTGCTGGAATTGGTTTGCTAGGATTTTGTTGAGGATTTTTGCATCTGTGTTTGCAGGGCATATTGGTTTGTAGTTTTCTTGTATTGTCTATTTGGGTATTAGTTTTGGCTTCATACAATGAATTGGGAAGTGTTCCTTCATCTTCAGTTGTTTCGAAGATTTGGTGAAGAATTAGCATTTTTTCTTTTTTAAATGTTTAGTATGATTCACCAGCAATGTCATTTAGGCCTGGGCTTTTCTTTTGAGAGAGTTAGTAGGAATTCAAACATTTTACTTGTTTTAGTTCTATTCAAATATTATACTTCCTCTTGAGTCACTTTTGGTAGTTTTTACCTTTCTAGGAATTTGTTCAGCTCACTTAGTTTATCTATTTTGTTAGCTCACAGGTGCTCATAGTATTTCCTTATAATCATTTTTTTCCCCTTTTAAGTTTTATAGTAATTTCCCTCATTATTTGTGTGATTTTGGTAATTCATGTCTTCTTTCTTTTTTTCTTGGCCCAGTCTAGCTAAAAGTATGCCAACTTTGTTGACATTTTCAATGCATCTTTTTGTTTGTTTCCTTAATCTTTATTGTTTTTATATTTTCTATTTCATTTATTTCCACTATGTTTAACTGCCTTCTTATGCTTCCTTCGAGTTTTCTTTTCTTTTTCTATTTTCCTAATATCTAATTTCTTTAGCTGTACTGAAGTTTTTATATGTATTGTTTTTATTTTAATTAATCTCAAAATATTTGCTAATTCATTCACCTCCAAGTATTTTTTAATTCCGCATGTAACATTTTTGTTCACCCATTAATTCAGAGTTCATGTTGGTTAATTTCCACTTATTTGTAAATGTCCTGAATTTCCTTTTGCTATTGAATTATAATTTAATTCCATTGCATTTGGAAACATACTTTGTATGATTTCAAATTTTTTAAATTTATTGAAGTTTTGTTAAATTTGTTAAATTTGTTGTAGCATATGATCTCCCCTGTAGAATATCCAGTGTGCTCCTGAGAAGAAATGCATTCTGCTTTTGTTGGCTGAAGTGTTCTATACACATTTCCTTCTTCCAGTGTATTTATAATGTTTTCAAGTCTTCTGTTTCTTGGTGGACTTCTGATTACTTTTTCTTTCCATCCTTCAAAGTGGACATATTGAAGTCTCTAACAATAATTGTTCAATTTTTCATTTCTCCCTTTAGTTATTCGGTTTTTTCCATATATTTTGGGGCTCTACTTATGTGCATAATTCAAAATTAATTAAAATATAAACACATGACAAAATGTATGCAAAGTAAAGCAGTGCTCAGAATGCACTTTACTGATAAAAAATATCAAGCTTATTGTGCTGATAAAAATGTAATGACCATTTAGTTTGATTTAGGATGTTTGTTCAAAAAGTCTTAGCTGGTAAGACTGTGATTTTGTTATTTTTTTCACTATATGTAGATAATATACACCAGATTGCGGTTTTAAAATTACCCCAACTAATAAGTTTTTAAATTTTGCCACTTAAATTACCTTTGGAAACACAAATTGTTCAGACTTATTACTTACATGGATGACGCCTTTTATTAATTTTCAATCTATTACCAGTTTTGACATGCTTGTTTGAACTTGTTTGAACATAGTCCATAACTGTGGCTCTCACACTCAAATAAATGAATCAACAAATACCTCAGCAGTTGAATCTCTGTATTGTTAATACTACAAGTTTCTTCCATTGCTGAAGTATACTTGTCTTTTTTTTCATGATATGGAACTATAAAAAAGTAATCCTATACAAGCCTAAATAAAAGCCCAGTAATGTATATTAGTGAATATACTACTTAAAAAGCAAATTACTTTGAAAGCTATGAGATCTAATAAAACCAAGAGAGTCAATCAGTAAAATAGAGGCTATATGCTAGATAAAATAAACAGAAAACAATGATGAAGTAACCTCAGAGGAAATTTATACTGAACTAAACTCTGGGAGGGTGATAAGATAGATCAAAGCGCTGAACCTGGAATGAATTTTTGTATGTGTGAAAGGATAAAAAAAAAATAAGTATAGATTCTAGCCACATAAAGCTGTCAGCGTGAAAATATATTGCTTGCATGGTCAATCACTTGGATAGCACTATTTTGTGATATATTAAATGTAGAAGCCATCTCTTATGGCTTTTGAAGTATGACACACAACACATTCAATAATCTTTATTTTTATATTATGTTCAATATAAGAGAAAACCAAAGTAAAATTCATCCAGACTTAATACTGACTATAAATTGATATATAATTTTTTCTTCTTTTGATAATTTTTTATACATTATAAATGCTTGCTAAACTAACTTTATTTATGGTTTGAGACTACAAGTATCTCTTTAATTCTATATAACATTTAGTAGCAGTTGAAATTAGTTCAACTACTAGTCCAAAGTCCTACAATTAAACTTTCATTTAACAGATAGCCAGTTAAAAACACAAAATTTAAATAATAAAGTAAAATGAATCTCATTTTTTAAAGATTTTATTTATTTGAGAGAGAGCATACGTGCACAAGCATGGGGAAGGAGCAGCGGGAGAGGGAGAAGCAGACTCCCTGCTGATCAGGGAGTCAAACAAGGGGCTTGATCCCAGGACCCTGAGATCATGACCTGAGCTGAAGGCAGACACTTAACTGACTGAACCACCCAGGCACCCCTGCTTTAATATTTCTTAAATAGTAGGGCCTTATAACTTTCGGAGCATTGGTAGAGAAAATATTAGACACACTTTTTTTTTTTTTTTTAGTATTTCTCTTAGTTTGGATAAATATTTTAGAAATAAACATCCTGAATATTTGAATTGGACAGAAGGGAAGTGAATAGGAAAACCTCTAAAGGAAAACAATAAATACTGTGATCCACTGATTATGTGAATTATACTTAAACATTACCTGAGATGTATCAAAAATTCATGTCGTGCTGAAATTTCATTTTTCTCTTCATTGTATGTACTGAAATGCTTTCTGCATATAAGTAGCTCTGTAGTTAATTTTTGATACCCACAGTCACCTTCTGACTTTTAAAATTAATTCTGTGTACAACTAGAAAATACTAATACCTAACCAAGAAGAAATAATATTTATTACTACTCTTTTTTTTTCCTTCACACATTGATGAAACTTGTGAATCATAGCCAACAGTTATAGAGTAGCTATATGATTGCCATGTGTGTGATCTTGATCTGAGATTGAGAGACAAGATCATACTCAGATTTATATTCTACAATTTGAGATGCTCATTTTCAGGTTGGATTATGAATTTTGTAAGCAGTAAGATTTAGCATGCATGCTTTGTTGAAAGTTTCGTTAACAAATAACCTTTTTCCCATTGATTTTCGGTGTTGAGGGGAAACACTTTCAGTGAACATTTTGTGGTTAATGCCTTTCCATGGGTAAAATCCCACTGAGAAGAGCTTTAGCTAACTTGCTCTGGGTTGTGTTCCAACTTAGTTTAAGGGACTTTAGGGGACACATTCCTGCTGATTCCACTGTTCTTTCCTGTCTTCCTTTTTTTGTAATCTTGACCCAAAAACTATTTTAAGTGATGTCTGATTTGGCTTCCTGTGGCTCTCAAATGTTCACTGACAAAGGATTATTGAAAGAATGTGTGACTCTGTCTTTCTTTTCTTGAATTTCAGAGTTTCTGATGTTGATATTAATGTGAAAGGGTCATCCACAAAGAGACAAAGAACACTAATGTTGTAAGGCTTCTCAGGTCTTCTCCTTTATCACGGTTGGGGGGAGTCCAAACCATTGGGATCAAATATCTTCTATCACCTCCTTAAAAACATCAGCATCTGTGTCATCATTGGCTTGTAGACTGTGAGGATTATTCCTAAAGTATTCCTCTCTCTCTGTATAGTCCATCAATTGAAAGCTATAGAACCATGGGATTTTAGGGCTAAAGGGCACCTTGAAGGTCAAATAGTCCAACCCCTTTCCTTTTTAGAGTTAAGAAATTGAAGCCTGTAGTGAGTAGGTTATTTGTCCATGAGCATGGATAAAGATACAGAAATGAATGAGAAGTAGGATCTCCGTCTACAGCAAAGGAACTCCACACTACGCTTGCATTAGTCCTATGGTTTCCCTTGTTTCCTTAATACCTACCTACCTTATCAAACCTTGCTCAGATACTAGGGAATCTTCTGATGTGATAGCTGAGTTGAAGAGATAAGTCTTTAACAGTGAACACTGACTAAACAGAGTTTTAAATTACAGGAAACCTAAATATGTCAAAATTGTTTGTTTTTCTAAACATGTCATATTGCCAATCTAGTTTTCATATCAAGCAAAAAAATGATACTGGCTTTTATCCAAAATAGTAGTAGCTTTTATTCAAAAGAACAAGAAGTCTTTGGTGAAAATAAATTACAGTGTTAGTAGATACTGTAAGAATAGTGAATATGGACGGACCCTCAGTGAAGGATATCTACTATAATTGAATTCATAACCAATAGAGTTTATCAAATAAGTTTATAATGAAAAATTGCCCTAAGGACTGTTAAGAAAAAAATCAAGATTTTCAGTTACATGGTTCTTGAAGGTAGGCTAACGTGAAAGCTAAATGACTCAGCATGAGTCATACAAGTAATGCTTTTTGGTAAATTATACTTCAGTGAGGACTTCTATGTAAAAGTAACTCAAATTCTTCCCACTGAAGTAATAGCACATTTCAATTGAAGAGAGGTCAGAGGTAAAGGAAGAATGTGCTTTACTTGGGTGAAATGACACAAACATGTCTATTACAAAAAAAGGAAGGTTACACTTTTTTTTTTTTTTTTAATTCTGAGATAGAATAGAAAAGATTCAGAGAACCAAAGAGAAAGCCTGGCCAATAGACTGTTCCCCTCAATATGTTTCAAGGGATAAAAAGGCCTTTACAGATATCTGGTCCAGACTTCCTCCAAATGAAGATGGAAGGAACATTCATTTAGTCTTAGCTTAAATACTCTCCATTAAGGTGAATCTACTTCTTTATGAAGTAGTCTCTTCAATTTCTTAGCTATGATTTTATATCTTCTTCTACAGATTGAGTAAGAATCTGCATCCATGTATCTACTTCAAACATATACGTTACCTTTTTCTATACATTTTAGGTTAAATTTTCAAAAGAATATTTTCAGCATTAAGGCCAATTTCCGTTTATAATAATGAATGAAATTGACAGTATGCAATATTTACAGTCAAAAGGAGATATTTTTCATCATTACTTAATGATATACATCTGAAGCCCCACTTTTATTTATTCTCTCTTCATTTCTAAAGTTTTATGGTTTTTATAGCTATATGAGGCTAGGTTCTTAAAATAAAAGCAGATGAAAATAGTATATTCATATATAATCAAATTATTTCTTTATTTTAATTGACATATTCATAGTGGAAAAAGCATTTTCATTGCTGGCCTTTGCTTATATGAAGAATCCTGGAGAATTGTATCTTCTAAAACCACAAATTATTGCTTACCATCAAATTTTTTTTTAATTTCATATTGAAAAAGATTTGGTCTTGTGTGTTTGATTTTCAAATTACCTTACTATAAAATAATTAAGTATTCTGAATGCTTCAAAATGTACATTATTTCAGAAGTTCCTCTAGATGGTACAATGCAAGGGCAGTTTACTGAATATCCTAGGCCACATTCATTTCTATGGAATTTCATGTTCAATCTTTGAAATATGTGTAAAGAGGCAGAAAGTCATACGGGTGATATTAATACTTCGATTTGGAAACTTTCTTCTCTTCCCATCACTGCCACTTTTTTAAATTAGAGGTCAAACACTTGAATATTAACACCTGGATATTGGGGCAAGGACACATGCAAATGTTGGTAAGATCAGAAGTAATATGCTCAAATAAACGAGCTCAAGTCTGTATCAGCCTATGAGCCTTTTCTTAGCCAGGTAGAAGAGAACTATTCCAACTCTGAAATATACTAGCCATTATGGTTCCAAAAATTTAAACTACATAATAATCCCCTGGATACTTGTTTAAAAAGCAAAATCCCTTACCTTTTCAGGGCTGATATCTTGGGGGTGAGACCTATGTGGTAGTACAGGGTTTAATGTTCCGCTTTACCATCTTGAAATTCTCAATAATTTTATTTTTGAACTTTTTTTTTTAATTCCAGTGTAGTTAACATACAGTGTTTTATATTAGTTTCAGGTGTACAATTAAGTGATTCAACAATTACTTATATTACTCAGTGTTCATCAAGATACATGTTATTTTAATCCCTTTCACTTACTTTACCCATCTCCCACCCACCTTCCCTCTGGTAACCATGTTTGTTCTCCATAGTTAAGTGTCTGTTTCTTGGTTTGTCTCCCTTTTTTTCCCCTTCGTTCATTTGTTTTGTTTCTTAATTTTCACATATGAGTGAAATCATATAGTATTTGTCTTTCTCTGACTGGCTTATTTCACTTAGTGTTATACTTTCTAGAACCATCCATGTTGTTGCAAATGACAACGTTTCAGTCTTCCTATGGCTGAGTAATATTCCATTATATATATACATATCGTATCTTCTTTATTCATTCATCTATCAGTGGACACTTAGGCTGCTTCCATATCTTGGCTGTTGTAAATAATGGTGCAATAAACATAAGGGTACATATACCCCTTCGGCAGTGTTTTTATATTCTTTGAGTAAATATCCAGTAGTACAATTACTGACTCATAGCGTAGTTCTGTTTTTAAGTTTTTGAGGACTCTCCATACTGTCTTCCGCAGTGGCTGCACCAGTTTGCATTCCCACCTCCATGTTAGTTACTTCCTTCTACTGACCAACCAGTTATGCTGAAAACTATGACATAAAAAGGAAAAGGAAAGAAATGACAGCCCATAGTTTCTTTCCTTTCAGTCCTTTCTTACTCATTACTAAGCCTGAGGTAGGAAGTGTTGGTAGGATCTGTGTACATCAGGAAATGAAATAGCTGAGTTCGTTTTGTGAAGCGTTTCATTTTTCTGTAAGAATGAAATACATAAGCATGTATAGACTATGAATTATGAATTGTGTTAATTCAGTAACTCCATGTACATGTTAAATGCTCTTAATGTTTGCATTTTAAACTGGAATTATACAGTATAAAAATGAACATAAAATTTATGCTAATAATTTAAAATTTTCATTTTTCTTTACTTAGAGCAACATTAAATAGCAAACCACAAACATCATGACAAGGCAAAAAAGAAGGCTATGTATAGCACAAAGGAAAAGGCTTTATATTTTGCAACTTAATGACATCTGTTCCTTCTTTTTAAACAAGGGCACCCTCATTTTCATTCTTCACTAGGCACTGAAGATTACTGTTTCGATAGGTCTGGGGTGGTAATGAGCATCTGCATCTTCAGCAAGCTGTGATGCAGGGAGTACATAGTAAACACTGTCTCTATAGCACTCATTTGATTCTTGTGAAATATATCCTTGTATTTTTATTTGTGTTTACATGGATATAGTGCTGGTCATATAAGATTGCAAGGTCCTTCAAGGTAAGGCATACGAAATACTCTAGATATCTTACAGTGTTTAGCTGAGTGTCTTCCATTTGGTATCTTTTTAGAAATATTTACTTATTAAAAAATTATAAAAAATTATAAAGGGCCACCTGATAATAGTCTAATGAAATAGTAGTAAATAAAACAGTTTTAACAATAAGATTAAATTTAGAAAAAAAAATATGGCCCATTGTGACTGTCATGACCTATTTTTATATAGTTTCCATAAAAGTTACATTGCTAAAACTGAAGTCATTCCCATCTATAAATTGTGAACACAAAATATTTCTCCCAATTATTCATAATTAAAAGAAACTATAGAATGCATATATAGAGAGATTTATGTTTAAAACAAAATTTTCTGGAAGAAACTTAGTAGTATAAATAATTTTTAAATGAAATCTTACACATAAACTCAGAAACAATTATTGTCAGAAATGTTTTACTGGAAGAAAGCAGAAGAGCTGAGCTCCATCCACCAGAAGTCAGCCCACCTTCCTCTCTACAGCCTGTAGGACACAATTTAAGAATATGAAGGTGTTGTGTTTCCAAATAATGTAATCTTTAGATGGTCAATCCTGCGTCCTCCCCCCCAAAAAAACCTTTTTTTTTTTTTAAGATTTTATTTATTTATTTGACAGAGAGACAGCCAGCGAGAGAGGAAACACAAGCAGGGGGAGTGGGAGAGGAAGAAGCAGGCTCCCAGTGGAGGAGCCTGATGCGGGGCTCAAACCCAGAACGCTGGGATCACGCCCTGAGCCATAGGCAGACGCTTAACGACTGAGCCACCCAGGTGCCCCCAAAAAAACCCTCTTTAAGAGGATTGAAATACACTCATTACCTTTTAAGTTAAATTGAATTATATTAATATTTACTCTTAAATTAAGCCAAAATGCCTTGGAAATACTGTGGAAAAGATTCTGACCATTGCTAGGATAGTAAGATGTTAAAGCTTTTTTTAACAGGCCTACTAATTTTTAGAAAATGACTATTTAAATAAACTCAAAAACCGTGACCACCTGAGTCACCTGTGTGAATGAGTTCTATATATTTTTTTTCCTTTTCCTTATAAAAAAAAGTGCACAAAACAGAGATTTATTTAGTTTGGAGTTTTGCCAACTAATCTTTACAGAATGAAATCCGTAAGGACACATTTTGACAAATGGGAATGTATGAAGTTATTCATAAATTCAGCAGCCCTACTAAAAAATGTCTGGGAAAGTGTTTTATACATGAATGCTCCATAGGGTATAATCATTGAATACTTATTGAAGATTACATATGAGCTTCAGTCCTGAGGAAAAGTGATCTGAGTAATAACAGATTGATAGATATAAAAACGGCTCAAGTACTTCTAGTATTCCAAGCCAATTATCTGTGAACTAAGGAGGACTTCAGTAATAGTTCATAATAATTGATTTGGAGCTGTTATAGTCAGTTAGGTTAAAATCTCTGTTTAAATATTGGCCTAGGGCTCCTGGGTGGCTCCGTCAGTTAAGCATCTGACTCTTGATTTCGGCTCAGGTCCTGATTTCAGGCACATGAGCTTGAGCTCGTAGGGCTCAGTGCTCAGCAAGGAGTCGGCTTGAGATTCTCTCCCTCTCCCTCTACCCACCCCATGCTCTCTCTCAAATAAATAAATAAATCTTTAAAAATAAAAAAATTAAAAAGTAAAATAAATATTGGCCTATGTATGGTTAATCACGGCAGATGAAAGCAAGTTTGCGCCTACAGGCACGCTGTCAGTAAATAGCCCCAAACCACAGACCTTAGTCAGTTTTTACAGTCCTGAGAAAACTGTGCTATTTTATTTGAGACTATATTCATGGAAACATAACTTGGAGCAGATGTACCCTGCCTTTCATAAATCTTTAATTTCATAAGTTTCCTCTCTTGAACCAAGACTACGGTTTCTATGGTTACACTTTGATCAGTATAATCAACTAGTTCTAAAGTTATGATGTGATTTTGTGAAGTTACCTGACATCCTCAGGCAATAGTTTCTTCTGTATGTCGAGTGTGACTAAATTACACCACAGAGGGTTTTTGAATAACAGTTTATGCAAAGTAGCATTTCCCATATCTCATGCTACACAGTAATAACAAGCATTGGAGCTTAAAATTAAGAAACTGTGATTAGGAAAAGTTTCACATTCTGATAATTTAATATAACATTTTTCTTTTTGTATCTCAACACAGGTTTTTGAAAAAAGTGTGTGTGTATGACAGTATATATGAAATATATACACACAAATATACAAAGTTTATATATATTTTAAATTTACTGCCTCTAATATATATACATCCTTCATTTGTGCTACAGATCTAGAAAGGATTTTAGAGCCAATTTGTTGAAAAAGTTTGACATAGCATTTTGTGAAGAGGATGGAAGATAAAGTTCATGGGGGGGAAAATTGGTCATGAATATCTGAGATGATCTGAAGTAATAAAAACATTGACGGATCCATTATTGTGCTCCCCGTCCTGTGAAGAAGAGCTGGATAGTCATATAGAATGCTCTCTTACACCCACAATTCCATTACTATTGAAAACAAAGGCACTGACCTTGTCAACAAAGTGGACATACACTTTTTTCTTTGCTTAATAGGAAACAGATATTTAAGTTGTGATATTCAGGACTATTTCAGAAAAAAAAAAAAGTTATCACCAGTTCTCATTGTCCATTTTGTTACCTCCTTGTAGATCACTACCTTGTGTTCATGCGTGTAATCATGAGTATATGAGCTTACATTTTGCTTACAAATGTCTGCCCAGATACATGCATATGCAAGGTATCTAGCTCAGATACTTCATTAAAGGATAACTATGATTTTAAAAACACTGCCACTTCTGTCCTTTTAAGGAAAGGTCTATAATGACAGTCAAAATAGACTAATGACTTAAATGATCTAATTATAGCTCAATTTGTTACGCTCCCATTGCAAATTGAATATCCTCAACATATCTTTGATCGTTATTTTTAAAGTTAACAAAGATTGCTGATATGAGAAATGTTCTACACACTTCCAGTACCTCATCTTAACCTCTGCTTTTCTCTTTGTCTTCTATCACACATTCATTCGATCATTGTAAAAACCACTTTTGATCAAAGATGAGCTCTTTCAAAAACTCATATTTTCTTCTTCCAATTTTTGTTGTGCCCCTTTACTTCGAAACAAAGGAATGAGAGGGGAAATCTTAAAGAGATGCTGTTCACTGTTGACTGGTGTACAGATATATCCAGCAAATAAAATTCCAGAAACACCTTTTATACAGTAAAGAAACATACTGCTTTGAGTAAAAATGACATGCCAGATTTTTCTTATAAAATGAAACAGCTTGACAGCATTCAGTTTTCTCTCCCCCTGTCACGACCCTGATAATTTTTCCTGGCACCATTTGACTCTATTAAGTATATATTTACTCCATAACTACCTACAGCAAAGGAATATGGGTAGTAATATTGCAGATACAGAAAGTACAAGACATTCTCACTTGCCCTTTCCCAGTTCTGGTGGCACTTGCTGACAGTTGTAAAAAGTTGTTGTTGTCATAAGCAGAGACAACTGCAAAGGCACACAGGGAACAGATGTATGCTATAATAATAACAAGGTGCCACTTTAAAAAAATACTTTTCAGCTTAGGGCTACATTTAAACCTTCAGGTACAGTTCATGAAACTCATAATGTGGGAGAGTGAGTACCTCTGGTGTCTTTGAGAGTCTCTAGGGGAAAAGACTCTGAGATATTGTTATCATTATCACCATCTTGCTAACTGAATCACAGTTAGTGCCTTGGTTATTACACCTAAGGGAGTGACTTACTACCCTCTAGGTTGAAATAAAGGGCAAAATGAGATTCTTCCATTGTTGGAAGGTGGAATACATTCAGGACACACAAAGGAAAAGGCATTCTATTCAATCTCAGTCTTTTAAAAATAGAGAACTAAATTAATCTGAATATGCAGTCCTCAGTTTGGCCATATAAAATAATTGAGCATAGGTTTCAACTAAACTGAATGCAGATTAAAATCTCTATACAGTTAGATACATTCTTCCTTCTGAAATATATGCATGTCTATTTTTATAGAATTCCGAAAACAAAACAGGCAAGATTTCATACAAAAGCAGAGCTGCACTTGAAAATGAAAGGATGTTAACGTGCCACAGACTGCACATTTTTTATTCAGTTATGTTGTAAAATTATAAGATGTTGAAGTAATTCAGTCAAATGAATGATGAAAACCACTTTCACTTTCATCGATTCATAAACATTGGAGTGTAAATGTGTAACTTCTTTTCAGACTCCATAGATAGAAATGAGTGTTCTAACTTTAAATATGTGGAAAGGAAATATAAAATATATGTTACACTTGAACCTGAAATATAAATTGGTGACTGTGTTTTGTTGATGAAAAGTTGAGCCCTTTGACAGTGTCCTATTTTGCTCAGGAGTTGTACTTTTACTCCTTTCTCTGATCTAATTTTGGTTTTTTTCTATTATTTGTTTCCTATTGTGACCCCAATTTATTTTAAAAGGAATTATTAATTGTCTTGTCTATTTCCAATAGTTCAATGTGGAATAGGCAGAGGAAACCAAGGACTCCTCAAAGTCACTTCTGGCCTCGTGATTCTCTATTTATTTGCTGAATTCCCCAGTCTAAGAAATGGTTAAAAGATGAAAATGCCACTATAGCAGTTTTCTGATTTACTTTCCAAATAAATCTAAATGATTAGGACTTCTAAAACACTTGAAATATGTTTACAAATAATTAAACTAGATATATTGTAGGAAAAAGTAGAGGGTACTAGAATGAGTGCTTTTGACTGCAGCAGGTGACCATTCGACTTTCAATGTGAACTGTGGAAATAAAAGCAATTGTGCTTGATCATTTACTCAGCACTGGAGGCAGTAATCAAGTTCCTCAAATCAATCACACCATCGAAGAGTGATGGCAGGGAGCAGACGCTTTATCAGCAAAACTGCGTATTTTGTATCAGTTTGTCTCTTTGTATTTTTAGACATAAATCTTTAATGTGGAGTTTGTGTTCAGACAGCATTCTCTCCTACCTACAGGTGTTGACAACACAATAGGATTTGTGGATTTTGAGCACCTGAGGGAAAAATTGTCATATGAGAAAAAATTGTTATTACATTATAAGACCTACTTTAATAAAGAGATCTCTTCATTTCAGAGTGACAGTATTTGGGCAGATAATTTAGGAGAAAAATACCTCAATTTTAACAAATAATATTTTATATCACACATGGATACTAATATAGATAGTCAAGAATGATGATCAATTTTACAATGTATAATTATATAAATATGTTATATATTAATATAGATATTATTAGCAAGCAATGGTAGTTCTGTTTTATAGCTCTTCATATTAAATCAAGAATGCTTATTTTGACTCATGTTAGATAAAAACAGTATTTTTTTCCTGTTGATTTTCTCAATATTCATATTTTGTTTTGAAAGCTGTTAAACTAAACTTAATATGAAATTTTTTAAATAACACATTTCTCAACATTAATTCTGACAAATACTGTTACTGTATTTTGCTTAATATTGACTAAATATAAACTTCTGAATAGTAAGGCAAAAGGATAAAAGGGACATAAAAGTTATCGATTGCCATATACATTTAGCTCTCAATGATTGTGTCCTTGAGAAATACAAAACTTAAGAGAAGTTGGAGCAAAGAATATCTCTGTTTTCTCATATCTTACTTTTTCACACTGATAGATAACATGATGCCAAGCCTATGAGTAGTTCGTGCAATGAGCTATAGTTGAATTGCTAGTGAATAGGAGCACGGCTGATAGATTTTGTTGTATAAAATGTGGTGCAGTTTTGCTCTCATACTTAACTTGAAAGCCAACACAAAAGAGTAAATATTAAATGACTTGAAACATTACTAAGTTCTTGTCTCTAGTTAATAATATTACATTTAACTTAATCTAGATGCAAGTTATGATTCCTCTGAGTAACCACCGTGTAGTATACACCATGGAGATCACTTATTTATAAATGTGACAAATTGATGTAATTATGTAAGTTTGATACATTTATAATATGGGAAGGTCAAGGGCCATCTAACTGAATATAAACCGACTAACCTTGACAGATTCACCACACACATTTAGAAGTCTTATAATGTAATGTTTTTGCCATTTGTTTAAAAATTTTAGTAGTAAATGTATGTGTATTGTGTGTGTATTCAAATTTTGCCACTTGAAAGGTCTACACAATTACAAACCACATCATCATTTCTAATGTTTATTTTTATACTATTTTCTTTGATTTCACTATATTGTGCTTTTGTGTATGTTTTATAGTGTTGAAAGCCTAATCCTTGCTCTGTCTTCTGCAGTGTACATGGGATAGTCATATTGGGTAATTTGTATATACTTATTCTTCTGATGCCATATATTTGCTTGCTAAAATAATACATTAATGTTTGTTTGAGCCATTAAGTTTTGTGAATGTTGTCTTGTTGAAAGTCGTTATTATAAGTGGATATTATCCTATCATTTACATCCCTAGATAGAAGATATCATTATGAGAATTTTCCAATGGGTGGCCTAAATAAAAAGTTTGATTATTTTTGTTTGAAGGAAATGCAAAGGGATTTGCATTCCCAAGTGATAGGTATCACTGATGTATAAAATTATGTCTCGCTTTGCTTTATTTGAGATCTTATTTTGGTCTCAAAAGAAAAACAACTTTCAAAAGTAAAGCAAAAAATATATCTACATTAATAGGTACATGTTGTGATTAGTGGACCATTCAAAAACCAATGACTTTATTTCCCAGTACCCAGCAATAGAAAAAGGCAAAAAGTGTATGCTGATGATTTCAATAACCTTGCATGCAAAAGGCTAGAAACTTGGAAACTAGAATCTAACATAATTCTGCACATATTATCAAGAGACATACACTTATCTTTACTCCAAAAGTAATGTTAATGTTCTTCATTTTAAAAGACTTAAGTTCACATAAGTATTTATGTATAATATTTCATAATTTGGTCAGGTGACTCAATGATCAGATGTCAGTTAGCAGTGTCCTCTCAAACAGAAAATTCAGGTTTACTGAACTTACTTTTTGAACTACATTTTTCTTCGATGACTTCATATAAGTGCATCACCTACCATATATTTGAATTTTGATTGTAGGTAGAGGAACAACAACCTCCTAGATCAATATTTCCCAGTATTTAATCATTGGAGCAATATCTCTGCAGAACTTCCCTAAGTATTCACTCACGCACATACATGTGAACACACACATGCAAATACAGATTTACAATCAACTACATTAGGAAGCTTGTGATTAAACAAAGGCAAATGCATTCCTTTATGGCAAGCATTCTCAGATACTATAATTAACGATAACTTAAACTGTCTGAATACAGGATATTCATACATTAGGTAAAGTATTCCTAAAAGATTGGGCACCGAAAGCATTTTTCATGGAATATCACACAAGAATATCATTCTCTGGAATTCTTAAATAATCTAAAGATTTTTTTATTGTTACTAAATCCAACTGGCATTTTGAAATGACATCTTACTTAAGTTTTCATTAATACTGATTACTTCTTACCATTTCAATATTGGCTTCTAGGGCATTGTGTTTTCCTTTCCATTTATATTCTTCCATTCACAGGAGAAGACAAATATAACTTTTTTTTTTTTTTTTTTAGACAATCCACCAAAAATCTAATTCATCATGAGGGCTTCCTCCCCTTGCTGTAATTCTACCTAATGATGAGTCAAAGCTCTTTCCTTTTCTCTTACAAAATGGAGGAACATGAACTAATGAGCTTTTAGAGCCTGATGTCTAACATAAATGAGCAGAGGCATTTTTTTGAGAGGTGGAGTCCAATTTGGAATTACAAAGGTCCCGCAGAGTACCTATGCTCCTGTTGAAACAACCTCGTCCCAGCTTTGACATTACTCACATCAGGATCAAAGGTTGGGTGATCTGAAAATCCCCCATGCATATGGTGAAACCACCACTTCCTCTGACCCACAATCCTCCTTGTCCCAGAACTACAAACTTTCCAAAATATCACTCCACAGGAGACCATAACTGGAACTAAGCATCACATCCCCATAAGAAACCATCAAAATTAATCCAGATCCCCTGTGTGTCTTCATTTATGTCAGTGTTCTAAGTAATTCAGCCCAATCATTTCTTCCTTAATCATTTGAATTCTTAAAGACACAGTACTGTGTACATCCAGTGAAGTAACTCATTCTCTCACAATGTAAACTGTTTCAGTGTGACCATTAAGCAGAGAAAATCCCCTGTATCCTCCATGTGTCTCAATGTTCTTTCCTTTTCTTGTTCTAACTGAAATCTAGATATTACCTATGGATGCTTCTTCCCCAGAAGTGCTCTCCAGTAGTCTTTTGCTCAGACTCCAAGTAGCAGTGGTCCCGGAGTTGGGATAAGTTTCCTCCCTCCGCAAACAAATGAACAAAAAATCTGTTTAAAATGTATCAGAAGGATATGTGAATATTTTCCCTAATAGTTGTTAACACTTATAGAAATATCATTGCTGTTTTATCACCTTGCTTTTTACCTTTCTTTATACTTATATTATTATTCTTAGTGATATCAATATATAAGCAATGTATGCAACACTTTCTTTTTTTTTTTTTTTAAAGATTTTATTTATTTATTCGACAGAGATAGAGACAGCCAGCGAGAGAGTGAACACAAGCAGGGGGAGTGGGAGAGGAAGAAGCAGGCTCATAGCGGAGGAGCCTGATGTGGGGCTCGATCCCATAACGCCGGGATCACGCCCTGAGCTGAAGGCAGACGCTCAACCGCTGTGCCACCCAGGTGCCCCAACACTTTCTAATTTTAGTTTTGTACTTACCTCCCTCCAGTAGTTTTGTCCTATACTTTACCTCAATCACCCATTTCCATTATCATTCCCTCCAGACATTATCATTACCAATATCTGGACCACTTCCAAAATCTGAATTAAAAATTTTCCAGTATCTGCCTCATATTTTCACTTTAAAATAGAAACTCTTCAAGAACCCCAACTCTTCAAATTCTTTGAGTCCACCATTATCTCTATCCACTGAAACCAATAATTCACTGTTGATCTCCCTACTTTGGTAGTTACTCCCCTTATTACCAAGATTAGATTCTTTGGGCTGTTATCAAAATCAATTCTGTATCTATCCTCAATCTCCTTACCTTTTTCTTGCTTTCTTTGATAGAACTAGCTAAACCATAAATCCTAATATCTGTTTTTGTTCAATTTGCACCAGCGCGGCTGGACAGGATTGGGGGAAAAAAGTGCACTACTAATCTGAACAATCTCACTCTAAAATATGACCACAAAGCTTAAGGTTGCCCTTAAGACACATATTACATTTCCTTAGAGAGTATATTTTCCCTATCTCCTCTCTTTACTAACCACTCTTCCCCTCCCCCATCTCAGGCAATTGCTCTCAGCAATACTCAGAATTGCATTTGGTTTCAGGTTATAGAAAAAATTTAATATAGTGCACTGATTTTCTCATTATCTTTCCTTTCCTGAAGTCCACCCAGTTTGACCCTAGTGAAACTTCTCTAGTCAGTGTCACCAATGACCTCCACAGTGAGATATTCAGTGGCCAATTCTCACTGTCTTAGTCAATTTACACATATTGGTGTATGTGTCTTGTTTTGTTTTGTCTTACTTTTTTACTTTTTTTTTTTTTTTTTTCCTTTTAACCTCTCTGGCCATTCCTTCTCCATTATTTTTACTGGATAATCCTTTTCCCATCTTAAAAAGTTGGAATACCCACACTTCCAGTTGAGGAATATTTTTTCTTATACTTTGATAGTCACAACTGTATCACAGCTTTAGTTTACCATATAGAAAATAATGACACACTAATTTACAAGTCCAGTTTCAGCTTTTTCCCTGAAATAGACTTCCATGTTCAACCGACTTATTAAGAGTTCTACTTAGATCTTACTAGGAACCTCAAACATAAAATGTCCTAAACTAAACTTTTGATTAATCAAACCCACTCCTCCGTTGGTGTACTGCATTTTAGTAAATAGCACAGATAGTCCCCAACTTTTGATGGTTCAACTTAACTATTTTTCGATTTTACGGTGGTGTGAAAACAATACTCATACAGTAAAAATTATACTTCAAATTTTGAATTTTTTTTTAAGATTTTATTTATTTATGTGACAGAGAGACAGCCAGCGAGAGAGGGAACATAGCAGGGGAGAGGGAGAGGAAGAAGCAGGCTCCCAGCCGAGGAGCCCGATGTGGGACTCGATCCTGGAACACCGGGATCACGCCCTGAGCCAAAGGCAGACACTTAACGACTGCGCTACCCAGGCGCCCCCAAATTTTGAATTTTGACCTTTTTCTGGGCTAGTGATATTTAGTATGATACTCCCTCATAATCATATTATGATGCAGCAGTGAGCCACAGCTCTCAGTCAGTCTTGTGATCACTGATACACCTACAACTATTCTGTATCCATACAACCATTCTGTTTTTCATTTTCAGGACTGTATTTAATAAATTACATGAGATAGTCAACACTGTACTATAAAGTAGGCTCTGTATTAGATGATTTTGCCCAACCGTTAGCTAACATTAAGTGTTCTGAGGATGTTTGAGGTTGGCTAAGCTAAGTTGTAATCTGAGGTAGGTTAGGTGTATTAATTTTATTAAATGTATTTCCACTTAAAATATTTTTAACTCATGATGGGTTTATTGGGACACAATCCCATTGTAAGTTGAGGAAGATCTGTAAAGCCTATCACCCAGGTGTTTAAGCCAAAAACCTTGGAGTTATTCTTTACTACTCTTTTATACTTATACTCCATATTGATCATACCAAAATACTTTGGTTCAGGGCGCCTGGGTAGCTCAGTCATTTAAACGTCCAAATCTTGATTTCTGCTCAGGGTTGTAAGATCAAGCCTCTGCTCCTCCTCCTCCTATTTCTCTCTGTCTCTCAAATAACTAAACAAATAAATAAAATCTTTAAATAAAGAGAAAGAAAATACTTTGATTCTACCTTCAAAACATATCCTGAATCTGATGACTTCTCATCCTCACTCCGTCCACTGACACTTTTATCTAGGCTTTATTATTTCTTGTCATTATTTTACAGTAAAGCCTTTACTTGTGTCCATGCTTCTACTCTTACTCTTTTCTTGGTATTTGTTGTATAATCTTTTTAAACATGAGTCAGATTATGTTTCTTCCCAGCTTACTATCTTCTAATGGCTTCTTGCTGGGTGACTGCATCAAGTGTGAGTAGTAAGTACATACTGATGGATAGACCAGACATAGACATAATTTAGCTAAGTTAAACAAGATTTGCTTACCTAAATGATTCATGGAGAAGTCAGTAGAGTCAGGATTCACAGTAGAGAGATTCGAATCATAGCACAAGAGATCTAACTGGGCTTTAGGGCCATAGAAATTTTTGCTAAGTTGAAATTTGAAGTTTTAGTGAATGAGTTAGAATCATAATACACCACCTGGAAATTTAACTATCTCCAATCAGGCCTATATATACATGATGTTGGAGCAGTCTAGCATATAATCTTGTAGAATTTACCTTTGTTCATTCACCTGGGCCAGAGTCATCATTTCAATGTTAAAGATAGAAATTTATTTGCTAGGGACAGTATATAATCTTCAGGTATGAACAAAATTGTCATTTCTCAAGTTACACTTTTACCTAGCAGCCTAGTCTATCTTTCTTTAGCTAAGGGCTGAAGGATTAAGCTTGGTGGTTCTCCAAGTCTGTCCGCAGCCATACTCTAGAATTTATCCAGTACTTGCCATCACACTTAAAATAGAATCTAAATTCTTTACTAATGCCTATAAAATCCAACTAGTTCCGCCCCCTGGCTACCTCTCCAATCACACTTTTTACCATCTTCTCCTTTTCTTAGTGTGCATCAGGCACCCTTGTTTCCTTGCCCTCAAACACAGAGTGAACTCCCAGGTTTCAAGAGCTATCCTGCTCTTTCTTCAGAATCCACATGGCTTGCCCCTCACTTTATTGAGTTTTGACTCAATTTCAGTTCCTTAGAGTGACTTTATCTCATTACCTGAATAAAAGGTCATCCCACTTCTTTTTCTGTTACACGGCTTTCATTTTTCTTCATAGAACATATTAGTCTCTTAGATTTTTTCTTGTTTGCTTGTTGCTTTTACTGAGTGAATAAAAAAATGATTTATGTAATTAAATGTGTGTATTTACCTGAAATGTCAAATATGAAAAACATTTAATAACAAAACTATTAAGCTTTTAGTTTAATTGGGAAGGCTCATAGGTTTTCTGTTGTTTCACTTCACGTTCTAATGAGTATCACAATTAAGTGTTGCTTTAATTAAAAAGCAGTTTTAATGTATGTAACCAAAGTTGTTTACCCTGACAGCTTATTCTGACATGTTAGTAATTTCAAATTCATTCATCTAAAATGTAAATCAGCATTATATTTAATGAAATCAAAAGGTTATTGGGCTTGAAAACTCAAAATAAATGAAAGCATTTCTAAGTACTTAGAGAATAAGGACTCTTAAGCAGGAAATATATGTTTTTTCCTGATATCTGTGTTGTCAACAGAAGTGCAATTCTTCCTCTATCTCACCTTTGGGGAATCAAAAATGAGAACTCAACAGGAAACGAAAGTGTGAGAGTGTCGGTTGTTTGCTCTTGAAAACTTATTAAATTCTGAGAGAAAACAAGATTCAGAATAATTGGAAATGCTCATTTTCAATTTGCCTTGTTTCTACTAGTAGACATTACTGTTGACAAAGTAAAATGTGAAATTAACAAATAGTATGATGCACTTCTAATATGTATTTTTATCTGTAAATTACTAAGTCTTCTATATTAGTGATACCCTCCCCCACCCTAACCCACCCCCTCTCTTACGTACACACAGATATGTGTTTAACAAATACAATGTGTATACAAAAATAGTTTCCTGAATTTCCAAAAAAATGTACCATGGACAGAATTACAAATAAATTCCATGATCATGGAGCGGAGGTTTTGAAACCTTTACTCTAAGGAACGAGATTATATTTTAGACTTACTGAAGAGTCTGCTGCTAACCTCAATGAATGAGTAGTACTGTATATTTGATGTTATTACAGATCGCTGTTGTGTTAAACACCAAATAGGGATAATCTTTCCGTTGATTGTGTGTGTGTGTGTGTGTGTGTGTGTGTGCGTGTGTGTCTTCTCCCTGAGAATATCTTGTGTTCATTTACTGCTGCTTGTTTCTAACTGAAACACTGAAAATTCTCAGGTGAGAATGAGATTGGTTTTACTTTTTTCAGTTGCTCAAGACCATCCCTAGTTCATTAAACAAATACTATAACTTCACTTCTGACACTTAACAACTAAAAGCCCTTTTGTTAATCTTCTTCATCCTACTGCAGTTCCACTGGATTTGTTTCCTACCCTAATGTAGCTAATGGCTTTTCAAAACAAAACAAAACAAACAAAACATTCCTTTTTATGCACTATAACTTTTGGATGCTGACAAAGTTTATTTTATTTTCTCTGGGTAAATACATGATAAAAGTTGTTCTCAAGTAGAATGTTGCTTCCTTCTTTCTCTGAAAGTGTCTAATTCAATATGGGAAAATTATGAATTAAACACTGAAGTAAATGTTCTTTAATATACTTCAAAGAAATTATCATAATAAAACTTAGGAGTAGAAATGCTAGATATGATATTTAATATTTTATTTATTAAAATGCCATTATTATATCTTAGATGAGAATTTATAAGGTGCATTTAAGCTATCTGGTAAATATGTGTTTTATTTAATAGAAAAACTGATAGAGTAACATTAGCTTCCTTCATCTTATCCAATTATTCACATGATTTCTTAGTATATTTTTCCCAAGTGCAAATAAACGAACGTGGTTGCTTTAGTTTGCATAGAGATATTTGTGTCACTCAGGGTTTGTTAGGTCCCACAGGCATCACTTGTCTCTCAACATTAACCTAACAATTGGATCAGTATATCCCTGGGTTTTCCTTTCACTTGTAAACATATAGAAAACCAATTTTGTTATTGAGCTAAAGAAACTCACAAGAGATTGCTCTAAAACACATTATGCTAATAAATTCTTTAAATGATGCATCTTTCTTACCTATATATTCTTTTTGAAGAAATAAATATTAGACCTTTTTATTTTATCTTCCATGTCTCTTGAGTTCTTTATTTTTAATCTGACTGCTCTTTGTTGTATCCTGATTATTTCTTTAGCTAGTTCTCCATTTCATTAAATCTCTATCTTTAGTATTGTCTAAAATGCTTTTTTAAAATGTCTACCACTCATAATAAAGCTGTTAATCCATTTTAAAATGTATCACCTCGGGGCACCTGCATGGTACAGTCGGTTAAGTGCCCAACTCTTCATTTCAGCTCAGGTTGTGATCTCAAGGTCATGATCTCAAGATCAGGGTATCCAGCCCCAAGTTGGGCTCAGTGCTCAGCATGGAGTCTGCTTGTGATTCTCTCTCCCTCTGCCCCTCCCACTTGTGCGCTCTCTTTCTAGCTCTTTAAAATAAAGAAATATTTTTAAAATGTAATACCTGCCTTCTCCCATATAAACCAGCAATATAAATTATTATAAATAATTATAAGTTATTATATGTACTTATTATAAACAATTTTAAATTATGCTGATGGTTCATTTACTAACATTTTGTTTAGGGTTTTACATATATATGATTTATCATAAATAAGTAACTCTAAAAATTTTTTTTTATTTTATTTTTAAATCATCTCTACACCCAAATGGAGCTTGAACTTACAACCCCAAGATCAAGTTGCATGCTCTACCAACTGAGCTAGACAGGCACCCCTACTTTCTTTAATTTAAATTCTTTATTTGTCTTGACCTCTTTGTTGAATACTTTTTTATCAGCTTGTTATGGTATAAATAACCTACAATAAACTGCACATACTTAAATTATATAATTTGATACATTTTAGAAATAATAAATGTTTAAATTTTGGAGAGATTTAGATTTATAGAAAAATTACAAATACAGTATAGAGAATTCCCATATACCCCATATCCAGTTTTCTCTGCTTTCACATCCTACATTAGTGTGGCCTATTCATCACAATTAATGAACCAATATTGGTACGTTAATATTAAAGTCCATAGCACAAGATATATACTCTTGGCAAATTATAAGTATTCAATATACATATAGTATTATTAACTACAATTACCCCGCCGTGCATTAGATTTTCCAGAATGTATTTATCTAATAACTGAAAATTGCTACACTTGGAACAATATCTTTCTATTTCTCAAACCCTCTAGCCCCTGGCAACCAACATTCTGTTCTCTGGTTCTACGAGTTTTACTTTTTTTAGATTTCACGTATAAGTTGTATCATGTAGTATTTGCATTCTAAGTCTGGCTTACTTCATTTAGCATAATCCTCCAGTTGATCCATGTTGTCACAAATGGCAAAATTTCCACCTTTTTAAAGCTTGAATAATATTCTGTTGCATCACATTTTCCTTATCTACTAATCCATTGATGGACCTTTTGGTTGTTTCCATATCTTTGTTTTGAATAATACTGTAGTAAATATAGGAGTGCAGGTATTGTTTTGAGATAGTGATTTCAGTTCTTTGTACTAAGAAGTGGAATTGCTAGATCACCTGATAGTTCTATTTTTAATTTTCTGAGGAAACTCCATACTGTTTTTCTTAATGGAGGCACCAATTAACTTTCCCACCAACAGTATACAAGGGTTCCTTTTTCTCTGTGCTCTTACCAACACTTGTTATCTCTTCTCTTTTTGATAATAGCCATTGGGAAGAGGTGTGAGGTAACATCTCATTGTGGTTTTGGTTTTCATTTCCCTAAGAATTAGGGATGTTAAGCACCTTTTCATGCACCTATTGGCCATTTGTGTATCTTCATTAAAGAAACATCTATTCAGGACCTTTTCCCAACGCTCCATTGGGTTATTTGTTATTTTGCTATTGAATTGTACGTGTTTCTTGCATATGTTGGGTATTCACCCCTTATCGGATATATGGTTTGCAAATATTGTCTCCCATTCTGTAGGTTGCATTTTCATTTTGTTGTTTCTTTTGCTGTGCAAAGCTTTTTAGTTTGATATAGTTCTACTGATTTGTTTTTGCTTTGGTTCCTTATACTTTTGGTGTTATATCCAAAAGATCATTGCCAAGAACAATGTCAAGACATTTTTTTTCTGTTTTGTTCTAGGAGTTTTGTGATTTCAGGTTTTACATTAATTCTTTAATCCATTTCAAGTTATTTTTTTAATAGTATAAGACAGGGGTCCACTTTCATTTTTTTGCATGTGAATATATAGTTTTCCCAACACCATTTAGTGGAGACTATCCTTTCCCCATTGCATGTTCTTGATGCTCTTTTCAAAGATTAGTTGACCATATGTGCGTAGGTTTATTTCTAGGCCTTCTATTCTGTTCCACTGATCTATGTCTGTTTTTATGCCAATACCATGCTGTTTTATTTACTGTTGTTTTGTAGTATAGCTTGAATTCAGGAAGTGTGATGCCTCTAGCTTTGTTCTTATTTCTCAAGACTGCTTTGGTTACTCATAACCTTTTGTGGTTCCATGTGAATTTTGGGATTGTTGTTTCTATTTCTGTGAAAATTGTTGTCAGAAATTTGCTAAGTTGCATTGAATATGTAGCTTGCTTTAGGTAGTATGGGCATTTTAACAATAGAATTCTTCCAAATTATGAACACATAATATCTTTCTATTTATTTGTGTCTTCTTCAGTTTCTTTCATTAATGTCTTATAGTTTTCAGTATACAGATATTTTACCTCCTTGGTTAAATTTTTTCCTAAATATTTTATTCTTTTTGATGCTATTATATATAGCATTTTTTAAATTCCTTTTTTGAATAGTTTATTATTAGTGTACAAACATATGACTTGTTTTGTATATTAATTTTGTATCCTGCAATTTACTAAATTCATTTATTAGTTCTTAAAGTTTTTGGTGGTCTTTAGGGTTTTCTACATATAAGATGTCACCTTAAAAAAGACAGCTTAACTCCTTTTTTTCTGATTTGGATAACTTTTATTTATTTTTCTTGCCTAATTTCTCTGGCTAGGACTTCCAATACTATGTTAAACACAAGTAGTGGGAATGGGCATTTTGTCTTCTTCCTGACTTTGGAGGAAAAGCTTTCAGCTTTTCACCTTTGAGTATGGTGTTAGCTGTGGATTTGTCATATAAGGCCTTTATTGCATTGAGTTACGTTCCTTGTCTTCCTCATTTGTTGAGAGTTTCTAACATGAATGGATATTGAATTTTGTCAAATGCTTTTTTCCACATCTATTGAGATCATATGGTTTTTATTCTTCATTCTATTAATGTGGCATATTACATTTATTGATTTGTCTATGTTGAACCATCCTTGCATTCCAGGAAGAGTCCCCCTTTTCATGGTTTATAATGCATTTATATTCTTTTGAATTCAGTGTTATGATATTTTATTGAGGATTTTTGCATCAGTTATTTATAAGAGATATTGGTTTGTAGTTTTCTTGAACGTCTTTGTCTGACTTTTTTATCAGGGTATTACTGGCCTCAAACTAAAGACTGACTTCTTTTTTTTTTTTTTTTTTTTTTTTTTTAGATTTTTTTATTTATTTATTTGACAGAGATAGAGACGGCCAGTGAGAGAGGGAACACAAGCAGGGGGAGTGGGAGAGGAAGAAGCAGGCTCATAGCAGAGGAGCCTGATGTGGGGCTCGATCCTAGAACTCCGGGATCACGCCCTGAGCTGAAGGCAGACACTTAACCGCTGTGCCACCCAGGCGCCCCTGACTTCTTTAAATGATTGGTAGAATTCACCAATAAAGCCCTTTCTCCCTGGACTTTTCTTTTGTAAGTTTTTGATTATTGATTTAACTTCCTTGCTAGCTATTGATCTATTCAGATTTTCTATTTCTTCATGATTCAGGTACGCTAAGCTGAATCTTTCTAGGAATCTTCCATTTCATTTAGAGTATCCAGTTTGCCTTCATCCTATTTAGTTTTAAAAATGTATACTTTTTGATATTACTGAAATAGTTGGTATAAGAACATTTAACAACTATTTTTAAGAAGTTTAGTGTACTTACAAATCCAGGTTTATATCATTTCACCACGTATTGTTTCTCAAAGTAGAAGGGTTTGGGGGGGGTAGTTTTTGTTTGTTTGTGTTTTTTTTTTTTTTTTAATAGAACCAGTGGAAATAAAATACTTTTGAATAATCAGGGGAGCAGAACCTCTTTGGTAGGCATAGGTCACTTTCAATTTAGCACATACATGGCACATATTAAACATTAGTTTTTCAGTAAATAATTGAGGAAGGAATGAAAAAAATGAAAGTAAAGAAGGAACTTAAATATTTTCTTTTGAAACAGAGCCATACTCAGACACATCTAAAATTATTATAGAAACCAAAAACATAGTTCTTATTAAAATCTGGCTGTCTTTATTAATCACGTAATCTTCCCTTTTGGGATTCCACAGAGCTCATAGTATTTTAACAGTGGAAATAAATGTAGTATCTATTTGTATGTCTTCAGTTCGTATTACTGGTTTGAATTAGAATTCCAGTCTTTTTTACCTTTTTGTATTTTTTCCTGTTTTGTGTTCAATGTATTGTTTTGACATATCAATAAAAAGTTCAACTAAAAGAACTGATGGTTCAGCAACTGGTCTATAAGAATCACCAATTCTCCTATGACCACTACCCTGGAGTTGAGAAGGGGTGTACTTATTAGAAGATCTTAGAAAACAGGTCAATCAGTTTTATTGACAATCTCCCTTTATCAATCATTTGACTTCATTAAAATAAAATTTTAAAAGCCTCTCTCTGCATCAAAGTCTTTCAAATATTCCCTAAGCAGGTGATGCTTAAAGGCACAAAACATTCAATGAAACTGACTTGTAAAGGATACAGTGGAAAGTGGGTTCATCAGATTCTTTAAATTACATACACTGCTAGAACTTTTTTCCTCTAATTTCACAAACTAAAGTTTTATAAATATGTTTAGTTATGTTTTAGCTCTGTTCTGTACAATAACAGGCACTAACCAAATGTCACTATTTAAATTTAAATCAAGTACATTAAATAAATTTTGAAATTTAGTTCCTTGGTTTTTTAGTCATATTTCAAAGTGCTCAATTGCTGCACTTGGCTTATGGCCAGTACTATGAATAGTGCAAATAATAGAACATTTCCATCATCTCATAAATTTCCATTAAACAGTATTTTCTAGACCTTAATGGCTAATTAAGATAAACTTTCTCTTTACTCACATTATCTCGAGAAGGTTCTTTCCTAAAACCCCACTGGCTACATAGGATCTGTAGTCCATATTGGATGAACCTTCTCTAAAAGGGTATTTCTGTCTTCCTATACCCTCTGAGGCTCCCTTCCCCCAAGCAACTTAGAGGCTTTGACTTTAGCCATCTTCAGTCTTTACCACTTTCAGGGAAGAGCACTGTAGCTACAGATTCTGAATGGGGGACAAAATAAGACTCTTTGCTATTCTGTGACTTTGAAGGGAAATATTAAACTGAATAGAGTGTGTCAACATTAAAAAGATGCTGTTCGTATACATTTCTTTGCTTTGTCCCTCAAGTTGCTCCTCCTATACATGAGCTTTCTTTCAGACTACTCATGATAGAGGTTTAAAAGCTTTGATTCTGGAGGTGCAGTACTGTTTTAATGATAAAAATAAGCCTTAATATTTTTTTCTTTGCTTTATCTGTTTTTATATGGGCAGCAGATAATTTCTAGAATTCCTATGAGATGTTCTAATGGAATAGCAGATTGAGCTGCCAGCAGTGTCACTATTGCAAGATAAAAACATAATGCCATGAATCTATATAGCAAATGTTGTGTTGCAAATGAAACACTATCTACTCCATGTAAAATCAGCTCTCAGCCCTATCTTTGAGCTGTTTTTCTTTGATTCCACAATGGCAGTGAATGGCTTAGGTAACCCACTCCTTTCCCCCTTGAGCCTGTGTGGACGAATTATTTCAGTATTGCTTTATGAAAGGAATATTGAATCACTGGTTGCAAGAAGAAAAATCTAATTAAACCTTGATAAAGTGTTTGTCACTCTGACTCATAGAAGACAGCCTCGTGTCTGACTTGTCTTAAATCGACAAGAATGAGCTAAAGATTTGTGATTTTAAAGGTCAGGAAGAATATAATGGCATGAGGATCTGAATGCTTTCAGATCACTAAAGGAGTTACAGAAGATTGCAAATTTATTATGGATTATGAAGCTATTCCCATTGGTTCTGAAACTGGATTGTTTAAGGAGTCACTTACAGTATCATAGACATGCTAACACCCTAGGAGAATCCTAATGCAGTAGCCTTTGGAGAAATATACCACTGGGTCTGCCTGATTCAGTGTATCACACTGTGATTTGGATTTATAGCTTGTTTTTTTTTTTTATCCCTTTAAATTAACTGAATAAAATAAAAATAAAAGTCCCAGCCTACGAAGTTAAGATAATTTTCAAATGAAAGAGTCACAGTTTGCTCCCCAACCTTGCTTTGTGTTTCAGAATCTTTTTATTTTTCCCCAAACAGACTTTGACTTACAGATAAGGTTCATGACTTAACAATTGCTGGACCTAGAAAAAATGCCCTTTTCAAAAGGATGACAACCAAAGTAAAACCTGTCACTGAAAGCAATAAAAAGATTAGGTTAAAAAAAAGTATTGAGGTGTTTGGGTGTGGGAGGTTGGGAGAAAGGTTCAGAAGGGAAGCTTTCAGTCATTCCAGTCTAAAAGCCATTGTGAAGTTAAAAAGTCAGGAGATAAATGTTAAACCTCACAAAAAGAAAATGCTCAAGGGTAGCTCAGTTGATCAGGATGGGAATTAAACTATAAGTGCATGAAGCAAACACAGCAATAGGTATCAAAATAGAGAGAGAAGACCACCAGAGTGAGGAATTAAGGAAAATCAGGTTATGCTATAACAAAATCAGTTTTTATGCCAAGGTTGAAACATTTATGTGTTTCTCTATGAACCCTGACTGGCCATTGGGACCTTTAGCAGTCTCATTAAGGCATCTCTGTCCAATATTATATTTGTATGGTTCTTAACCTTTTTTAACCTATGGATCCTTTTCAAATTCTGATGAAATCATATATCCCCTTTCTTGGTAAATGAACAAAGCTAATGTACACACATAAAATCCTAATTTCTATTCTATATTAATACTTTCTATAGCCCCTGTTGTTTTTCTTCCAGTCTTTGCTGGTCTGATCCTAGTGAGCAGCATTTCATTATTATATGTAGCAGCCTTTTCTCTTGACAGACATACATTTGCAGTAAATGATTTATTATTCTGAAGATAAATATGCCTACCTGTAAACTAAACTGGTAGTTCTAGGTTTGCTGTCTTGAACAACACAGAAAAAAATCTCTCCCACCTGATGGTCTTTTCATATTACAAAATGAGACTTGTCCTCCATGACTTGCTTCTCTAGACTAAGTTCTTAGCATCTTTCGACTAGTTAAAATGACATTTTCTAGAAAAGAAAGATTTAGAATGCCAAAGTAACATTCAACACTTTTCAAATCCAAGATAAAATTAATAATTCTACTCTAGCTTGCTATTATTGCTCACCCTATAAATTCTACTTCATACAGATTGGTCTCTCCATATGCTGGGGACTTTCCCACCTTTATGCTAATGTGCTTACCCTTGCCTAGAATTAACATTCATTTCCTGCCTCTTCAAATCCTACCCATTGTTCATAATAACATATATTTAATGCTATATATATACAATATCTAAAGTTTTACATGTGTCATATTATTTAACCTTATAATAAAATCTGAGTGACATTGTAATTCCCACTTTCACAGACAGGGGGTGTGATGCCCAGTAAGTTAAGGCACAAAGGGATGAATCCACACAGTTTCACATTTAAGTACCTCATTGGCCTCAAAACCTCATTCATATGCGACCTCATAAAATAATTTTTTTGTAGTAATCTGATATCTCTTTGGGGACAATAACCAAGGTCAGAAGATCTTTAGATAAGCTAAATCTATGGGATACCTTTGGAAAATTCATCCACAATATTGCTGTATTAAAATGGAGCATTCATAGGTTGAATGTTGAAAAAGCAGCCAAGATTTGGGTTTTCCTAATCGTGTGTTATAAATAAGAGAACTAGGTATAGAAAGAATGGAGAAATGAGAAAGATTTACAACTATAAGTATTACAGAATAAAACAAATAGGTAAAGAAAGGCTTCTCAGAACCAAAGCATGTGGACCAAACCAGGTGCACTTTCATTTATGGGTCAGCATGCTCAGAAGATAGAAAATAAAAATTCCAGGTAGTACAGGATAATAAAACTAAATTATCTTCTTTGTATTGATGGCATCTCTCCATAAGTTGGGCATTTATTAAAAGCATATCTAATAAATTATAATTGAGCTCATATGACCAAGCTCACAATCGATATGGTTTTGGACTTCAGAAGGGTATAGATGCCCAGGGGCATAATTTATTTATTGGGAAACATGAATGTAATAATCTAGCTCCTAACAACACTATGGCCTAGATTCTTGATCTTAAGGTCTCAAAACCAAAACTAGACAAACAAGCAACCAACCACTCTGTAGGTTTACGCAAAGGCAGGATAACCATAAAAGCTGCTTGAATTCTTTCGAAAAGTGGAGGAGTGAAAGATCTTAGTAAACTCTTGTCAATAGTGATTCTGAAAACTAGCTAAATATAGGTTATTAGGGTCCCCTCTTCTAGGGGCAATGAGTGCTCCTTGATTAGCATCCAGTTCTGTTCCCTGGGAGTGGTTCCTAATCTTAGTCTCTCCTGTATTGATTCCACCCTCTGAGTGTTTGGCTCTGCATTCTGAAATTTATTTCCATTTTCTTAAGAAATGGGTATATTTAAAGCTGAATAGATTTTTTAAGTCTTATCTCTCCAAAAAGTTGATGGTCCAGAAACTTCTTTTTATTTTGGCTTGTTTTGATCTGCATGAGTTTGACTCAAACTCATACAATTACCATAAAAGGAATTGTTTCCTATGAATCTAATCATGGCTTATTACATGCTTTAAAAACCATATCCATAATTCTTTGGGCTTGTTAGACGTCTGTGGAATAACATCTACAAAATTCTTAGAAGTTATTTTCTTGCTTAAAGTTCATGTATTCAGATATTAACTACACGTTTCTAGGGTCTTAACAGAGTAGTGTACAGCAACACTCTTGCATATTCTTACTCCGAAGCCATTTCTTTGAGAATCTTTTGTTTTAGACAGGTGGAAGGGGTTTGAGAAAGTTTTATTTTGACCCAGCAATTCTTAGGTGCTCTGTATTTCCTCAAAATCTCCTTTAAAACTAAACAGTTCTTTCTTTACTTTATCTCTTCTTCCTGTACATCTGTCTCTATTCCTATGCAGCTAAAAGAAGCCAAATGACCCTGTACCTATCCCCCTGTTCCTTTACCGCTACAAAGCATTTACCATCCTTCTGGCCTCCAGGAGTAGTTTCCTCACTGTGTTTTCGACTTTCACTAACAGTCTATTCGCCATTCCTTGACCTCTCCACCCAATGCCCAGTGACAAATTTCAGTGCCGTATGTTTAGTGTTTTGAAGGGTCACATACCAGATTTAGGTTCCAATTTCTGTTTCAGCTACCTATAATTAACAACCATTTATTTGCTTGCTGTTCTACAGTCTGGGCTGAGCTTAGTTGAACAGTTTATTTGCTGATTTAGTCTGGGATCACATCACACGGATTTAGTCATCTAGTCACCGTCCTAGGTTTAAGTGATCCAAAAAGACTAGAGCCAAATGGCTGGAGGTGAGCTGGGGCTGTAGGTCAGGGTACCTTGTTTCTCACCTGCATGGTCTGTTTTGAATAATAGCCCAGGTTTGTTTTTTGTTTTTTGTTTTTAACAAAACAGTGTTAATGTTTTAAGAAAACAATCACCAATGCTGAAGTGCTTATCAAGCCTCAGCTTATTCCATTTCTGCTGAATGCCTGTTGGCCAAAGCAAATCACAGAGCCAAGCCCATTTAAGTAAGCATATACCAAGAGGTGTGAAATATTAGTGGACACTAATGTAATCATCCACCGATTTTTATCTATAGGTATTTGGACATGGGTAATATTTTTTCTGGATTTTATATTTTACTTACAATGAGATTTTATTAGCTCTGTAAAAAAACATGTTAAATAATAACAAAAATGAATTCTCTCCCATGCAATCATGTTATTTCAAAGACAGAAGCAATACTTTAGACCGTAAAACATTTAAATTTTATGCTTTTAATATATATGGTTAAAATTTACAATTTGATTTATAGCTTGTCAAAACAATAAAGGCAAATTCCCAATATTGTGCTGATAATATTTAATAATGTTCTTATTTATTTTTTGCTCTCTTCACCTATGTGCTGTGATAGTGTACTAATATACTACAAGACTCTTTATGAATAGGAAATGCAATTAGTTTCAGTTTTGCTTAAATAGTGTATTTATGAAGAAGAGTCAGCACAGTTATTTAGGAAAATTCATGCTTGATCATTTTATTCAGTACTTATGTGATACTTAGTTGATATGTTTCAAAATAAGATCCACACCATCATTCAGATTTACTTTATTTTCTGTCATAAATATGATTTCTCCATTAAATACTCTCCAAGAAATCTACCATGCATAAGAATTTTAAAAGATCATATTGCCAATGTGTTGTAACTGTCTAACAGTTTTACAAGTCGGTTGTCTTCAACTAGAAAGATTTTATTTTTTCACTGGAACACCAAATAACACAAAATCTTTATGCTTTCAGGTTTTTTTCTGTATCTTCTCATAATTCAAATGTTTCTAGTTGTATAAAAATCTGCTAAATTAGCAAATCCCTTTAGTAAGCATAGCAAATAAAATATCTTAATGATGCCCCTTGCTCCTCCATTCAGTATGTAGATAACATTTGAGGTCACATAGGCTTTATAATGTTTATTCCACCATTCCTGCTGACTTTAATAAAGTCACATTTTATTTAAATTAACCATCTCCATCTCTTCCTACAGCTCTTGTTCAGACAAGGTGAGCATAGATAATAGTTTGCAGAGAGTGAACATGCAAGCCCGTGAACAACAACAACAAAAAGAATGAAATAAATTTCTTGTTGTCTAAAACCTAGGCTCATTTAATCAATTATAATTACAAATCCTCCACAATTTTATTTGATTTATTTACCACCGACAGAGATAGCTACCAGGTAGGAAATCAGAAAACAGGGGAGAAAAAAAGAAGATAAGGCAGAATTTGTGAGTTATCCTATTCTTATCATGTATACATGATCACTGGTGAGGAAATGTATCATTGGCCAGTGCATGGATTTGAGGGGACTGTGCTACTATATTCCTACTTACTTAGTTTTTAACATGTGAATGTATTAGACATAGATGCAGTAAAGGAGAAAAAAGTGAGCAGAATATAAATATAATACACCATATCCTTTTCTGATTTAATGAAGAACATATGGACATATAATCAGTGCTAGAGTCTAAAATTCTATGTAGAAGTTTTACTGGCTGTGTTACACAGAGACTTGTTTTGTTGTGTCATTTGTAAAGAAAACAATAGGGCCTAAGAGAGAATAATGTTTGACTGAAAAACAAAAAAGATATTGAAGGGGTGCCTGGCTGGCTCAGTCAGCAGAACATGTGACTCTTATCTCAGGGTTGTGGGGTTGAGCTCCACATTGGGTGTAGGGAGTAGTTAAAAATAAAATCTTGGGGGAAAAAAAAGACCCAGGATATATGGCTTACAAGAAGAATCGTGTTCATTGGAAAAATAGGGTATTTTGAGACAGTATATTGAGCATAATGTGGTGAAACTGTAAAACCATGAACTCTTGCCACTAGCCAGGGATAGGAATTATACTACATAAGCTTTATCATGGATTTTATTATTGTTCTTAATAGAAATTTATTTTCAGGATGATCACTTCACTTACTAAAAATGTAAAACAGGCAGATAATTAGACTTGCCAACACTACAACACACAAGAAAACAAGGATAGAACTAAGTGTTCAGATTAAATGGAGAGAGAGATTGAGAGCGAGCAGGTCAGTATAATAAGGCCACTATAGATTAGAAAGTAAAGTAGGCAGACAGCAATGAAGCGAAGTCTCTTTTTTACAATTCTTGGGTACTTGGATCAACTCTGGGGAAGTGCACTTGAAATCAGATGAATACATATCATATGACCAAGGGATTCCAGTTCATAATGGTGGAAAGACCACCTCTATTTGCCTCCCCTCGTCCTTATCCCCTTTAGCTCAGAAAAAGAAAATCCCATTAACCAGTAAAAAACTACCATAATGAAGGAGAAAACAAAAGGGGGGGGGACGTAGAGGAGGTCATTGCAAGGCTGATAAAACAGTAAGAAAAATGAATATTTTCATGAATTTCTGGAAGACCCAAAGCAGATGGGATAATATTAGTAAACTAGAGCGAAGAAAACTCATACAAAACCACTACAAAACCAGCTACAGATGGAAACTAAAATATTTGATAGAACCTAGGGATCAAATTCAGGCTTACAAGAGGCAGACAGCAGGGCAGGAGAGGACTGTGAGGCAGCTAATTATGGATGGAAATTGTCAGACTACCTTAGGAGCTGTCAGGTCAGTCAAAACCTCTCTTTCTTCCATGAATGCAAGACTTCAGGCTGCAGCATTTGCTTTCCACTGGAGTTCAAAGAAAGGATGAGTAAGAGTGGGAGATTTGCCTGGAGAGTGTACATTGTATCAGTTTCATAATGGGGTGAGAGAAAAGGTAGATTCGGACATTACTGTGGAGTACCACAGAGAGTCCAAGAGTGAGTAAACTGAACATCTATCCACAGAAGAAAGGAAAAAGGAATATATATATATATATATATATATATATATATGGGCTGAAAGTACATAATTAAGAAATCATCATTTTCTTTGTCTTTAGGATTCCTATTCTCAAGCTAAAGGGGGGGGTGACTGTATTTTGAAAGTAATTCTTTTTCCTTTTGACAAGCAAAACAATCTAGTATATACAGTGGCCCCTAAATAACTTGACAAAGAGGCATTGGGATTGGGTCTGGAGCTGGCTACTTAGTTATTCTTCCAAGGCCAGTGATAAGATAAAGATAATAAAATAAAGTGGATAAAGAGTCATGAATTGAAATAAATTTTCTGGATTATAAATTGAGCTTCTTTACTTAAAATAATCTATTTCATATTTGTTAATCCTCCTGCTTAATTCTGTCTAGAGTGGGAAGTAGTGGGTGTGGATGAGTTAAACTAAAGGGCAGGCAGGAGAATTTGAACAGGAAGGTTTTAGAAGTTTTAACAGCTTGTTTATAATACTGGAAATTCTTAGAACGGAAGGTACATAATTTTTAAAGGCTAATATGAATGATTCTGCTTTCCCTTTTACTTGTCCCCCTTAATCAGTATGGATAATCACAAACTGAATAAATAAGAATATACATTTATAATACTGTTAGAATCTGTTATTGTAATGATATAAACACTGTTAATCAAATGAAACCATATGACCTAAAGCATAAGGAAAATCACACAGACTTCATTTTCCCATCTATTTCCTACACACGAACTACAGCAATATGTAGAAGAGGATATAAATATAAAGATTGGTTTCCAAAGACTGTAGGTTTACTCTATCCTGTCCAAGCTCACAAGTAAACTTTCAGCTTTGCTTTAAACTGGGTTGTCTTTGCAAGATTATATTATGAACTTGCCATCCATTTATTATTTTATAGTTATCTTTAACATATTTATTTAGATTAATTCATATACTACAAAATTGACACTCTTAAAGCGTACAATTCAGTGTAGTTCAACCATTGGCAAAATCTGTTTAGAACATTTTTACCATCCTAAAAAGAAACCTCATAACCAATAAAGCAACCATTCCCCATTCCAAATCACTCCTTACCCCTACATTTTACTATGTATCTTCATAGATTTGTTTATTCTGGACATGTTATATAAATGGAGTGAAATAACATGTCATCATCTTGGGCTGGCTGCTTTCATTTAGCATAATGTTTTCACAATCCATCTGTGTTGTAGTCTGTATCAGAACTTTATTCCTTTTTGTTGCCAAATAATATACCACATTTTGTTTATTCACTTATCACTTGATACATTTGTGTTGTTTTCATTTTTTACTATTATGAATAATATGGCTATGAACATTAGTGTACACACTTTTGTGTGGACATGTGTTTTTAATTTTCTTGGGTATATGTGTAAGAATGGAATTTCTGGGTCATACGGCAATTATGTTTAACATTTTGAGGGACTATCAACTTGGATGCAAAACAATTGCACCATCCAGTTTCTCCACATCCTCACCAACACTTGGTATCATCTGTCTTTTTGATTATGGGCATCCTAATAGCCAATGGCGTCAATCATCTTTTCATGTGCTTACTGACTGTACGTATTTTTGGAAGAAATATCTTTTTAAATCCTTTCTCTATTTTAATTGGATTATTTGTCTTTTTACTACTGATAAAAAATAACAGGAAAGGAAAAGACATTGCTTTTTAAATTTATTTTTCTTTTTATTATTTCTTTTTTTTATTACCTTAATTTTTTAAATACTCTAAGGTCTTCATTTACTGATTCCTTCAATGAATATTATTGAGTGCCACCAGTGTGATAGGTGTTATCTTATTACGTTTGGGGTACATCAGTGAATACAGCAGGAAACATTCCTTTTCTTTATAGAGTTTGCATTTCAGTGGAGAGAGAGACAAGAAAGCAAACCAACCAAGAAAAATGTAAAACTAAGTATATTATATACTACTTTAGGAAGTAAAGTATGGGAAAGAGTGAGAGAAGTTAAAGGAATTAGGAGTTCCTGTGAGTAACAGGAAGATGGGCAGTTTCAGTATGAAAAAAACTGATGTCAGAAGTATCTTTGAGAGAAGGAGGAATGTAAGCAAAGACTTGAAAGAAATGGAGGAGTTGGCCAAAAAGGATACCTGAGGGGGAGACAGAAGGAAAATCCGAAGCAAAGACCTTAAGATGAAAACATTTGGGGAGTTTCTGAGAAACAAAAGAAAAAAAATAAAGAGAAGATGGAGTGAACTGAGTAGAGAGAAATAGAATAGGAGAGACAGTCACAGAGTAAATGGAAACAAATTATAAAGGGCCTTGTAGGACATTGAGAGATGTAGCTTTTACTTTGAGTGATATGCACAGCCCCTGTTGGCCTTTGAACAGAGGAGTGACATAAACTGACTTGTGTTTTAAAACTTTTTTGATGTGTTGATATACACAGTGGGTAATGACGGTGGCAGTTCAAATAAGAGCATGATGGAAAGCAAGGAGACATGTTAGAATAAATCTATCAAAGGGGAGGAATTGGCCAACTCAAGCACATAATTCAATGCTGAGAAGTTACAAAATGAGGACTAAAAATTGACCATTGGTTTTAGCAAACTAGAAGTCATCAAGGATCTTGTCAAGAGCAGTTTCCGTGGAATGGTAGGGGGAAAAGACTGGCGTGGGTTTCAGAGAGAAACTAGAAAACTCTTAAGTATTGAACACCCTTTCAGTAAGTTGTACTGTAAAGAAGAGCAAGAAATAGAACAAGTGGAAGCATAAATGGGGGGTCAAAAGAAGGTTTATTTATGACTTGAAGATTTAAGCATCTACCAAAGTTCATAGATTGACACTAAAGTGTTACAAATGACACTAGAAACTATTGGGGTTTTTTACTAAAAATGCTGAGAGCCTTAGTATATATTTATTTTTTGTTTTATTCCACACAGCATTATTTCTACCTCTTCTTAATAATATCAACATTTCGTTGTGATGTTTTCCTCTTTTGATGTCTTACTTGCTAATAAGGCAGTGAAAATATTGTTTTTCCTTCTTAAGAAAAAAATCCTTTTTTTCCCTAAAAACAGTCTCTGATTTTAATTCACAATATCATGCCCCTGCTGAGTCAGGAAGAAAGAAAGAAGGAAGGAGGGAAGGAGGGAAGGAGGGAAGGAGGGAAGGAAGGAAGGAAGGAAGGAAGGAAGGAAGGAAGGAAGGAAGGAAGGAAGGAAGGGTTCTAAATGAAATTCTAAGAATCAATAATCAGGCAATTGAAATCAATTTTCCAAAACACATAAAAAGGAAACCATCAATGTATTTTGCAACCCTTGCAGACTCTAGACTGATATTGATTTCTTTATTGATTTTCTTAATATTTTCTGGGGAATATTATATGTGCATACTAAGGTATTGGCATTTTAATATCTTTCTTTGGGGGAAAATGCATGCAAGTTTTTGTTAAAAGGAAATGCTAAATAATTGCACATCAACTTCAATACAAACAGATAAATGAAAGGTTGGCTGCTTTTGTTTATTGCAACTCACGTGTCTCCTGAGGCTTAGTTTCCCAGAGTTATTTTAAAAAGACAAGTGTCTGTAGATTATTTACCTGCTTACAAGACTTTACAACGAGATCTTATAGACACATGCCCCTTCTATTAAAACCTGATCATGATGTGCTAAATGTCAACAAAGTCATTTAATCATGCAGCACCATGCATTTTTTTATAATGATTCCTTTTAGGGCTGTTAGGAAAATGGTTAGCAGGCACATCTCAGAACTATTTTGAAAACAGTATGTTAGACTAGGAACAGAAAAGCAGTGGTGGATCCTTCTCTTCACTCCTCTATTCTGTGTCCTTTTCTTGGGCTTGAAGATAATTAATAATGACAAATGGAAAGTCAAGTAATAGTCTGTCACATTCTATTTCTGAAAAACCTCCTTGACACTAACATATTTTCAAGCTGTTTTTAAAAAAAATATCTTCTCATCTTGCCATTGTTTCAAGATGACATAATAGTAATAATATTTGTGAATATTAAAAACAGCAGACTTCTTCAAAGACCAGTGGTTAATTCATTATGTTATCATAATTTTTAATGAAAAGTAGGATTGGAGAAGGCATTTTGTTGATCAAAAAATAATGTTTAGGTAAAAATAACTGTTTCCTAAATATTAAAAACTTAATTTTTATAGATCATTTTATGAGTCAGCATATTAATGCATATATGAAAACAATGGATCTTAACTAAACTACAAACTTATCAGATAGCTACTAGAATATTGACCTAAAGTGAACACATGCTCATTTTTAGAAATACAGCTTTCATGGAAATAGTGTATAAGTATATAATTAAATGTTGTTAAGAAAAGTCTTCTTCCTAGATCTATTGCAAATTTCAACCAAGATAATGCTTGCAGATGATAGAGTAGATATATCATAAAGCAATTTATCAGTAATTTCTCATATGGAAAACAATTTTAAAAAATCATGAAGTTAATATGATGTTTTCAGTGTAGGTGGAGATGTGTAATTGCCATTTATTCTTTAAAATAAAAAGCTACCCTACTATTCCAGACAAGACAGAAAATGCTAGGAAGATAATCACCCTGGCTTCAGAAGTATCGTATCCTTCATCAAATGTGAAGGTGACTATGACTCCTCCCTATTCGAATAAGAATAAATTTCTCAAAAAGAAAAATTAAAGAAAACAACAGCAAACCTTAGTTAAGGTCATTTTTACAAGCAATCATGTGGAAAATAGACCCATTTTAATCTATTTTCATTAATAAATCCTGATATAATGGTAGAATTTTGTTTGGCTTAAGACATGTCACAACTGTTATGTTCTTTGCTTTTGAAAATGAAAATCTGTTTCTAAATTTTGAAGAAAAGTGAATGATATTCCCAGGTGTTTTTATTTTTATTCCTACTCTGTTAGTCCAAAGAAAATATGTTATGCAAATGATGAGAAATACTGGTTTAGAAATAGAGGTTTTGCAGGTCACAAGATAGTACCTATATTTCTTACTCCTATAACTCATCAGGCAACCTGCAACGATTTTCTAAAATACTTCTTGTTAACTTTTAGCAATATACACAAATATTAACATATTGTACATTTAAATATTAAGACAATCCATTCAGTTCAAGTTGAATATTGAGAAGTGTACTATATTATAATGCCTCAGTCTATACATAAGTACTAAATTAGAAGACTACTCACACTATATAAGAAATGATAACCGCTTAACATTATATTACTCCAGTAGAGAAAATAAATGATAAAATAGTAGCTGTACTTGCACCAAACAGTAGTTACCTAGTTAAAATGATATATTTTGTTTATTTAGTTTTCAACATTTAATATCAGCTGATTACAAAACACAAACATGCAATTACCATTACAGAGAAAAATGTAAATATGTAAAGATTTTATTTTTACTTTTGTAAAAAGTTCATCGAAAAAACTTGGAATGGGGAAGAAAGCAGAAAGAACAAGAGATGGAAAGGAGAATAATATCTTCATCTTCAGGAAAGTAGAAGCACATATAAACTTTGACAATCATGAAGAGATGCGTTGACACAGTTTTAGAGGGTAGTTACAGGGTAACTAACAGAAGGCCTAAAATAAAAGGTGGTGAAAGAGGCTGCCTATGGGGATTTGGAGGAGGGTTCAAGAAAGATAGGACTTTTAATTTCAAGCTTTGGAGTATTATCTTAACTACATAAAGGACTTGATTTTATTAAATCATAAATGGTATGAAGGTAGGCCTTTTCATGTGGTTTATCTATGTCCAGAACAGTTCTTAGCACAAGTTGGCCTAAATACATATGTGTTGAGTGACATCATTTTGGAAAAATTTCCATTAACTATAGGTGCTACACCTGTCTTGTGACTCACTACTTGTAAGGTCTTGGACAAGTTGCTGGAATTCTCATTTAGGTTTTGTCTATGGGTGATTTTGTACAACAGCAGAGTTGAGTACTTGTAACAGATATAGTTGCCTTACACGACCTAAAATATTTGCTATCTGATCATGTACAGGAAAAGTTTTCTGACCTCTGCCCTAGAGCAAAGTAAAAAATGAAACAAAGGAGAGTTCGTATTTCCCCAGGCATGTGTAAGCAGGACAGCTGTGTGTATTTGCAGAATTGTTCTAATTGAAAGATGCTAATTTGTCACAGACCTGGTTCAGGCCTCAGGGTGGACTACAGGATCCCAGCTATATAACATCCATAATTAGCACAGTCAGGTCACCCTGCAGATAGAGCAAACTTTCAGGTCACATGAAAATGTGGACCCATGAAACCAGAGGGAGTGAGGAGGACCCTAGCTAAACAACATGCAATTTGTAGGTGCCTCAGAAGTAAAGAGCCATAGTAAAGCATTTGGGGGCTCCTAGTTGTGCTTAGTCTGGGAGTTTTAATTATCACTAGGCTTAGAACCTGGGATGCTTACCTTAGTCATGTGGAGGGTAGGAATGGTCACTGACAAAGACTTGGGATTGTGTGGTGTATGGGAATAACCACATGGTTTTGCAGAAGTCAGGTAGGAGCAATAAAAAAACAGTGAGTTAAATAAATAGAAGAACAGTGCCAAGTGATTAAATGGTGAACTAATCCAAAAATTGAAAGAAAATAAAGTGTACCTTCTATATGCCACATACAGAAAGTACTTGGAAATTTTGTGTAAATTAAATATACATGTGGACTTGCAGACTTTTCTACAGATGGTGGGAAATAGGTATAGTGACCACATCAGTGTCTCAGGTCTACCAGAACTTAGATGTGTAGATCTATTTTTAATTAGGCCAACAAAACAATAAAACCGTTATTTCAGTTGGACTAATAGGAAAGCAATACGTATACCAAATAATAGTTCTCACCATATAAAACAAGGAAGTGCAAATTTTGAAGACATGAGGATATTAAAGATGACTTCTAACAAACTAGCTTATGTCATACTAGCTTTTTCAAGGATACATTAAATAAAGCATATTTAAGTGACTCCTAAGGACATCGTGATCATTGGAGAATGCAGAAGAGAATGATATTTCATATATTTTTGCATCCTAAAAATTGGCATATAAAAATTAATTAAAACAAGAGTGAGTTTTATAAAGTGACCCTTGACCTGACTACTCCAGTCTCATCATTTCTCACTCCCTTTTGTCACCATTTTCTCATCCCAAATCACTTACTGTTCCGTCCAAATCCCATACAATCCTATGCAACCCTTGTCATGGCAAATAGTAGATGCGCAGAGCTGGCATTGTTAATTTACTTATTTCTGGAACCCCTTGTTTTCTCCAGGTCCAATGTTATTAAAGTATAACATAGTTGGTGCTTGATAATTTGTGGTTCAAATGTAATGTTTAATTGATTAACCTACAACGGCAATAACAATAAAACTTAACCTCCAAATATCCTTTTTATGTATGCATATATATCATGTATATATCTTTATAGATCCTATAGTTTAACTGTGCTTTTCATACTGTTTAATACTAAAAGAAGAAGGAAAGCAACTGAAATCATATTCTCCTTTTGTATGGAAGTTGATTATTTCCAAAGTGTTTTAACACAGATACTATATTTAACCCTCACACCCAATAGGGATTATCATCCCATGTTTTAAAAATGTGGAAACTGTAAACCAATGAGGCCAAATAACTTGCCCAAGGTCACAAAACTAGAAAGTGTTAGCACTGGGACTTAAGCCAAGTGTTTTGATTTTCTTCCAACACTCTTTCCATGATGTGTGGATATGTGCCAATCTGAACTGAATACTGTGAGAGAGAATGCTTGTAGCTGGATAATCTGTATATGTAATTTGAGATTCACTTATAGTTTAATAACATTGCATGTTTGCTGGAGAGAACGACATGGTGAAGTGGGTGGGTCCTACAGGAGAAGGGCAGACTTAATTGTGATTCCAGGGGGCACAGTTCTTGTGCAGAAACTAACATTTCCCTGGATGATGATATTAGAAATTTATTCAGCTGAGAAAGTGGTGGCCTTGGGAAACTTCTCTAAAGAGATACCTTGGCTTTATTCACTTCATTACTTAATTAATACTCTAGTCTGAAATCAAGTGTGAAGTTTCTGAAACTTTGCAAAGCAATACGATTAGTATTAATTCTGTTTCTTTTTAGTGCATGTCTTATTTGTTTTCCTATTCCACAATTCCCAAAAGGATATTTTTCCTATGAACAGAAGCTATTTATAGAAAATCTTATTTTAAAAAAGTCACAGATATAGCTGTGTGCAAGTGAAAAATGTATCACACTATCATCTTTTGCCAGCATGAAGACATAAGCCATTGTAAAATGAAAGAAAGAAGGAGAATGAAAGAAGAAAAGAAAAAAGAAAGGAGAATAAGGAGTAGGCAAACAGGCAAACTGAACCTGGAAGTGATCAGCACAACATTATGTGAACATTTTGAAGAGATTTTAAAACAGTAATAAAATAACATGACATATAGGAACTCTCCACTAGGCTGAGACTAAGTATGTCTATATTGTTCCCAAAACTATCTCTTTACTCACTTTTTGACTCTACACACTTTGTCTTTATTATCAGTATTATAACATTGTTCAACAAATGAGAAACCAATTGGGCATGTATACAAAAATGTGACTAACTCAATATTGGATTAAGGCACGTGACAGGAGTCTGTTACTCTGAAATTATATAATGGAGATGTCTGTTGCAAAACCCTGATCAATTCTTGGAAGTCATGTACTTTGCCTTTCAGACTCCTGGTCACTCCACTTCTATTATATCTAACAAGATGAAGCCGACTAGCTATGAGCTTGTCATCCATAGAAAGAGGTCGATTGTTCTCTAAAACAAAACAAGTTACAATCCAAAAAGCCCAGATTTTGGGGACAGATAAACTGAGCTTAATTTCCATCTTGCTTACTTATCTGTACTCTACTTTGGCTTAGTGACTAACTCTCAAAGCCTTGGTTTTTCCACCTGTAATAAAAATTTAACAGTAATAATAACAGTGACAATGTTAATCTTTCACATATTTTGTGTAATTACTATGTGTGAAGCATTGTTCTAATTTCTTGGCATGTTACCTAGTTTAAATATAGCAGCAACTCTTTAAGGCAGGTATTCTTGTTATCGTACTGTATAGAAGAGAAAAGTAATGCAGAATTAACTATCATAAATCATCTGAATCATGTCCGAGGAAGTGGGAGAGGCAGGATTTATACCCAAGTAGTCCCCTCAAGAGACTATGTGCTCAGTCACTACACTGCGCTGTTTTTGTTACTATCTCAGTTTGTTTATCTGCAAAATGGTATCATAAAATCCCTACCTCTTTAATGAAGGTTAAATGACTCAATAGCTGTACAGTGTTTAGAACAATGCCAGGCACATAGTAAAACTTTATAAATGTTTGTTAAGTAAATGAAATAAAACTTGTCCAATTACAGAGCTGGCAATTGGTGGAACAGGAATTCTCACCCACAAGTGTAAATCTAGATCCCTCACTCTCCACCAACACATTTCTACCTCCTGACAGTGCTTCTAATTAAAACTGCCTGCACAGATACGGGATATTATAAATAATATCTGTAAGTTCCTAGTGCACAGAAAGTAGTTAATAAATAATACCATTCATTATTGATCATCCCAGCATGTCATATTTGACTTGAGAGAGTCATTGGTTTAATTATTTACAAAAATAATATTAGTTGAGACTTTACTGTGCACCAGGAACACTACTAAAATTTTGCATATGTATTAACTCATTTATTCTCCACCAACTACACTAAGAAGGTACTCACTATCTTAACCTAAGGAAGAAATAGGGAATTTCACAAACTTGCCCAAGTTGCCAGACTTTCTAAGTAGGAGGGCAAGGATATGCATTCTACTCTCTGGCTGCAAATTCTTCCCTTTTATCTACCGCATTATTGCACTATTTCAATCTTGTGGAATGCATTTAGACAACATGGTTTGGTAGAAAAACTCTACACCATGAATTTTAGTTTTGGTTTTGCCATCAAATAACTAACTTTAAACACACGACAGCCTTTTTTTTTTTTATCACTCTCATCTGTAAGATAAAATCATTGAACTTGACCACACACCTGTCTTTTATTTATTTTTCATTTATTCATAGAATAAATATGTATTGAATATCTGGTATTTACTAGGCTCATTGCTAAATTTTACCCCACCAAGATACCTATGCAAAGAATACATTCTTCGTTAAACCAGTGGTTCGGAAATTCTTCTTTTAAGAATGTATGTTGAAGCAAAATTGCCTTGGGGTCTGATGGACGACTACTTTATCTTCAAAACATTATTATCAGTGGACACTGCTATTACCATCATTATTGCTGTTACTGGAATTAGAGTGGAGACTATAGACCATTCATATAGAATTAAAAAGAAGAAAACATTCTCCTACTTTCTTCTCTATATACTTTTTCTGAGGATGTGATTCTTTAGTACATCCTGGGAAAGAAATTAGATTGCCATGGTTATAGACTCATAATTTAATGACCCCTTGTGTGTGCTAGTCTGTAATACTTGACTTTCTGTTCATTTACAATGTACTCCTATAGGCACAGAATCAGTAACATTTGTGAGTTCTAAATTCTAGACATTTTTGGCTTTATGTAATACATAATACATAGTGCTTTATGTATCTCAGATTTGCTCAAAATTTGGTTTAGATTTGAGCCTTAATAGTTCAGTGATAAAATAAGATATATGTATATGTGCTTGAATGTTTGAACCAGAGCAGACTTGAGAAGTGTTGTAAGGACGGTGCTACCTTTAATCCACAGATAATTTTTATGGAGATCTTTCTCCCCTGATTAAGAATTGTTGAATATACATTTAAGAGAAGCTAAATCTTAAAATAGTGCCTATTATTTGTAATTGCATCTTATATATATATATATATATATATATATATATGTATATTTGACTAAATATGATGATATGATGGATTTAGAAATTATTAGATATAAGCATTCATTGATTTAATAAATTTTTGTTGTTTTTTTATTTCCTTCCAAGTTTTTATTTAAATTCCAGTCAGTTAACATACAGTGTAATATTAGTTTCAGGTATAGGATTTAGTGATTCATCACTTACATACAAGACCTAGTGCTCATCACAAGTGCGCTCCTTAATACCCGTCAGCTTTTTAACCCATCCCCCATCCACCTCCCTTCCAACAACCCTCAGTTTGTTCTCTATAGTTAAGAGTCTGCTTTATGGTTTGCCTCTCTCTTTTACCCCCCATGTTCATCTCTTCTGTTTCTTAAATTCCACGAGTGAAATTGTGTGTTATTTGTCTTTCTCAGTCTTTATATGTACTAACTTGCTAATCTTAGTACAATTTTAAAAATGATATCTTGGCATCAAATATATTTCTCAAAGAGATGCAGTTGCCCAAATACTTTTGACTTTAAGGCAATGCTTTTTATTTTCCTTTAGAAAGGACTCCTCCAGTAACAAGGAGAAAACCTATCTAAAATGAGCTAAAGCTAATAGAAATTTTTTTTTAAAGATTATTTCTTTATTTATTTGACAGAGATAGAGACAGCCAGTGAGAGAGGGAACACAAGCAGGGGGAGTGGGAGAGGAAGAAGCAGGCTCCCAGTGGAGGAGCCCGATGTGGGACTCGATCCCAGAATGCCAGGATCACGCCCTGAGCCGAAGGCAGGCGCCTAATGACTGAGCTACCCAGGCGCCCCTAAAGCTAATAGAAATTTTACTGACTATAGTTACAAATGAGTCCAAGAAATTGGCTTGCTGTAGGTAAATCCAGATTTTGGCTAGTTTTTTTCTCCTACTCCCCGTCTTTTTCCATCTCTGAATCTTTTCCTTGGCTGTTTCTCCATGAAAGTCTGTTGTTTTATCACTTAATTGTCCATAGGGATTCCCAAAATATCATCCACGCAGGACTATGTGCCACACTATCTATTTCCCTAGGGCAGGGGTGGGATGAGGCGTTGGACTATGAGCTGGGGATAGTCGATTTCATCAGGTGGAGGGAAGGCCATTCCCTAAAAGAAAAGAAGGCTCTCTTATGAGAAGAGGGCAACAGAGATCCTAGGCAGGCAATAAACAGAAAAAGCAAACAAAACCAAACATCACTACCTCTTTATACTTGATGTCACTTACATTTAATTTTCTATAAACACTTACAAAACATATTAGGACATGTTTCCTTAATTGACAACAAATACATGGTTAATAATAAATATGGAGGTAATTTTCTCTCTCTTAAAATTATTGGTAGATTGAATTTTATTCTTCTGTTTCTGATTATTTTTCATTGTTCTGGTTTACTCAATTCTCACACAGTCATTTATCCTTTCTTTTCCATCCAACCCAACAAAATAATACAGAGCCAAAATAATCAGAATAATACAGACACACATCTTCCTGCTACTTCAAACACTGAATTTGTGGTGTGTATCCAAGCAATGATCAATCTCTCCATCAGAGCCTTTAAGGATAGAGAACTGCCTTTTATGAATGACTTTTTCCTTACTAGAAAAGGTGAAGGTGAAGTTAGATGACATCTTGCATAGCTTGAAGACAGGTTTCATTTTGTTTGTTTTTTTGTTGTCTGTTTGTTTTAAGAAGATCACACACACACACACACACCACATTGCTATGGGATTTAAAAATTTTTTTTTAAATATTTTATTTATTTATTTGTCAGAGAGAGAAAGGGAGAACACACAAGAAGGGGGAGCAGCAGGCAGAGGGAGAAGGAGGCCTCCCCACTGAGCAAGGAGCCAGATGTGGGACTCGATCCCAGAACCCTGGGATCATGACCTGAGCCAAAGGCAGATGCTTAACTGACTGATCCACCTAGGCTCAGGGATTTTAAGTGATTGCAAGTTAAAAAAAGAAAGGAAGGAAGGAAGGAAGGAAGGAAGGAAGGAAGGAAGGAAGGAAAGAAAGAAAGAAAAAGAAAGAAAGAAAGAAAGAAGAAAGAAAGAAAGAAAGAAAGAAAGAAAGAAAGAAAGAAAGAAAGAAAGAAAGAAGAAAAGAGAAGAAAAAAAAGAAAAAGCTAACTTCCTATAATAAGCGGATGGAGGTCTTTCATGAAGCATAGCATGTGCTCATATTTTTTCTTAAGACATATTTAGACAAATTAAATCAGGCTGAAATGAACAAAGACAGTTCTTTAAAGGGAAAGAGACCAGAAAAGAGACACTTAAGGAGGTTATGTAAAAAGGAGAGCATCCCTTCTGGTGATAATTTGTGTTTCATAATATATTTCTTACTTAATTATTGGCTTATAATTGAACATTTCTTCATGTTTTTGTCAGGAGAAAAAAAGCACTGGTTCCCAAGTTGATGTGTTTGTTGGAGCATGAGTAGAATTCTTTTTCACACTGTACTTGCTCTCCAATAACCAGACTAGGTAACATTTAAAATCTTTCCAGGTGGTTTTGAAATACAACATTTCCACCTCCATCACTAATAAAGGGACTACAGCTAATGAATATTACTTTCTGGCACCATAACCTGATTTAGTTTTCTGGCATCTTTAATCAAAAGGAAAACATGTATCTGTACACTGATTTCAGACACACTTTTACTGAAGTTGTGTTAAATAGTTTGTGTCTAAGGATATTGTATAAAATGATGGGTTTTATGTTTAGCTGTGGTTTGACAAAGATTTAAAAATGCTTTTATAACACTTATAATGTGTAAAAAAAATCAGGCTACAATGTCAGGTGTACAAGAAGTCTAACTTTTTTTTTTTAAGATTTATTTATTTATTTGAGGGGGGAGGGGCAGGGAGATGGAGAGGGAGAATCCCAAGCAGGCTCCAGCCCCACTTGGGGCTCAATCTTATGACCTCGAGGTTATGACCTGAGCCAAAAATCAAGAGGTGGACACTCAACCAACCGAGTCGCCCAGACACCCTATCTAACTCTTTTCTTTTGCAATAACTAAACTAACATCTCTTTTGGAGGTGCCGTTAGATTATGACAAAATTAAGTCTCAGTTAATTCAATTCTGACTTCATTTCTAGGTAGATGTGCTTAATATCCTTTGGAATGGTATAATGACATAGCTTTTTTGAGTTATAGGGAATACATAGTTATTGTCCTCATATATAAAAACTAACATTCTCTGGATGTATGTCCTCTGATCTTGCCCTCTGTTGTCAATTTATTCAGAGAATTTTGGTGTTTGTGTTGACTTCTGAGCAGACTGAAATCTGGCTCTCTCTGCTACTTATGAACTCCTTTCAGCGCTCCATTATGGCTATGAAAAACTTGGTGTGGGTGTCTATAAGGCACTTTGCACTTTTGTAATAGTCCAAAAAAGGCAAAGGCGCTCTATTACTCAAGACACCCTACTTTTCTCAGTACCATGTCAGAATGAGTAGAAGCTCTGGGATGCTGAGGCTGATAGACCATTTTTCTTTTCTTTTCTTTTCTTTTCTTTTTTAAGATTTTATTTATTTATTTGACAGAGACAGCCAGCGAGAGAGAACACAAGCAGGGGGAGTGGGAGAGGAAGAAGCAGGCTCATAGCGGAGGAGCCTGATGTGGGGCTCGATCCCATAACTCCGGGATCACGCCCTGAACCGAAGGCAGACGCTTAACTGCTGTGCCACCCAGGCGCCCCTGATAGACCATTTCTATATTGGACTCAAGAAGTTTCTGTGAGTTTGAATTCATTTTCTAGGCATTAAATGGAAATGGGGCACAATCTCTGTGCTTTTGAATCCTTCACCTGTCTAGGATGTCCATTGTATCTTTTTGACAGTATCTACACATTCCTACATTTCCTTCTATCAGACTCATTTTTTTTCCTATGAGTTTTAAAATTCAAAAGCCAAAAATTCACTACTTTATATTTCTGTTCCTTTCTTCTGTAATATTCTTACTATAAAGCAAAGGCTATCATAAGTTTTATATGTTCAAATAGAGAAGTGTTACCGATAAACAGGAAATACTGGCAGAAAATCTTAGTTAATAGCTTCAAATAAAATCTCACATTTTTAAACTAAATGTTTTGTTAAGACAGAGGGCATACCATTAGATAATGGCTGGGAGTATGTAGGCTCTTCTACCTTCCCAGTCAGATTCTGCTGCATAGATACTCATGGGAATTACTACTGCTCGTCAACTGCTTCTCTTGCACTGACCTGGAAATCCCACCTCTTCACACAATATGCAGAAATGAAAGAAACCTTAGGGAAAATTGCCTTCCAGCAAACAGACTGAACTCTTGAGATATTGGCCAGTAAAAAAGAAGTCAATTTATTGTCAAGAAAAGCGATTTATTGATTTCTATACAAAAACTAGCAGCCGTTCTATTGATCCATATATTGAGTTATAAAACTATTTGATATAACACAAATAAATTAACATTGATCTCATGTAAAATTTAAACTTCTGGATAAAGTTTCTATATTAGATAAATTTATCCCCTCTAGTTTTGGTCCACATACTTTTTAAGTTAAGGAAGCCATCCTTAATTTAGAAGAATTATTTTGCAAATGCAAAAGAAGTTTTTTCCCCTCCCCCAGTACTGTTTGGCAAATTTCTTCCATGGCATGATAATATAGGCTTCTGTTAGAATTATAGAAGTTTTAGAATTGGAAAGGGTTCTTGAAAATGATCTATATTCTCTTTCTTAATCCATTTGGGTTGCTGTGAAATTTCTTTTAGAAGGGCACTAATCCCATTTAGGAGGGCTTCACCCTCATAACTAATTTACTTCCCAAAGTTCCCACCCCACTAATACCATCACCTTTAGGGTTTAAGATTTCAGTGTATGAATTCTAGGACAAAAACATTTTAGACCATGGCATTCTTATTTTATAAATCAGGAAACTGTATCACAAAGTAAAGACTTAACCAAGAGAATTTATTCAACGCATGTTTATTGAGTACAAGTGCTATGCTAGGTACTGTGCCAAACCCCAGGACAGTCCCCCGGGTCTTCTCACTATGGAATTTCACATCTGGCAAGCACATTACAATGAGAACACAGTTGTCTTCACTTTGTTAAGTGTTAATTTTACAAAAAGTAATTCATTCTTTAAAAATACAAAGCAGAGATTTAAAAAAATTAAAAAACAAAAACAAAACCTTGGGCTAAATGTCTTTCAATAAGACAATCCCACTTGCAGAAAACTTCTGTGAGAATGTAAAGAAGAGAGAAACCAGGCTTAGGAGGAAAGTGTGTTCCTTTCAGGGATACAGACCCAAGGATTGTTCCTCATTAGAGCCATTCCTCAAGCGAGAGAAAGTGTGTGACCACTCTTTTTCCTTTGAGGTTGTTTTTTTCTACTGTTCAGCTGTCTAGAATTTTAGGACTAGATTATAGAAGTCTCATTTTTAGATTTCTTATGTAGCTGAAAGGAATAAATTCACTTTGTGGGGGGGGGTGGCAACTTTAGGGGACTTTGCTTCACTTGCACTGACCTGAATTACTGATGTAAGAAAATGTTTTCCATAGGAAACATGGAAAAGAGAGTCTCAAATAATGACTTTATTATACCTGTTTAATAGTATTTTTCTGATTCCTAAATAGTATTGCTCCAAAATAGATTATTTTAAAATTAGGAAGATGAAAATAAGAAAATATAAAAATCAATTATAATTCTATCAGTGAGAAAACCACATTAAGGTTATATTTTATAATGTATATTGTTAATATTTTTCTGAGGGGCACCTGGGTGACTGAGACAGTTAAGCATCTGCCTTCCGCTCAGGTCATGATCTCTGGGTCCTGGCATCAAGCCCAGTGTTGGGCTCCCTGCTCAGTGGGGAGTCTGCTTCTCCCTCTCCCCTGCTCATGCTCTCTCTCACTGTCTCTCTCAAATAATGAATAAAATCTTTAGATAAAATGAAATAAAGTCACTGAGATCATGCTGTAGATATTTTTGATCAATTTTTCACATTATTTATATTGTCAATTTTTTCTGTACTATTAGGTAATTTTCTACAACATGGTTTTAATGTCAGAATAATATTTCATTGCATTCATCTACCATGTTTTATTTTATCTGTTTTTTTTTTCCTAGCTTCATTTTCAGGTCATATTGTTTCCATTTTATTTCTTTATTTTTATTTTTAAGGACAAAGTCATTCAAAGAGTTTTAAAAACACAGGGTCATAGCTTTTTAAAGCCTTTCTGGCAAGGTATTTTCCATTTTACTTTTTTCTATTCCTTGCTATTATCTTTTTATATCCTTGGTAATACCAATTTACGGAATATCAGTTTTTTATACAAAGGAATTATGACAACATCTCCTTTCCTTTTAAGTTAACAGCAACTTATTGGAAAAATAGCTTTTTTTTTTTCTTTTTTATTTAGATGGAAAATGTACTTTGGGTTTTAGTCTTTGCTTCTAATTAGCAGTTATCAAGAATCACCAAAGGCATTTGTATTTCATAGAAACATTTCCTAAGCTGACCCTAAAGTAAATATATGGAAACTTCTAGCACTCTTCTGTGGTGCTCTTGGAATACTAGACTTTTGCTACAACCAGAATATATTAACTTTAACAATTTATTCTACACTCCAAAATACTTACATTTTTATGTGTAAAGGGACAATGATTGTACCAAAAATGAATTCTGATTCAATCACCTGAAAACATACCTGTCCAGCCAAGCAAAGAGTTCATTTTGTAAACGAGAATGAAAAACACATCAATCATGACATGTCAGGAAGAGCAGAAGGATAAACAAAGGAAAAAGAAGAAAGAAACTTAGAGACCTCTACAGTCAGCTCTGCACTGTTTTACCCAACTTCTTCATGTGAAATTATGTAAGTCATTATGCAGATTTACGGGCAGAGTAAGTGTAGAGGATGAGACTTATTGAATGTCTCAAATTAGGATAGTGAATACTGAGTTATGTTTTCAACTCCAGAACTATTTTTTAACATGAAAAGTATTCACTATTATCCTTTCTAATCATAAATTTTCAAAAGTTTATTCAACTAAATAAAACAAAAAGGTAAGTTATTATTTTATTTAGAACATTAGAGGTATATATTTGTTAAATATTTGAAAATATTTATAGGCAATCATAAACCATTTTAATATATTATCAAAAAATAAGATGAGAAAGAGTTAGTCCTTGAAATTTAGATGTGGGAGAAACATAATGATAAATTCTTTTGGTAAGCAGAAAATTAAACCAACTTTATATAATTGCCTGACAAATTTACTTATTGAGAATTAAGCTGGAGGATTAACAAATATGAAATAGATTACTTAAAGCAAAGAAGCTCAATATTTAATCCAGCAAATGTATTTCAGTTCATGGAAACGTATTTCAGTTCATAGGTCTTTTGGTCTGTTTTATTTAATTCTTTTCATCTTAAATTTGGCCTTCAGTTTTGTGTGGAAGGACAAATGACTGTTATCTTCACAACCCACAATGATGTCTTTCAGATAAAAAATGTAATTCAAGTGTCCTATTTAAACTATTGGATATTTAACATCTTATTCTAATTAGAGGATCAGACTAAATCTGACTTGCTACAAATTTTCAGGTGGTTTATGGCACTAAGGAAATATGTTCTCTTCCATTTTTAAGTTTTTTTTTACTTTACAGAATTGTGATTTTCAAATGCATTAAGATAATATGTAGTCCAACATTATGAAAAACAATAGAAACCTTTATTACGTAGTTGTGTTTGAAATTTTAGTATTTCAATAGCCATTCCAATTTCCACCTCATATTACTTGAAGGATAAAAAAAATTAAATAAATCTAAAATTTAAAGTAAATCAGTGATAAAAACTTTAACACAAGTAGCATATTAAGTGCGTCATGCTAGATTGCATGTGTACATTTAGGTTGTGTGAATATGATGCTATAAAATCTAAGATAAAATTAATTTCTAAAAGGAGGGAGAGATAATAATGAAAGGAGAGAGGGATGAAGTTCTTAGAGATCCAAGGAACCTTTCCCTCTGCACAGCTGCCTTTGACTGCAGAGTACTCTTCGCAGAAGAGAAGAGCACTTGAAGAAGGAAGTTAAGCAGAAGCAAGGGCACGTGGTGGAGAAAGGGAGATGTCACGTACACAGATTAAAGAAAAGATTTCTAAGAGACGCAGTCACCTCAGTGACACATGTGAGGGAAAATTTTAGCTACAGAAATTAAAAACTTCATGCAGAAAGAGAGATATTTGATTTTTAGGAAGTGGAATCTTCCAAACCACATAGAGCAAAATGAAAAGCAGCTCTCAGATGAGATGTGCTATTATCATCAAATCACAGACTAACTGAAATAATGAAGTTCGAATCAATTCTAAAATGGTGATGCTAAGTAATATACTCGAGGATTTGAATGAAATCAGTGTGTCCTCCAAAAATTCTGGCCCTGCACTTATCCTCAAGATGAACATGCATGAGGTATAGAATTTCCTTTTTGCATCACCTGGCTGGCTCAGTTGGTGAAACATGCTACTCGATCTCAGGGTTGTGAGTTTGAGCCCCATGTTGGATGTAGAAATTACTTAAATAGAAAATATTTTCAAAAATTTTAAAAAAGAACTTCTGGGGGGGCGCCTGGGTGGCGCAGTCCTTAAGCGTCTGCCTTCGGCTCAGGGCTTGATTCCAGCGTTGTGGGATCGAGTCCCACATCAGGCTCCTCCTCTAGGAGCCCGCTTCCTCTCCCTCTCCCCTGCTTGTGTTCCCTCTCTCGCTGGCTGTCTCTGTCAAATAAATAAATAAAATCTTTAAAAAAAAAAAAAAAAAGAACTTCTGGGGCACCTGGGTGGCTCAGTCAGTTTAGTGTCTGCCTTCAGCTCTGGTCATAATCCCAGTGTCCTGGAATCAAGCCCCGCGTTGGGTTCTCTGCTCAGTGGGGAGTCTGCTTCTCCCTTTCCCTGTCCCTGTGTGCTTTCTCTCATACTCTCTCTCAAATAAATAAAAAAATCTTAAAAAAAAAAAAAAGAAGAAGAATTTCCTTTTCACTATAATGATTATATTTTTTGAATTAATAACTTATGGCCTTATTTGCTGTCACTCCCCACAATTCATTATTAGCTTTTGGGCATGCATGAAAGAAAAAAAATATCATTTTCATTTTCCTAATATGTATTCAAGGCCACAATCAAAAACTTACTTTTGTTTTCTCCCTATAAATACTTGATTTTGGAAATAGTAAAAATATATACATCTTCATTTGTACATACTGGTTCGTAACTTGTTTGTTTTTGAACTAATGAAAGCTTAATTTGTAAAAAGCAATATATTTTAGAACTACAGTTCTATTGTTTGGGTTATATTTCAGTAAAATTAAGGTGTGAAATGACTTAAAACACTGAAACATCTGGGTGCCTGGGTGGCTCAGTTGGTTGGGCGACTGCCTTTGGCTCTCAGGTCATGATCCTGGAGTCCCAGGATCGAGTCTCCCATCAGGCTCCCTGCTCAGCCAAGAGTCTGCTTTTCCCTCTGACCCTCACCCCTCTTGTGCTCTCTCTTTCTCTCTCTCTCTCTCTCTCTCTCTCTCAAATAAGTAAAATCTTAAAAAAAAAAAAAAACTGAAACATTCATGTTGCTTTTTGCAAGATAGAATTTCCCTTGCTCCATCTCCTTCTGAATGTACCTTTTGTTTTCTTAAGTGAATTTAAAGTTTGAAATGGTTTGAAATGATCCACAAAGAATAAAAACTTATCTTAGCTCTGGCTGCTATAACAAATTACCATAGTGTGGGTGGCTTAAAAAATAAACATTTATTTCTCACATTCTGGAGGGTGCCAGCATGGTGGGTTCTTGGTAAGTGCCTTCTTCCTCATTTACAGAGGGCCTTTTTCTGAAAAAAGACCTCAAAGTAGCTCTCTGGCCTTTTCATATAAGCGTACTATCCCATTCATGTAGGCTCCACCTTCATGACCCAATTACCTCCCAAAATCCATACCTCCAAATGCTATCACATTAGGATTAGGATTTCATAATGTAATATTTTGGGGGGAATACAAACATCCAGTCCATTGCAATACTGAATAACTTGGCTAATCCTTAATTCATCCTGAAACAGTCCCTGGGAATGTGTGTTCAAGAAATGGAAAATGAATTTTTTAAAGTAAATTAGCCAAAACACTCTCTCATTTAGAACACTTAAATGATTTATATAATACAGTTCCCTTATAAAGTTATCTTATTTTGACTGGACCTGATCCTTTACACTATTAAAACTAAAATTGCTGGATTTTTCTCTCATCCCTGTTATTTAACATGGTACTAGAAGCCCTGGCCACAGCAATCAGACAACAAAAGAAATAAAAGGCATCCAAATCGTCAAGGAAGAAATCAAACTTTCATTATTTACAGATGACATGATACTATATATAGAAAACCCAAAAACCTCAACCAAAAAAATTGTTAGAACTGATATACAAATTCAGTAAAGTCCCAGGATACAAAAATAATATACAAAAATCTGTTGCATTTTTATATAGCAATAATTAAGCATCAGAAAGAGAAATTAAGGACTCGGTTGCATTGACAATTGCATAAATAAATAAATAAATAAATAAATAAATAAATAAATAAATAAAAAGAAATGAGAAAGATACCTAGGAATAACCTAACCAAAGAGGTAAAAAGGTCTGTATTCTGAAAACTATAAAATACTGATGAAAAAAACTAAAGGCGACACAAGGAAAGACATTCCATGCTCAAGGATTCAAAGAACAAATATTGTTAAAAGGTCTATACTACCCAAAGCAGTATACACATTTCATGCAAAACCGATCAAAATAACACCAGCATTTTTCACAGAACTAGAACAAACAATCCTAAAATTTGTATGGAACCACAAAAGACTCCAAATAGCCAAAGTAACCTTGAAAACGAAAAGCAAAGCTAGAGCCATCACAATTCTGGACTTCAGGTTATATTACAAAGCTATAGTGCTTAAGATAATATGGTACTGGCACAAAAATAGACACGTAGATCAATAGAACAGAATAGAAAACCCAGAACTGAACCCACCAGTATATAGTCAATTAATCTTTGACAAAGCAGGAAAGAATATCCAATGGGAAAAAGAGAGTCTCTTCAACAAATAGTGTTGGGAAAAGTGGACAGCAACATACAAAAGAAAGAAACTAGACCACTTTTTTATACCTTACACAAAAATAAATTCACAGTATATGAAAGATCTAAATCTGAGACTTGAAACCATAAAAATCCTAGAGGAGAACACAGGCAGTAACTTCTTTGACATTGGCTATAGCAACTTCTTTCTAGATATGTCTCCTGAGGCAAGGAAAACAAAAGCGAAAATAAACTGTTGGGACTTCATGAAAATAAAAAGGTTCTGCACAGTGCAGGAAACGATCAACAAAACTAAAAGGCAACCTACAGAATGAAAGAAGATAGTTGCAAATGACATATGTGATAAAGGGTTAGTATCCATAATATATCTGGAACTAATAAAACTCAACACCCCAAAAATGAATAATCCAAAAAAATGGGCAGAAGACGTGAATAGACATTTTTCCGAAGAAGATATCCAGATGGCCAACAGACACATGAAAAGTAGGTCATCACTGATCATCAGGGAAATGCAAATCAAAACTACAATGAGAGTTAACCTGACAAGGGTCAGAATGGCTAAAATCAACAACACAAGAAACAATAGGTGTTGGGTGAGGATGTGGAGAAAGGGAACCCTCCCACTGTCGGTGGGAATGCAAAGGGTGCAGCCACTCTAGAAAATAGTATGGAGGTTCCTCAAAAAGTTAAAAATAGAACTACCCTATGATCCAGCAATTTCTCTACTAGGTATTTACCCAAAGAATACAAAAATACTAGTACAAAATACAAAATGCATGCACCCTGATATTTATAGCAGCACTATCAAAATAACCAAATTATGGAAACAGCCCAAATGAATGATGAATGGATAAAGAAGAGTGATACGTGTGTGTGTGTGTGTGTGTGTGTGTGTGTGTATAATGGAATATTCCTCAGCCATAGAAAGGAATGAAATCTTGCCATTTGCAATGATATGGATGGAGCTAGAGAGTATTCTGCTAAGGAAAATAAGTCAGGGAAAGACAAATACTATATGAATTCACTCATATGGGGAATTTAAGAAACAAAACAAATGAGCAGAAGGAAAAAGAGAGAGAAAAAGACAAACCGAGAAATGGACCCTTAACTATAGAGAACAAATTGACGGTTACCCTGGGTTGGGGGGTGGATAGGAGATGGGTTCAGTAGGTGATGGGGATTAAGGAGTGCTCTGTGATGAGCACCAAGTGTTGTATGGAAGGGTTGAATCACTATATTGTATAGCAAAATTACACTGTATGTTAACTAACTGGAATTTAAATAAAAACTTTTTAAAAAAAATTCTTGGATTTTTCTTGTTATTCACAAACATGATGTAACCATTCAAATATGTTTCTGTGATTATATTTGTTTGCTTTATTCCTATTGTATAAATTCAGGACTGATTTTTAAACCAATGTTTTATCAGTTAATAAAAGATTTTTTTCTCTGACAAGCCATGTAGTAAGATACAAGGTGAATAATTATTCACAAGTAATCATACTATCCATTAAATTTCATTTTACTCTTATTTGATTGGTGGTGTACAAATAATTGGACAATTGTTAGGACGTCTTCTTTGCATTACTGAGCATTTACCAGCTCTGTCCACCTGGCCCTTTAGTAATGATATTCTCCTTTATATAACATAAAAATTACTGATCAGTTGTTTATAAAATTTTAAAAATCTACTTAATTAGAGCCATTCAAAATCTATACTTTATTCTAACTTTATTACTGAGAAAATGAAATTCAATTTCCACAACTCAGACAAATTCATCTCTTTTTTGTTTTAGCAATTTATTTTAAACTCAATTTAGATTTACAAAAAAATTGCAAAAATTGTACTGAGATTCCCATATACCCTTCACTGTGCTTCCTCTGATATTATTCTTTATATAACAATGCTATAATTATTGAAACCAGAAAATAAGCATTAGGTTAGTAGTCACAGACCTTGTTCAAATTTCAGCAGCTTTTCCCTACTAACGTCCTTTGTTTGTTCCAGGATTCTATCCAGGAATCCATATTTCATTTAGTTGTTATTTCCACTTGGACTCCTCCAGTATGTAATACTTCCTTAATCTTCTCCTGTCTTTCAAAATCTTGGTACCTTTGAAGAGCACTTTTCTACTGTTTTGTAGAATTTCCTTTAGTTTGGGTTTGTCTCATGTTTTCTTCAGAACAATTATGTTGTTATGTTTAATACTGTCTAATTCATTTGTTAGGGTATGAATTCCACTTTGGCATTCCTCCACATCCTTCTTGGTTTTAATTGTTTATTCCTGGGGGAAGTGAAGGATATGTAAAATATTACTATGTTTCTTAGAGTCAGAGATATAAAATATACTCACAGAAGCTTTACTTCCTCTTCATCTCTACTGCCCTTTTCCCATTCTTCCCCTCTTACTACCACTTGGCCACATGTTCCTGCAGATAACTGGTGAAACCTATGTTTCTATGTTCTTATGTCCCTCTTTTTGAGGGGTAACATAGTATGGATTCTCTTTTGGACATTTTTTTTTTCTTTTTACTTAATATATTCTGTAAACCATTCCACTGTTGGCTGGTAACTGTGTTCCTCATTAGTTTTTACAGCTGCATAGGGTTCCATTGTGTAGATGCACCATGGTTTTTTCAACCACTGTCCTATGTATTAGGGTTGTTCATAATATTTTAGAATTACAAGCAATACTATGTTGGACAGCCTTATGAATATATATTTTCAAATAACTGGAGCTACATCTTTAAGATAGTTTCCAACCTGTAATTGCGTAAAAGTAAATAAGGAATTATATAAGCACTTTTATTAAGTATAGTCAAATATCTGCATAAAGTGTTGTGCTACTTTGCATTATCACCAGCAATGTATGAGAGTACTTACTTCCCAAGAGATTGCCTCCAGAATGTGCTGATGAAAGATGATAGATAGATAGATAGATAGATAGATAGATAGATAGATAGATAGATATTGCCAGTCTGACAGGTAAAAGTATTATCTTGGTGTTGTTATAATTTCATATTTTTAATAAGGAGTGAGTATAAACATTTTATTATATATTTAAAGAACATTTTTGTCTTTTATTTTTTAATTGTCTATGTATTTCACTCATTTTTGCATCAGGCTTTGGGTTCTTGGCCTCTTAATTTTTAAAAGAAATGTTTATTTTAGGGGTATAATTCTTTTATATGTGCTATATGTTGTGAATGTTTTCTGCTGGTCTTACAGTTGTCTTGATTTTTTTCTTTCATAGTGAGTTTTGCCATGTAATTTTTTAAGTAACAAAGTTTAGCAATATTTTCTTTTATTGCCTGTAGATTTTGAGTCAGAGTTAAAAAGTCTTTCTCTACACCAAAATTAAAGAATTTGCCATCAGTCCTTTTGCTGTAGTTTTCCTACTATTTAGTTGGATGAAGTTCATCCTTTAGTATATTCCTCAAGAAGAGCTGATTGGTGCAGAATTTCTTATTCTTTTTTTTTTTTTTTTAAGATTTTATTTATTTATTTGAGAGAGAGAAAGACAGCCAGCCAGAGAGGGAACACAAGCAGGAGGAGTGGGAGAGGAAGAAGGCAGGCTCCCAGCAGAGGAGCCTGATGTGGAACTCGATCCCATAACGCCGGGATCACGCCCTGAGCTGAAGGCAGACGCTTAATGCCTGTGCTACCCAGGCGCCCCTGATGGGTGCAGAATTTCTTAACTTCTCATATGTTGAAATGGTTTCTTTTTCTACTGCCTTAATATTTGAAAGACTGCCTTAGCTAGATATGAAATCTGTGTTCCACATTTTTCTCATTAGTATTTGTTTTTAATGCTGCTTGGTTGTTGCCTGGCTTTTAGATTGATTTTGAAACATCAGATGCTAGGGACTTTTTTGAGATTATAAGTCATTTGAATGTTTGTTTGGTATCCTTGAGGATTTAATTTTTATCTTTGAAATCTTTTTTTTTTTTTTTTTGAAGATATATTTTGTTATTGATCATTCTGGGTTAATTTTCTCAGCTATCCACTAAAGCTCTTTAATGTAGATTCAGAATTTTTTTTCTATTTCTGGAGTATTTTCTTGGATTACAGTTTTAGATAGTCCCTTCCACCGTTTTGTTTTTCTACTTCAGGGAGTCTAATAATACAAATATTGTTTCATTTTGTCTGTCTTCCATTTCTACTACTTTCTCTTTTGCCATGTTTATTCTTTCTTTATGCCATTGATATTTTCTTGGTTGCTTTCTTGCCATTCTTCAAAGTTCCTTAGTAAATTTTCATTTGTGTCAATTCTCCCCTGGACATCTAATTTTTCTTTTATTTCTGAAGTAATTTTGTCTTCCTCCATTACTTTTCAGAGTTCAATCAACTGTTTTAATTTCTCCCAATTTTCGTGTACATTTCTGTTCATAGTTTTTAAAATTATGATTCATGGAATAATTGACATATCTTCAAATGCTTGGTTGACTACATTTATCTATTGTGTTTCTGCTTCATTCTTATTTTTTCAGGGGAAGTTTTCCCCATTTGTCTTTTGTGAAAATTTGTTTCCTGATTTACCACAATAGTTGTTTATAAACTTTTTCTTTGTTTATTAATGATTTTAAGTGTTTTCCGTATTTCTAGTTTAATGGCATCCTTTGCTGCTTGTCTCTCCAAGTCCAAGTATATAACAAGGGTTTTTCCTTCTGTGTTTTACTGGTAGCAGAGGTCATGAGTCTTGTGAGTTGTGAGTTTATCTTTCAGGATCCTAAAATTTCTACTTTTTCTTCTTCTTTACCACCCAGTTGCCAAAATGTGCTTATTTCTTTTGTTTTGACTTTGTCTCCATCAAAAGCCATGTCTTTGGACTCTGGGAAACAAACAGTGTTTCAGAGGGGAGGGGAGTGGGGGATGGGGTAGCTGGGTTATGGGTATTAAGGAGGGCACATGTTGTGATGAGCATTGGATGTTATACACAACTAATGAATCATTGAACACTACATCAAAAACTAATGATGTACTATATGGTGGCTAACTGAACATAATAAAATAAAAATGAAAAAAAGTGTTGCTCGCATTAAAAAAAAAAAAAAAGAAAAAAGCTATGTCTTTGGAAGTCAGTCCATATAAATCAGGCTTACCCGTGTAAAGCAAGTCTATAATTTAAATAGCCTGCCTGGTCCTTTATATGGTGCCTGACCCATTAAATTATTCTTAATTTTAAATCCCTTCCCTTAGTCCATTCTCCTGTCTACTCAATTACTTATTACATATTTCCAGATTTGTGAGGACTTAATCATTCTGATGTTTCCACAATTCCCCCTTGGTCCTTTGCACTGGTATCCACTCTCTGTTTCCCATGTATATTTTTTCTGGTGTGACTTTGTTCATTACAAGCGTTGCTGTACAGTAGGGATGTGGTGGAAGCATGTAGAACCTAGACCGGGATTTGTTTTTCTTTTTTTAGTCACAGCTACTTTTTTCAGTGTTGTTAGCATTGTCTGTCTTCAAGTAATGCTAATAGTATGGTTTTTCATAGAATTTTCATAGCTTTGAAGTCTTTTCTTACCTTTTAGGGACTAAATTTGGGGAGGTTGATTTCCATAAACTACCATTTTCTTCCTTTGCTATATTCTTAAGTTCGCATTTTCTCAAGTGGTTACATACTAGAATTGTATAGATAATTTGGGTGCTTTTCTCCTTCCCCCTTTTGACCTCATTAAAAATTTAAATGCCACTGAACTACAACAACCTATCAACACATTTTATTACTTTTCTTGACATTTAACAATAGTTTGAAACTAATTATTTTAGCTTCAAATAAAATAATGATTGTAATCCATCATCACACACTTCAATAATTGTTGAATCTGCATAGAAGATTGTATCATATGCACATTAATTGTCTCTAAGTAAAAGAAGTTTATAATTTAATAAGTAGCAATATTCCAAGTTCTTAACAATAGATCTTTGTACATTATGTACTTCAAATGAAAAGAAATGGAGAATTGTTGAGATTTTCTCTTATTTGACTTTCAAATTACTCTAGGATAATTGCTTAATAGAGCAAAAGTACAACCCATTATTCTTATTTTGTAATTTTTCCTTCTGCAAACTTCCTCAGGTGGTATAAATGACAATCACACTTCTACTTGCTTTGGACTCTGTGTCAATATAATTATCTTACCAATAGTTCTGTTCAGTTCTTCCCTATGTTCTGACTCATCTCAGGAGCTATTGCAAGGGTTACGCGTGTTCACCAGTGCCCAACTTGTTCTATTTTTCTTGAAGTCCTGCCAAACTTTATTTTACAGTCTCCATTGCAGTTTAGTGTGGATCTCTGACTGAGTTATGATCAATGAATGTGAATAAAATGATTAGCACCACTTCTAGATCTGGTCTTTAGAAACACCTCACTAATCATTCTTTCCCTTCCCCTAGCTGTTGGCTTAATGTAATGAACTCACACAATATAGTAGAAGAAATGTGGGTTCCTGAATGAGTTCAAATGGTATGGCATGCTCCCCCATCCTAGTTTGGATAAAAAATAGCTTTTCTGGTGAAAGCTTCTGAAATTTTTATTATTATTATTATTAGAGCGGCAAACTCTTGCTAGCTAATTCAGGGGCAGTTATCATCTGGGATTGAGACTTACTATTCTTCTAGCACTAAATTCTTCTTGAATGAGTAAGTATTTTTCCTACTAATATAGTTACTATTGTTAATGTTGTGTTTCTACTAAAATTAGTTTCAATTTTTTCTAGAAATAGTTGAGTCTACTGAGATATTCTGACCTTGTAGACATTACAATTTATTTTAGATCCTCAGAATTAATTTTCACCTTGTTTCACAGCTTCCTTCATCAAGAAGCTTGGAACAATATGCTGAGACTGAGCCAGAGAGTATGTCACTATAACATCTGTATATGATAAAATCCAAATTATTCCACTCTGATATTGTAGACACAGTGAGACTCCACCCAGGTCCTTGTTTAAGGAAGGATTTATTTCCATCTGTGGGAGTGCTGTCACCAGAAAGCCTTAGGTATCAGCTCCTTCAGGGATTGCCTCAGCTTCAGAGAGCTGCCTTGCCCAAGGTCATGCCCTCCTTGGAGTAGCCCAGATCTGGTTGATGAGTGAGGTGGAGTAAAATTAAGATCTGAGCATATCAGTCAGATGCAAAACACTCTGAAGGGCAATATTCCCTTCAGATTTTTCTATTGTTTTGTTGGACCAATATCATAACTTGAATTATTCTATTTACTTCCCATCTCACCTTATTTTTCCATAAATTTTGATTCAAATAAGCATCTTATAACCCAAACTCCATTTTATTGTATGTTTCCAGAGCACCCCACTCACTATACCTGACAATATAATTTTTCTCCAAATCTTAAACAGGTTTAAAAAAATTTTTTTTTTTCATTCTTAACCTCATGAAGGCCTTCTCAGTTATCCTAAATTGTCTGAGCCAAGAATTCTTATTAGGTCTGAATATAATATTTATTATGATTTAACTGACAAAAAAATAAATGGATAGCTAAACAAAACAAACCAATCCAATAAGTAACAACAATAACAACAAAATAGAAGAGTAGCCAGGCTGATAAAGGGAATTTTTAATAGGAGAAAGAAGACAGTGTGATAGTTACATTGCCATGTTATCTTTTAGAAAGCAAAGTTTAATCCTGGTCCTATATAAAACAACTTAAAAAAAAACATTTAGTTTTTGTGAGGTTACCTACATTCCACAGTGGCTGCTTTAAAAAATCATTTTATCACAAATGAGACCTGCTTCTCCCTCCCAACTACTCCCCCCAACAAATAAAATTAAAAGTAAAAGCTGATAAGATCAAGGCAAATGAATAAAAGAACCAATGAATAAATATATTTAAAACAAAATAACTGGGGCTCCTGGGTGGCTCAGTCGGTTGTGTCTGACTCCTGATTTTGGCTCAGGTCATGATCTCAGTTTGTTAGGATCAAGCCCTGTGTCAGGCTCCGTGCTCAGCGGGATTCGGCGTGAGGTTTCTCTCGCTCCTCTCTCTCTCTGCCCCTCCCTGGTGCAGGCACACACTCTCTCTTTTTTTCTCTCTCTCACTCAAATAAATAAATAAATCCTTAAAAAAATCAACCAACAAACAAGGCCACTCATATTCTCTCGTCATAACAATTATACTATGTCCCTTATGCCTCAATCAATACGGAGATTGAATGTTCCCAGAAGCAGTGGATTTGTACCTACCTCTCTTGTACTACTTGAGGGATCATTTTTTTGTGGACGCCAGGGATAACAGCTGGAGTGCAACAACAATATTAAGGCAATATATTCTGTAGTATTTTGCGGCTGAACTAGTAATTAGTTAAGTAAACTAGATACTCAAAAGGATGGAAATCAAAAAGGTTGGAAACAAGGAGAAATGATATGTGAAAATAGTCTGAGAGAGTGAAGTAAAAAACCTGAATGTTGGTTGAGGGTTGCTTTTTATGAAATGGGGAGTATTCACTACTAGTTTTAAAAATACTCATACTATTTTGAAATTAAAGACAGATTTGAAACAAGTGCCTGGGATATGTTACAGTGATTATGTATTCAGTTGAGAAAGATTTTAATTCAGTGACCAAAAATATAACATTGAAATATTCAGTCTGCAAGTTTAATATTATACACAGAGCTAAGGTTTTGTTTTGTTTTTTCCAGAAAATATCCCATTGTGCATAGAAATTCCAAAGAATCTGCAGATTCTTGAAGTGGGTGTATTAAGACTCAGTTTCAGTTCCCAAAGAAAGTCTTGCTGACAGAGCAAAAAGACATGAAATGTGCTTGATAAAGTGGAAGTAGTTGTTTGTGAACAGTTGAAACATCTACTGCCCTAATTATTGACTCGTTTTTAAAATAGTGATCTGTGGTAGAATTTAATGTATTTCATTTAATTAAAGGGTAGAAACTTCTTCTATTTCCCACAATATCCAGCTGAGAAAAATAATGTGCAAAGATTTCACATGTTTTCTCAGTGACAATTAAGGGGTGGAAGATTTAGCAACAGAATGTATGTTGTCTGGCTTTCAAGGCCATCTAGCTCTCTTCCAATTCTCCATGAATATGAATTCAGTTACTGAGAAACTGTTGCATTTCTCATAAAATGAATATGTTGGTGAATGTCTGTCAGAGTGGTAGCACCTTATATTAGGGGCTAAATGAAAGAAAGAAGAACCTCTTATCACAGTAAAGTACCAGAAATGAAAAAGATTTCCACTCTCCTGTTGAGGGCTACAAGTAAGAAAGACTATAAGACAGAAATTAATAGTCCTCTGCTTTCTGATGTAATATGTCCATTGTCTAGAATTAACCACAAACCCATATACTCAACCACTGTGTGACAAAATCTTATGAATTGGAATAGAATCACAGTGAAGACATTTGAGTCCTTCCTCTCATATCTGGGCATTTTTTTGTATCCTTTTATCAGGCTGTAAGTATCTACTACACATTATAAATTTTAATTATGCAGCCATAAAATGTTATAGCACCAAAGACTATAGTATATTCAATATTTATTTGATTTTAAGAAGATTTCAATACATATTTTGTTTAAATAAAATTCAATCTAATTAAGAAATCAAATGATTTGTGTATTTCACATAATGTATTATGTAAACTGTAAAACATGTAAGATATATATTCAATAATGAAAATAAATTAGGTCCAAAGCACTTTTAAGATACTCTACAAATGTCATTTTTAGAAAAATAGCAGATGTATGTAGCTACATACAGTGGTGTGCTTTGAAATTTGTCAGTTTAATTTAAACACATGTCAGTTTCTGCCAAATGGAACAAATTAAACTCTTTTCTATTTTTTATTAAACAAAATTTATGCCACACCCAAACCTTGGTTATACATGTCTTTTATCTTAAAATATGCTCTTTTTTGTACCTGATTTAGCAAACATGATTGTATGTGTGAGGTGTTCTTCATACAGCTCTCTAAACTTTGTTTTTTGGTAAAATATTTTTTTAATCATATGATCAAATGATCATATGGAAGCTATCGTACTTTTCATATCCCAGTCTTCTCCCATCATTGGTTGACTCAAAGATGGCTACTTGACTTAGAGTAGACCGATCATTTCTACCCTACTTTAATACATGTAATTCATTTAAGGTCAGGTGTACAGGATTCTCCAGAGAATCAGAACCCATAGGCTGGATGGATAGATGGATAGATAGATAGATGATAGATAGATAGATAGATAGATAGATAGATAGATAGATAGATAAGATAGATAAAAATATTTATTTTAAGGAATTAGTTCATGCTGTTATGGAACCTGGCATGTTCAAAATCTGCACAGTAGGCTGGTAGAGAGGAGACGGAGGGCAGAACCACACTTTCAGTTCTATTCCAAAAGCCATCTGCTGGTAGAATTTCTCCTTTTTCCAGATAGGTCAGTTTTTGCTTTATTAAGGCCTTCGCCTGATTGAATAAGGTCCACCCACCTTATGGAAGGCAATCTTCTTCACTCAGAGTCCACCAGTTTAAAAGGAGAAAGATTTATACGATCTGAAGAGAAACCACAATATCAGAGTCTGCCGATTTAAATGGTAATCTCACCCCAGAAACACTCCTACAGACACATTCAGAATAACGTTTGACCAAATATCTAGGAACTGTAGAACAGCCAAGTTAATAGATAAAATTAACTATCATAGGTACTTTGTTGAAGCTTCATTAGTTGATAGTCTTGTCACGGAATTTAAGTCTTAGAATGGATCACTCAATTGATCTCACATGTTAGTCTGAAAGTTTCCAAGTGTCGCAATGTTTAGTTGTAAGAGTTAAAGGTATTCAGAAACAAACAAACAAACAAAAAAATCACCCCCCTCCCCCACAAAAAATAAGATGAGAAACTGGAAGAGAATTGAGAGACCAATGGTGTAAGTCTTTATCTGAGTCTGAAAGCCCAAGAACCAGGATTTCCTAGGGCAGGAGAAGGTGATTTTCATGTCTCAGCTCACAGAGAGAGAATTTACTCTTCTTGCACCTGTTTGTTCTATTCAGGCCCCCGAGGAATTGAACAATGCCCAATTGCAATGGTGAGGGTAATATTCTTTACTCACTCATGGATTCAAATGCTAATCTCTTTTGGAGACATTCTCAAAGACATACCCAGAAATGTTTTACTACCTATCTGAGCATCCCTTAGCGCAGTCAAGTTGACACACTAAATTAACCATCACATCAATCAATACATGCTAATAAGAAAAAGATGCCAACAGTTTAAGACAAGTTTTCTCCAAGTTTCTTTTAAGTGAAGCTCATTTAAAAGAAAATATTCTCAGTTAATAATCATTTATTTAAAGTATTTTTTATTAAAATATTAACTTTAAATTATAAAATAATTATAAATCCCTTATGCTTGTAACTATTACATACCATTATAATAACAATACAAGAATAAACACAAAACTACAAAACCAATTTTCAAAAAGTAAAATTAACATTAACCTAATAGGATGTGTGATGATTAAGTACTCTAGTCACACCATGACCATGATACTCAGTATTGCCTGCTGACATGCAGGTTTTACTTTCCTTTGTTGTATGTATTAGTTTTTTCTAAGGCTGCCATAACAAAGAGCCACAAACTAGGTGGCTTAAACAACAGAAATTTACTATTTCATAGTTCTGGAGGCCAGAAGTCCAAAATCAAAGCATTGATAGGGTTGATGCCTTCAGAGAGCTGTGAAGAAGAATCTGCCCCATGCCTCTGCACGAACTTCTGCTGGTTTGCTGGCATTCTTTGGCATTCCTCGGGTTGTATACCTCTGCCTTCTCTGTCAGTTGATGAAATGTGTGTGTCTATCCAAATTTCTCCTTTTTCTAAGGATACTGGTCATAGTGAATTTGGGCCCACCCTAATGACTTTATCTTAATTAATTATATCTCCAATGACTCTATTTCCAAATAAGGTCAGATTCTGAGGTACCGGATATTAGTACTTCAACATATGAATTGGGGGGGGTGGTTCCCAATTCAGCTTATAACAGTAGGTCTCTATTAGTTTGGGCCATGTGAATCAGTTTTTCTGCTTGTCTCTGAACTTGTCTGAAACCTCCATTCACATAATATGCCATGACTTTTTTTTTTTATTTACTTTTAAAAATGTTTATCTTTTAATGTGATTTGTCACTTAATCACTGAAACCATCAGATAGCAAACAATTTTAAAGTCACTATCCAGATTCATAATATGCTTAAGCTATGTTAAAGTAAAATGATAATTTTTTTTAAAAAATTACAATTTATTGTAGAAATCCATACATAAAATCTCAGCTGGAAAATAATGGTTTGATGTGTGTAACAGATGCTTTGTAGTTCCACCCAAATCTTCTTGGCACTCGCAGTTCTGACAGCTTCTTACTACAAACACCTGTGACTCCCTGTCTGGAGGCATTCTCTGGCTATAAAAATATTCTCAGTCTGTGGGCAAGGGTCAAAGCAGAGTGCAAACAATTTAATGCGCCACGAGTAGTATACAACCAGTTGATGGATGGAGCTGATGAATGGGAATCACACTTTATGTGGAATAACTTGGAAGCATTTTCTAGTGAGATTGAGCTTCAGTAACTCACAATGGTAATTTGCTCATTTATGTACTTAATATTAACTTCCTTTCCTTGCTGTCTCATGTTCCTCTCCTCCTACTAGTGTTTCTTGAGAAGACCTACCTAGTAAACTGCTTATACCTATAAAAAGGTCTGCTTATATGGGAAACTAGGATGAAATAATATGTTAGCTATAGCTCAATGCACAAATTTTAATGAAAACATTCCTGAACCATCAGCTAAATGTGTTTAGGGGAGGTATACCTTATCAGTGAAAGTTCTGTGAATCCCACTTCCAAAGATCCAAAGAACTTCCAAAGAAAGTTCTGTGAATCCCAGATCCAAAGATATATTCTAAAATATATCTATATTCTGTCCTCCTCTCATACCCGTGCCCCTTTTAGTATCTCAACATCCCTAGAACTCTTCACCAAATACCCTTTGCTCTAGTTACAAAGAACCACTGGAATTTCTCTAAAAATGATTGATCTTTCATGCATCTCTACCTCATTCATACTTCTCCTTCTGCCTGGAATGATCTAGTAATTCTCCAGAGGAATTTCTGCCAGAATTTCTAGACTCTACATCTCTACATCTCTACTCTAGACTCTTTAGCATCTGTTTTACCCCTTAAACATAGTGTGGACTCCCTTTTACTTGTCGTATAATTTTGTATCTGTACGTTATTAACACATACCAAAATACTGTAAATATTTTCATTTTTTTTTAATTTCATCTGTTTATATGGTAAACACCTTAAAGAAAATCATATTCACCTCATTGTTTCCTGTGCCAGGTTGGTAGGTGTTCGGTAAAATAGCATTGAATAAGTGACTAGGCCTAATAGTGACGTTCTAGACTCCCTGCTTGGCCTAGAATCCGGGTCAGTATGGTGAAGTACTCTACTGAAGATCTGCTGGCAAAGGACAATATTAGGGTCAGTGGTCGAGTACAACGTATCCCCTTTTCCCAAACTGCAATTAGATTCTTCCGCTGTATTCTTTGACTTGCATGCAACCAGAGAACCTGGGCTTGTCATCTCCTTAGTTTTGACTAAGAAAGTGAGGTTTTGAGCTGAGAGGTGATGATGAAGGGGTGGGATTGGCATTAACCTATTACTTGGAGAAGATGATGGGTGTGGGGGAGCAGCAGGGAAACTAATGCAATTAGACATACACACTCAGACTCAAGAAAAGAAAGGGGGACACTCCACTCCTGCTTTTGCCTGAGTTGCATATGACTGTGCACTACTTTCAGCCATGTTGCTTCACCCAGCCTATTTCCCCTTCTGCTGGAGTAGCTCTCCTGGTTTTTAGAGAGGGGATCAGAACAGACAGCTTCTATAAAGAGCCTTTTATCCTGTCCACAGCCTCCTTGAAGCCAATCCAAAACTGACAGCTTTGACTCGGGTTTGCTACTGCTAAATTGCAAACAAGCACATCGGTTATTACAGGTTCCTGGAGGTGGAGAAATATGCACTGGTTACTTCATAGTAGTGATGGTTTGTTGTTTGTATTCAAGGATAATTAGGGAGGAAAGGAAGCTGCCTTAGCAAGTAAAGCACCAGCCCTCATGAAACTGAATTTTTTTCACTTTGTTGGATATAGTAGCTGAGTCAGTCTTCTTCAGCCTGTGTTTTCATTCTAGCCAAGCTGATGGGAGTCCTTATCCTTTGCCTATTTCTTAAATATCAATATTTTTCAAAGATCTTTGTCCTTTATTTTCCCAAGTTTCTTTTTTATTTCTTTTCTAACTCATATATGATTTGCTTCGGAGTCATAAGTAATACACATATGTCCCAGACTTAATTCTTGGCTCTAAGTATGATTATATTTTAACTATATTTTAATATAATGAAATGTGGAAATCATCCCATCATTCAGCCATCCTAACAAAATTATTGTCAATGTTTAAAGATTCCACTTTTAATCTTAATCTTTTTACATATATGTATCATTTTATGTAGTTTCATTTTTTAACTGTATATATATTTTAAGGAGGCTCCATGCCCAGTGTGGGGCTCGAACTCATGACCCCAAGATCAAGATCACATGCTCTACCGACTGAGCCGGCTAGGCATCCCTTTATATAGCTTTAAATAATTGTGTGTTTATAATTGTGACCTGACTTTCATTTGACTCTATATCTATATGCTATTCAAAAACCTTCATAAATTATTTCCACTGAGAGAACAACCATAATCTAATTGACCATTCCTTTATCATTAAGTACATTGACTGCCCTCGGAAGTTTCATGTAACATTTCAGGGAGCATTTGCATAGTTAAACTTCTTTCCTGCTCTTATTTTTGCATAGGAAAAATGTCTCATAATAGAACTGAAATTAAGGATGGATAGGGTCAAAATGTGTGAATTTAGAGCTTTTGATAAATATTCTAACAAAACATTCCATAAGAGTTGTCGATGCATATTATTTTTGTGGTTGCAATTTTGATCTCATGTATTACTAAATATATATGTTATATATATTAACTTATTAGGGGAATAAACTTGCATTAGCATTTCCACATGGGTTTACTTGATTCACTTGAACAAGTTAGGATACTTATGTATTTGTTTACCAGATAACTTTCTAGGTTTGTTAATTGTTCTTTCATGTAATTTGCCTGTATTTGTCAGCAGCCTTTTATTTCTAGCTCAGTTTTAAATGTGTTCACTTAGATATGCTTTTTTTTTTTTTTTTACGATTTATTTATTTATTTGAGAGAGAAAGTAAGCTGGGAGAGGTGCAGAGGGAAAGGGAGCAAGAGAATCTCAAGCTGACTTCCTGCTGAATATGGAGCTGGACATGGGGCTCAATCTCATGGCCCTGAGATCATGACCTGAGATGAAACCAAGAGTCAGATGCTCAAATCACTCAGCCACCCAGGAGCTCCTAGATATGCTTTAATCCATTTTTGTATACTTTTTCTTTGTCTCCCTTGAGTAGATCATTACTATAATATATTAAGTATAGGTCTTGATCATATCTTAGGAGGCAGATGGTCAACGAGCTTTGATTTTTCTTTCTGTCAGGATACTAAAAGGACTTTATATTCCAATACACTAATTCAGTTACAAAATTAGGCCTAGAAATATAAGCTTGTGGAAAGGTGCATTAGAATCTGTGTTGGAATACATGCAGTTCTTTCCAAAGGGTGACACATTCTAAACGTTCTCAGGACTTTTACTCATCCTGCCACTTTTTCTTTCCATAAGTTAGAATCCCTAACATGTGTTTTTGTTATGCCTTATATTTCGCATGCTATATTTGTGGGAAAAAAATGTTTTCCAGGCTAAGATCAATCCTTTCCATTTAGTATTTTAAAATGCCATCTCATTATTTGTTGCTCGTCTTTTCATTTTATTGACATCGTTTTGTATCCTCTGTTCTTTAAAATATTGGTTAGCTCTCACACCTTATGTGCCATCCAAGTATGTGATGAAAAAGGCCTTAATATCCTCTTCTAAATATTACCTTGAGATCCTGCTCCCATGTCAGCTCACCACCTGCAGCCTTTACAGGTGATCAGGAATCCATGAAAGAGCAGCTTTTGTAAGGAATCCTTTGGTCAGCTACAAATGAACTGAATTTTACCATCATCTGTGTTTTCTGTCTTATTCATAAAGTCTTTTAGGAGACACTAATTATTGATGCTCAAATTTTATTTCGCCCCTTTATACATAATAACATATGAAAAATAGGATTTTGAAATTCCTTTCTCTCCTAGTCAGGATCATTGGTCTAGTCATTTATTTAATAATCATAAATACAATAAAATAACCATACTAATAATAAATAGTCATAAAATGGATAGCCATATAGTAGCTATCTTTATCCGCTGGCCCACAATTTTAAAATATTGCCAAACTATAATGGCAAACTCTTACAATGTGTCACCATTTCATCATGTTTTAATGTGAGTCTTAAGTATAAGGGAAAGGTGAGGAAGGAAGTGAAGGGTACTTACTACTCACATCAATTCTTTTGGGAGGATGTAGATGCCATTTCCTTGGCATGACACCCTCCTTCATGCATATGTATTACACTATCATATTGACAAATAGCAACATATGTTCCTATAACATTAACTGAAGTGCTGCATGATATTAAGGAATCAAAAGCACCACAGATGCTAACAAAGATCACCTGAATATTACATAGCTTCTTCTACAGTTCTGCCAACTTTCACGTGAGCAATTGTACCTGGATAATCACAGCCATATTCAGATTACAGTTCATAATTCAACTCCTTTAAAAATTGAGAACACCACCTGTTTTCATTCTGCTTTAAAAAAAAAAAAAAAAGGTTTGATGAGATTAGAAACACATCCAGTCTTTGTTTTTAGCTGGCCCGTTTTGAAAATTGGGGTCATGGATGATGGCTTCCTGAGTGGGGCAGCAAAAGCAGTGGTAATGGAGAAACATTAAAAAGATTCAGATGTGTGGTTCTAAGCAGCATTCGCAAATGTGTGAGTGCATTGACATGCTTGATTATGCAAAAGCTGAGCTGTGCAAATCATAATAATAAGCTTTCTCATTAGATTTCCTGCATTTTCTGCTTCTTGATCAGCCAGAAATACGGCCAAGTGTTCCTGTTCTTTTGAAATTTCCCATTTACACTTGTTTCAACTACTCAGAGGAAAATAGGGAAAATAGAGCAGTGAAATAAGATTTTAATTAAAGGGGAAAATGGAAAATGTTCAAATTTCATAAAACTCAAAAGACGTGTGCACTTTAGTTATAGTCAGCTTGAAAACAAAATTTTACTTGGCACTCCTAAAAGTTAAATTGGTTCATAAGTCAATTCCTAAGTGAAGAATGTATTCCAACAACTTTGAAAGTAAATCCAAAAATGCTAATTTAAGAAGGCTAATCAAATCATTTGTTTTACAAAGAAAGTTTTGTTCAGAGAATCAGGGCCATCCAGAATAAAGTATAATGATAATAATAATAATAATAATAATAACAACAACAACAATAATAATAGAGAATTCTTCGAAAGAAATGACAAGACTAGAAACATCTTACAATTTTCAAAGAAAGGTTCACGTATATTCAAAACCATATTACTAGTTCAAAATGTTTTATTTCCTATTTGTAGTGGAAATAAAGAAATATAATTAATAGTCACTTATAGGAAAACTATATATAAAATTAGGAACTCATTCAACATAACCAGTGCAGTCTTTACACTTATGATGCATCAGTATCCATCTTATAGATACATAGTGCGTTAAAATAATTTTGTGGAAAGAATCACATGGTTTGTTTGGCTTCCCAATTTAATAGCAACTAAGGCAGTGACCACGAGAAGGTGAAAAAATTCTTGGTCTAAGTTATATGCATTGGCAGTAGGTATTCAACCAATGAAAGCATTTGCTCTGCTGCAGATAAACGCAGAGGCATTTTTCCTGGTAATATGCTTGATTGTCCCATTATATTTGAAATTATGTTGCATATATTATTTATGTTAGTGTTATAGTAAGAGAGAATCACAATAGGAGCAGGGGTAAGAAGTAACTTAAAAAGCAGTTTTGAACCCCAAAATTCCATAACATTTTAATTACAACCACTTCTAGACTTCCCAGGCTCAAGAAAACTGCAGCTCCTACAGTCCTGTCCTTGTTGTTTCATCACGGATCAAGAACAAATACATACTGTAGGGAGATGGGGACCTCTGGTTTCCAAAATCTGCCTGGACTCTAGTTTGCACATCCAATGATCTCCTATAACCTGCCTATGTACCCCAAGTTGGTTCACCCCAGCCACTCACATATTCCAAGCATTAGTTGCATGAATATTGTGAATATTAGAAAATTCTGATATTATGTAAGTCTAAGTCCATGGTGTCATCTGGTTTATCTTCCAGGCCCTAAATATATATTCTACTTTTCTATAGCTATACATTCTACTCATTGAATTTAAGTGTTCATTCATTAAATTCTTGCAATGCACAGATGTGGAAACCACATAGGATTCTACTCAGGAAAAGACCATGCAACCCTTTCCTGGAGCTCAGCATGTCTCAGCACTACAGTCCCTGTGCTGCCCACCTGTCTTTCACAGTGCTCTTAATTTCACACACTCTTAGGTATAATGGCTCATGGTCTCACTCTGTTATCAGGCACATGATTTAAAAAAAAAAAAAAAACAACTTATTTCATCTCAACTTTATAGGAGTTTATATTCCATATATTCTACTTTTTTCCCTCCATGAACTATGTTTATATTCCATATATTCTACTTTTTTCCCTCCATGAACTATGCTGTTTCCATATTCTCCAGAGTTTAGAAAATGTTCTGTAGGAGGGCTATACTTACCCTGCCTCCACCACTTCAACCTCTCTGAGCCCTGCTGTCCCCCTGCCACATACACATGTGTGTTATTACTAATCCTCCCTCTGAACTACAACTTGCTCCTTTTTTGTCTGCATTTGCTAAGTATTCACTATGGGACTCTAACCAAAATCCCCTTAAGGGCCCAGTCATGTTGAGCCTCAACTGAGTCAAATTGATTGAAGTTATATAATTAAGATTTTAAGAACTTGAAACTTAGCACTTTGGGGTATTTCATTATATTAATAACCCAAATTATAATTTTTTCAACAGTAGGAGGCAAGAGAAATTAACTTACTATTTCAATAGTTAAAAGTAATATGCAATTTGTACTTATCATTTTGTAGAGAAAAACATTTAGATTTGAATATTCGTGTCATAGATATGTGGGGGCAGCTCTAAGCAAAACAGATAAAAAAGAATTCTTGAATTATGCCAGGAGTTATCTATTCCTGAGCACTCCTCCCTCTGTACCTACCTTCCTCTCCCTGGGAGTCAGCACCCTGATGATGGTCCTTGTCCATCCATTGGACCATATATACTCACCACCTAATTTCTCTAGAAATATTCTGCAAATTCCTTTCTCATCTTACAAGCTTTACTAAGGTCCCAGTGACTATGGCTGTGATATTATTTGTAAATCTGTTTTCCTGGAGTGTTCAAGGTACCCAATTCTTTAAGCCAAAGTTACAATGTAATGAGGTGCTTATGCAACAATTGACCATGTTTTTTCTTTCTCACCAGACTTGTTCCACTTAAAACTATAAGCACCGTAAAAGCGAATACTTAGCTAACAATATTGTATTACATATTTGACAGTAGCTAAGAGAGTAGATTTTTTATTTTGTTTTATTTTATTTTATTTTATTTTATTTTATTTTATTTTATTTTATTTATTTATTCGACAGAGATAGAGACAGCCAGCGAGAGAGGGAACACAAGCAGGGGGAGTGGGAGAGGAAGAAGCAGGCTCATAGCGGAGGAGCCTGATGTGGGGCTCGATCCCGTAACGCCGGGATCACGCCCTGAGCCGAAGGCAGACACTTAACCGCTGTGCCACCCAGGCGCCCCAAGAGAGTAGATTTTAAAAGTCCTCACCACAAAAAATTATAACTATGTGAGGTAACAGATGTGTATATATGTGTGTGCTGCTTTATATATATATATATATATATATATATATATATATATATATACACACACACATATATATACGTGTGTATATATATAGAGAGAGACTCATGATAGTATCAGTAAATTATCTATCATTTGATATATATCAAATCATATTGTATACCCTACACTTACACAATGGTATATGTCAATTATACTTCAATATAGCTGTGGTAAAAAGCAGATATTTTTTCTCCCACTATTATGTACTCAATGCTCACTACAGAGTATAAGAGAAGGTAGTCAGTAGTTTTAGAAAAAGTTAACAAATTAACGAATGAACACTAGTATCTCTGATCCTATCATGAGGATAACTTTTTACACAAAAGCAACACTGCCTGATGACTATATTTTGTATACTTTTATAAACCGATAATGCTAAACACTGTGTATAGAAAGCGGCTTATAGACCCATATTTATTTAAAAACCAAACAGAAGACTCACTTCATTTTGTTTTTAGCCAAGGTTATGTAATTTATTGAACTTCTAAAGTGTTAGTAAACTATTGAAAATCTGTAAGAATCTTCCAAAGCATCCCCCTTAACTCTATATTGTCTTCTCTTAGCACTTAACATGTTTACTTTCATCAGTCAATCAAGTAACATAATTTTTACTCAGTTCCAGATAATTCTTTAATGGGAAAGATTTTTTTTTTCTCCTTGTTAAATTGTAGGAAATTATTTCCATGTGATATCTCTTACTGGAGGCTTTGGTCAAAAGGGGTGTTATTCAACACTACTTTGACCTTTGACTCCTCCAAAAGATACATCAGAAATATTCATAAATCCTGGAAATAAATATTCACAGGCACTCTCTATCAAGTCTTAAGACTGATTCCAGTTACTCCCAATTATGTCTTAAGTAGCTCATGAATGAAAAATCTTAACTTCTTTTCTCATTTGTTTCTTATTTTCAAACATTTTAAAATCTTGATATTCTATTAAAAACAGAGTAGTGTCCAGGAACAACATCTGGAACTGCTTAACTAATCTGATTTTCTTAGGTTATTTTACTAATATTCACTCAATTAAGAAATGGTGGTGCTCTGGATGCTGCAATTCAGCGTGATCATTTGCAAGCTGCTTTATTTTATTTTTTTAAATGAGAGACCAATGAGTCCAATTAATATTAGCTCCACAAACAATTAATTTTACATTTAAAAAATGGCTTCAATTGATCACAATTCTAGTCAACTGCTAGAATTCAGTGCTGATTTGGGAATGGCAGGGAGCATAGATTCATAAAGACTAGAAATTAGATTTCAGTTGAACTTTAAAGAAATTTTTTTTTGATTAGTGAAGAACATTGATAAAGTTTCACAGTAAACAAGGATATGCTTGACTTCATGAATGCTTGAATGCTGAGATTAACCTGTGCAATAATGCACATTAAAGAATAAATGATCAAAGACACCTTTGAATTACACAAGAAACATATTTATAAAAGAAAGTAACTAGTACCTGTTATTGAGAGAGAATACTTAGAATTTTTTTTAATTACAACATAATCCTGTATGATATATAGCTCAGATTTAGTTTTAACAAGTTTCAGTATTTCTTAAGTTCTATTTTAATAATAATTGGTACTTGCAAAATAGTAGTAATTCAGTTTGAACTCCGTAGCATGCAGATAATCTATGAAGTATTTCAAGAAATAGTCTTACAGGGGCACCTGGGTGGCTCAGTCATTAAGCATCTGCCTTCGGCTCAGGGCATGATCCCAGAGTCCTGGGATAAAATGGTTCATAGACATAAATGTAAAATGAAAACTATAGTGCTTTCTGAAGAAAATACAAAAGAAAAGAATCTGTGGGACTTTGCCTTTAATGAAAAGTTTATGACATAATTTTTTATTAAAGAAAAAAATTGATAAATTGACTTTATTAAAATTAAAACCTATTAGCCTACTTGAGATATCATTAAGAATATAAGACAAGCCATATACTAGGAGAAAAATATTTGCAAAGCACATATCTGATAAAGAACTTTTATCCAATGTGTATAAAGAAATATTAAAACTCAACAATAAGAAAATAACAACCCAATTTTAAAATGAGCAGAATATCCGAAGACATACCTCACCAAAGATAAACAGATGGTAAATAAGCATACAAGAAGATACTCAATAACATTTGTTAATGGAAAAATGCCAATTCAAACAATGAGTTAATAATACACATCAATTAGGATGGTTAAAATCTAAAACACCGACAATACCAACTTTTGGTGATGATGCAGAGCAACCCTAACTTTCCTTTATTGTTGATGGGAATGAAAAATAGAAGAGCCACTTTGGAAAGAAGTCGGTACTTTCTTACAAAACTAAACATGTTTTCTTAACCATATCATTCCACAGTTGTACTCCTAAGTATTGATTTGAAAATTTACGTCCAAACGTAAACCTGCATACAAATGTTTATAGCAGCTTTATTCATAATCCCCATAAACTGGAAGTAATAAGATGTACTTCAATAGGTGGATGGATAAACAACTGTGTTACAGCCATAACATTGAATACTTATCAACATTAACAAGAAATGAGCTCTTAAGCCATGGAAAGACTTTGATGAATCTTATGTGTATATATTATGTTTAGAAAAAAAATGTCTTAAAAGGATACATACTGTGTAAGGCCATTTATATCACCTTCTGGAAAAGGCAGAGATAGATATACAGATGATAAATGGATCAATGGTTGCCAGGAATTCAGGTAGGGGGTTTGTGTAGGTCAAGTACAGGATTTTATAGGCTGATGAAACTACTCTGTATGATAATATAATGTTGAATATATGAAACTATGAATTTGTCAAAACCCATTTGTTTCTTTACAACAGGAAAAGGAATATTATTATATGCAAATTAAAAATAAATCACGTAGAAAGCCAGAGGATCCAGCATGGAATGCAGAATGTGACCACGTAGTCCAACTGTATTATAAATGTAGTTAATAGACTCATCAAAGGACACTGGGGAAAGGACACTAACCTAAGTTAATAGACTCATCGAAGGACACGGGGGAAAGGGCACTAACCTAACCTATTTCTTGGGAAATGAGTGGAGTCCATAAAGCTAATGATAAAAGTAATCGTACATCAGTATTGGATTTTAGTTGATACAGTTACTTCTAATGGATATAATGTTTAAAAAAAGGCTGAAACTACCATACAGGTACACTGTAATTATATAATTAAATAAATAAATGGAGGTAGGGAAGCCAAGTTTCCCTCTTTTGGAGAGGGAGCTTGCAGATAAAGTGAGAAGAGAAATAGAAGACAATCCATATGACAATGAAATAGATTTGGAGAAATAAGTATGGACTCAGTTTTATTGATATATGTATTACTCATATTTGGTATGAAGGCAGAGTATACCATGGGAAAGTAACTTAATTATTTTTCTCCTTAAGATTATGGTAAGCCACTAAGGAATTTTGAAAAGAAGAATGAAATAATGTATTTTAAATAACTTAGAACAATATCTGACACAGAGTAAGCACTAAGTAACAAATATTTGCTGTTATTAGAAAGGTCAATTTGGCAATAGGGTTTTGGAAGGTGTATCATTGTAGCTGTTCAGGAGAGAAAGGATGATACGTATCTTTATCTTTTAATGAAAATTTAATCCATTTAGGCAAAGTGTATTTCAGTCCATATTCTATCATTAGAAAAGTCCTTAGAGAAGATATTTGAGGTCAAGCCAAGTGGTAAAGCCAGGATGAGACAAATGAATTTATTATTTCCCTTTCTATGTGCAAATCACGCAACTCCTATTTTCAGTAGCATATCACAGAATCAGGAAATAAAGGGTTGATGAGAATTTGCCTAGTTATTTTTGGTTTTTTGGATTTTGTCAAATTTATTCTTGTTTAATATCAAGAAGACATAATAAACATTGAGTTTAAATGTGTAAAGAAAAGTATTCTGGTATCTGAGGTTGCGAACATGCTGCAATGTTCTTATCATTGAGAAGTTCATCATATGTTTGGGAATATAAGCATAGACATACTGTAAAGATTGTAAAGATTCTCAGAAGTTCTCTGGAATTTAGATCTTTTATTTTACTGACTAAGAAATTGTGGTTCTGAGGGCCAATCACTAGCACAATGCCCAACATCTTGGTGCTGAACCTGGACCAAAGCAGGTTTTGTGATTCTGTTTTCACCTTTTCTTCTATTTTACTCAAATTTTCTCTAGCAGATTGTCATATGCAAATTATTTCCTTTAAAAATAAGTCTATGATAGGGTGCCTGGCTGGATCTGTCAGTAGAGCATACAACTCTTGATTTCAGGGTCATGAATTCGAGCTCCACACTGGGTGTAGAGTTTACTTAAAAAAAAAAAGTCTTTGTTATATATTGTTGAAGGAAATAATTCCTCAGATTTCAATGGAGATGGATTTTATTTGCTCTTCCCCATGAAATTGAAGTAAATTCCATAAAGGAGATAGAGCGTACATGTGGATCAGTCTCCTCCTCTCTTCTATTGTGAGGGATGTCCACAGGAAGCATGTGCTCTAGATCGTTGTTCCATGGTGTTTAGAGGCAGCTGCTTCCGAGATGCCAAGGGACTGTGATTATTCAGGGTTGTTGGTAACTGCTGGGTTAGTGCAATTCATAGAATAATTTTGAAAATTTGACCACAAATAGGTATTGTGTAGCATTTAGAGAGCAAGTAGGCTGAATCACTAAAATCAATGATAAAGATTGATTATTGAAAAAGCTGGAGTATGTTAGGATGGAAGTATATCCACAGGTTGCATAATGGCTATTTTTTTTTTCCCAATATTTCCAATAACCTTGTCTCCTTTCAGTGGTGATAGTGTAGAGTTACCTGGAGGGCGATAGCTTTTGGTCTGCATGCCATGATTGGAACCTTAGTTGAGAATTTTAGTCTTTTTCCTTTCCAGACTTACCAGCTATAAAGTCATAAGTTTTTCTGCATGGCAGACTAAAATTTTCCTTTGGTGGGTTGTTCCTTGGAAACTAAGCAGATCCATTTAGATCTCACGTTATGACATGCCCTCCAAATTAACCTTTATCAGTAATAAAAGTGATATTTTGATTTGATGCTTTTTTTTTCCTTGGGCACAGGTATAGCTGCTGTTTACTGGGCATTTTCAAACTGCCAAAATCTTTACCATAGATACATGGAGAAAAATGTATGAAATATAATTTACCCTTTTCCTGATTATAAAAAATAATAGTATGTGGAAAATAATAAAGTAAGAAATGATTGCCTTCAATGTTATCACTTAGTCTTTTGAATATATGCATACATAAAGCAGGAAATAAAATTGATTAACAATGTATTCCTTTTATTTTCAAAATTATCAATTTTAAAATCTGCTTAAATCTGCTTGAATATGGACGGATCAGATATATAGTAAGACGTTTAATTTTTAACACATTTTCATATTAAAAAGTATATTGCAGACAACCTACAAATGTCTAAATTCTCATCAGATATTTCTGACAATTTTTGTAGCATAGATATTTAAAAGTTGAATATTCTTGAGTAAGTGACAGGTTTGGGGTTTGATTGTTTTTTGTTTTGTTTTGTTTTGCATTTAGCATTTTTTTTGTTCACATGTAGCATTTATTAGCAAAGAAAGACAGTTGTATTTCAGAGGTTGGTATTTATTTGTTCCAGGGACTGGAAGAGGGTATAGTTGTGGCGGGGAGATCATATAGACCTGTGCTGGCCAATAAATTAGTCACTGTCCGCATACGGCTATTAAAAGTTATATTAAAAATTTAGTTACAGAGTGCCTGGCATATTTTAAATACTCCACAATATTTGGCATAAGAATATATGAATAAATACACTAAAGGAGGATGAGACCATTGGATTTAGTGATTCAGAAATAATGGGTGACTTCGCAGGTGGCAGCTGCCCCACACTGCTGAGAGCTGAAGCCCTGCTGCTGTGTGCTTGAGGAGTGAGAGTAACTGAGGCAGCCCATATATATTACATTTAAAAAGTTAATCCAGGGGCACCTGGGTGGCTTAGTCGGTTAAGTGTCTGCCTTAGGCTCGGGTTATGATCCCAGAGTCCAGGGATCAAGGCCCGTGTGGAGCTCCCTGCTCAGCAGGAGCCTGCTTCTCCCTCTCCTCCCCTTTTGTGCTCTCTCTCACTATCTCTGTCACTATCTGTCTCTCTCTCAAACAAATAAATAAAATCTTTTTAAAAAATAGAAAGTTAGGGGGGCGCCTGGGTGGCACAGCGGTTGGGCGTCTGCCTTTGGCTCAGGGCGTGATCCCTGCGTTATGGGATGAGCCCCACATCAGGCTCCTCCACTGTGAGCCTGCTTCTTCCTCTCCCACTCCCCCTGCTTGTGTTCCCTCTCTCGCTGGCTGTCTCTATCTCTGTCGAATAAATAAATAAAATCTTTAAAAAAAAAATAGAAAGTTAATCCAAGGGAATAGACAAGAACCTTCCTTAAATGTATTTATTAGCGATTATTTAGACTATCTGAAAAAAAAACTGGAACTCTTAATATTTTTTGAAGCGTTTGCCCTAAGTTTATCAATTACTCTTAGAAGATCATTTAGACTTCAGTTGTGTTGTGCATGAATTGCCGGTCACATAAACCAACTTCTGGGCTAGTGCTTGAATACCAAGAAAAGAAGAAATAACTAAATCATAACTGTAGAATGTCAATAGCATATAAATTATTTATAGTAGGTATTACTAAAAATAAAGGTCATCTAGACCCCATTTTATAAACCATAAGGAAATAAAGAAAATGGATATTTCCCCTCTTATTCTTAGCCTATCTATTTTAAATGCTTTAGTTAATAATTATTTAATAGAAACTTTATAATGCAGGGTGTTAGATAATAAAAGGAACTGGAATAACAGTAATTTTGCATCACAAAACCACAGCTTGACACTTAAAGCCTGAAAATCAGGAAACCAGAACCATTACTGGGAAAGGAGGTAAAATACCTTGCTTGTATTTGTTTAATAAAAGGATAAAGCTCTCACCATTATAAAGGTGAGGGTTTTTAATTTAATTGAGGGTTTCCTTTTCTGCCTTTCCAGAAAGTCAAGCATTTTGTTCTGTGGTGATTGGAATTAGTCTTCCCGTGGCCATTTTGTTCATCTTTTCATTTTGACTGCATAGAACTACTTTATATTGCCTCACTTTGCCGGAACCTTGCCTCTTTCCAAAGGAATAATAATGGAAACTGAGATTATTTTTAAGGTCAAAGACAAAACCAAAGGCAAAGATAGGGTATTACTTCTGCGAGATCATACTCTTCTTTCTTCTTCCCTTTCATGGGGTGCCTAATGAACTGTAAAAGAACCACAGTATAGAGGAAGGGATGTGATGAACAATTTCAGTGGTCTCAAAACTAATGATTACAGAAAAGAGAACGTGCTCTAGCCATATTGTAACCATGACATTCTCAAAATAAATGAATTGGTGTTGCTATACTGTAACATTTTGCTGTCTAGAAATTATTTCTTTTCCTGAAAGATAATGTATTTTTCTCCATTTTCCTGGAAAATCAGCATCTGATTATAATTCCTTTAAACATACCTTCATTTCTTTGGTTTAAAAATCTTTACCTGCTAAAGTTAAACTTTACCAATCTGAACAGTAATCACAATAGCAAACCTTTTCCTCCATATTTTCACAATGATTAACAAATTATGAATATGAATTGGAAAACTTGTTTTTTTTAAATACCTCTTTGCTTTCTTATAGATTGCTACTACTTGGTCATTCAAAATCTACCTCAAAAGGGTCCTTCAAAAATAAGTTAAAGAGAAATTTAAAAGGTTTTTTGTTTGTTTGTTTGTTTGTTTGTTTGTTTGTTTTGCCATTCGACACATAAGTTCCTCTGGTGTATCATCATCAGATTTGAGAAATCATCCCTTCCCCTTTTTCTTTATTGCTGCCTTCCAAAACTTCCAGAGATTCATCATTGCTCTTAGCCATTGTGAAATTGCTGGGCTTTACATATTTCTATCTTTTATACTCTTCCTCAGTAGGTTTTCCAATCCGTTCGTCATCCCTGTTTTGGAGCCAGACTCCTTTGATTATCTGATAATGCTAGGACTGAAACTGAATATATCTCTCTACAGTTAATTTTGTCAGTGATGTATTTAGGAAAAGTACTTTTTCTTTAATAAAAATAATCGTGCTGCCCTCTACGTTTGAATGAAGACATCTTTTATTGTTATTAATGGTAGCAATTTCTTTTTTTCTTTTGTTTAAATTTCTCAGTTTCTGACAAGACGAGTGCCTCTTGGTTGCTTATAGTTTTAATATGCTTGGCTTTCTTTTGTTAGTTGGCATATGTATTTTTTCATTTGTTGAATAGCTTTATTGAAATATAAATTATATCATAAAATTTTTTGGCCTTTTTTAAATTTAAATTCAATTAATTAACATATAATGTATTATTAGTTTCAGAAGTAGAGTTCAGTGATTCATCAGTCTTATATAATACCCAGGGCTCATTGCACCACGTGCCCTCCTTAATGTCCATCACTCAGTTAACCCAGACCCCCACCCACCTCCCCTCCAGCAACCCTCAGTTTGTTTCCTATGATTAAGAGTCTCTTAAGATTTGTCTCCCTCTCTGACTTTTTTAAGGTATACTGAATGAATGAGAGTAGTGTTCAGTAGGAATGTAAGCAGCATGCAATCATTTGTTAATACTGTTGGTTCAGGCCTTGGCTTCACGAGTGCACTTAGCTGTGAAATACACTTATTTATTTAGATTTACTTCCTGCCAAATACATGATGTAGTGGGAAATTGTATATCTTTTAGAATCAAAGTTGGATAAAAGCATAATATCAAACTTTCTGTTACATTCACAAACTCATTACAATATATGACTTGCAGTTTCTTTTCTTAGCACCAGGAAAAGCTGTGATGTTTCTTTTCAACTTTTTTTTTTTTCCTTTTTTAAGTGGACACCAAGTAATATAGCTAAACTTATCCCATACTTCGGTTTGACAGTTCAACAGCTCATAGCCAAATTTTCAGCCGGACTTTACAAAAGTCTGAATAGTCTTATGCTTTTTTTTCGCAATAGCCTTACCCAAAGTACTTCCCTATTTATTTATTTATTTTTATTTTTTATTTATTTATTTTTTAAAGATTTTATTTATTTATTTGACAGAGATAGAGACAGCCAGCGAGAGAGGGAACACAAGCAGGGGGAGTGGGAGAGGAAGAAGCAGGCTCCTAGCGGAGGAGCCTGATGTGGGGCTCGATCCTATAACGCCAGGATCACGCCCTGAGCCGAAGGCAGACGCCTAACCGCTGTGCCACCCAGGCGCCCCACTTCCCTATTTAAATCATGTATTTTATCTTCCCTTTTACCTTACTATAGTTATTTTGTTCCTGTCTTAGAGCATGCGTTAGTAAAAAGCCACTTCTGGACCTCATTTGGAATGAGGTGAGGATTAAATAAATTAATGGACTAAAATCTCATGACATACATAATATAGTTTATATTTTCTAAATTATATGAAATGCTAAACATGGTGCCTTACTCAGATGAGGACCCCATTAATATTTTTTCTTCCTTCTTCTCTTGTGTTCCCCACTGAGGCCAAAAGGGAAGTCTCATTTCTTTTATTCATTCAATCATCTCAAACAATTACGTAACTTTAGTATCATTGGGATTTCTATTCCCCTTGGAACTTTGATAAATTTGGTTGAAATACCCATTTATGAAACCTGTGTGGACTCACTGCCCTCCTTACAAGCTCTGCCACTACTTTCTTGTAGACACTTAAATTCTAATGCAGTACAGTCTTGTTATAAAACACTAGCCCCCCATGTTGTGTGGAGGATGTATTGAAATAGTGAAGCAGTGAGAGAGGAGAGTAGGAAGCTGTTTATATGGCAAGAGAAAGAATGTGAGCCAGCATGAATAAAAGGTATATGCAAAATGGGAGATGTCCTTGATCTCCTCTACTCCAGCCTTTACTACATGACTACTAACCTAGTTCAGAAGGGCTAGGGCATCCTGTTTATTAAGATGTCTGGTGTTAAAGTTTGAAGCCATCAGCAAATAAGTTCTTGATTTTTTTGGAGGGGAAATGGGTCATGAGTTCTTTTCCATTTGTGGACAAAGGAATTAGGCTTTTTTTTTTTTTTTTTTAAGATGTACTTATCCATTTTAGAGAGAAAGTGAGCAGGTGGAGAGTCAAAGGGACAGGGAGAGAATCTCAAGCAGATGCCCTGCTGAGCATGGAGCCTGATTCGGGGATGGATTCCAGAACCCTGAGATCATGACCTGAGCTGAAGTCAAGAGTTGGACACTTAACCTACTGAGCCACCCAGGAACCTCTAGTTGTTGTTTGTTTTTGTTTTTGTTTTTTAAAATTCACTTTGTCTTTACTGATAAAGTTAATATTGAAAAATAGATTTAATAGGAGTACCAACTATTCTAACTGGTTCTTCCTAGCTCCTGGATCTAGGCCTTAAAACAACCAACCTGAGAATTAATTTGAGTATTAGCACAGACATACTTACCCAGAATTAGTGTAGACATCATAGTTGTGCAGTGTAGACAGAGGGAAGTGAGGACCTGAGTGTCCCGCACTCACTGTCTTTTAATATATATTAAACACATCTAACTCAGAAATGAAATTTAACCGCTATTTAGGTACTCCATAATGTGGAAGATTAAGTAAATGGGCAACAGGATAAGATTATTTAGGCCAGAATCTCACTTTATTAAAACCAGAAGGATGTACATAAAGGGCTGTGTATGATGATTGTAAGGTACATATTACAGAAACATGGGAGTACAGGGGAAGTGGGGGAGATTAAGAACCCATACACACATGAGAGGCTGACCTTTGGAATGAATAATCCAAACTTGCGTTACTGTGTTCCACAATTAGGTCAGCACAGGCTTCAGGCAAGGCACCCCGTTAATCAGCATCACCACCTCCACCATCTGCCCAGAGCTGCTCAGAAATGACTTGTCTTTTTCCTTAGTCAATGACATATAAGCCCAGTAGAATATGAGTCTGTTGTTTTAAACTATTTACAGCTAGAGTTTAGGGAATCTACAAACTACTGACATTTTTACTAACTAGTCTTGAAAAAAAGTGTCAGAGGCCTGAATCAATATTGTTCCCTATACTCTTCATTATGGCATATTCAAGATAATGAGCTCGTTTACTCACAGTAAGTACCTTTAGTTAGTAACTGGTGTTAAGTAGAAGAAAGGCTCTTCTGATTCTCTTTTTCCTTTGTACTGTTGGCATTGCCCTAACCCAGACTCCCGTTACAAAATATTCTGGACTGGTATCCCTATATTGAGTTCCTCAAATTCCCAGGATGTACTCTACTACCACATGTGCTCTTTCTAAAACCACAATCGAATGCTTCTTCATGAAAGTGAAAGTTTTAAGTCTTAGCGAGGACTGTGCCAGTCCTTTTCTTTTGATTTGCCTGGTGCCAGACACATGGTTTGGCACAGGATTAGCTCTCAATAAACATTTGTTGGATGAACGAATGAGTGGCCGTGATATTATCTATTTTCTTTTAAAAATCTAAACCTCTAAACCTCTCCAATGCATGCAAGTAACTACCTGTACAAATTCTTTCCAAGATACGCACTATACTTGAGGAGCTATTCCCAACTTATCGTCCTATTCATTTGTTCATTCTTTGACTTACGTACTGGGTTGCACTTTGTGTGCAAGGACAGGCAGTGAACAAAAGAGACACATTATCTGCCCTTGAAAAGCTTATTTTCTTGTGAAGGACAGACAAGAAAAAATAATAAAACTATAACATGTGAGGAGGTAACACATGAAAATAAGTAGAACTGGGTAAGAAGAATATAGCCAGTCAGGTAAAGCCTCTTAAATAAAGAGGCATTTGACAAATGACCTGAAGGAAATGAAGAAATTAACATGTAAATATCACAGGGCAAAGTGTTGTGGGCAACAACATTGAGGGAGTGTGCTTCACCAAGATTATGTTGGACCTTCTGTGACACTGCATCTTGCCTTTTACTCTGGGTTAAATGAAGAACAAATGGAGAGTTTTGTTCAGAAGACAAATGTGACCTGGCCTTTTTTATAGGATTACTCTAGCTGGCTGCTGGGTTGAGAAATAATGTAGATCAGAAAAGGGTGACAGGTGACATGCAGTTGAATACAAGCCAGTCAATAAAAATAAGGTGAAAAAATTTATATGTTGATATTCAAAGATGTTGTGACTTCATGTAACTAAGATAAATTATAAAGGCGGCTGTAAACATGACCCTAGAGAAAAAATAACAACAACAGCAACAACAACTGGAAAGCCTATATATGAAATGATCAAAGTAGTTTTTCTCTGGCAAAATGAAATTGAAGAATATTTTCACTTTTTAAAAATTCCTTCATATAATCTGTTTTATTATATTTATTTAATTTTAATAGTTAATTTTGTTCTGTATTTATTGAATGACTGATGTATGCCATGCCTTTTAATAAGTCCTTGTGGTGATGCAGAGATGGAGTAGATGTGCTCTCCATTCTCAAGGAGCTTAGAGATGAATGATTCTTTTACTATAAATGACTAGCAGATGAAATGTGAGGGGTCAAAATCAGATTATGTCGCTAACCTCTAATTACAATTTCCTCGCTGACAATATTGCCCCTATGTATTGTTTTTAGAGATTACTATATCCTTTTGATGGTTCTTCAGTATCAGTGAATAAATCTCAGACTTCCTTTACAGTCCTTTAAAAGTGATCTCCTCTACCCATATCCAGGCCAAATTTATTCTTCATCCCATCACCCAAACGTTTAGTAGTATTATTTCAATTTCATTATCTTCTATAGTCATGTTCAAATAGAGTGCAGTAGTTGGTGATTTCTACTTCCTTTTGTTCAGTGTGTGCTCATGTTTGTTAATGTCAGGTCTACAAAGTCATCAGTGACCCACTTTTGTTCATTTCACATCACTAAATATTGGTTGCCTGAATTTTCTAGTGACTGAATGAGGAGAGTGTTCTGTAGTCATTTGACTTATGCTTTCAGACTCTATCTACACGTCCAGGTTTTGTTTCTTGCACTTCTGACAAACATTATGAATACATTAAACCCAATTGTTTTGCCTACTCTACAGACGCAATTATGCTGCATTTGAGGCTTAAGACACTGTAATTGTTTTTGGTCCCCAGTCTCATTACCTTCTTACTCTTCTCAACCTCCGAATGTATGCACCATCTGTCAACTCCTAAGTACTTTCCAACAGAATCCAAAGCAGCATCCCAATATTCTCTTTCATCAGTCTCAGCAATTACATTTGTCAATTTGGGAAACTGCAATAATTTTAAGTCATATATAATCATTGTGAGTTTAACAAGTAAATCAAGGAGCCAAGGGCTACTAGGTTTGTCCCTCTTCCTAGTTTGTATTATTCACATCCAAAATTCAATTTAATCAGTTGTGTTTCCCACACATTTAAAATGAAATCTTCTTAATAACCTGTTTTCCTTGCTATGCTTCTTAGCTCGCTTCAGATGCATGTTTGATGTGAGCCAAGGCATCAGCTGCTTTTCAGAAATTAAATCATTAGTCCTATTGTTTTATTTTCATCTCATGTTTTTACCCAATTACATATTTTGCAAAGTTAATTTCACCTTATTAATGTGTTCAATATAATCTGTGCAAATGATATGAAATTTCCATATCTCTAGCAAATTCTCCCTGATCCCGTCTTGAATCCTGGGGATGAGACAGAGAAGTTAAACCTCCCACCTTTAGCTCTCTGGACATGACTTTTCTTCCTCAGGGAGCTATTGAACAGATTCATTGGAGGCCTTCTTATTTCCCCTTGCTTCTTCTAGAAATCAGGAATATAATTCATGCAGGCTTAGTGCTTTGTCAACTTTTAATAGCTCTAATTGCCTAATTATCTGCTCGGGTGCAATTATGAAACCTCCATACTGAGCTTGTTTTCAGGGCAATGCACACTGTTATATTGTTTGAATGTACATTGGTAGTTTGCTTCTTAAACTAGGCACAGAGAATTTATCTGTGATAATGGCCATTGGCCCCCACATTATTTCTAGTATTGGGGAAAAGTGTGTGTCCCATCACAGTGAGTAAATGGTAGAAATGATCAATCAAAATGTTGTCATTGATTAGCTTCTAATTTGAGAATTTCCATCTTTGTTTTGATCCTCTGAACTCACTTTAGCTTTGGCAGTGTGCCCCAACTTTCTCACAACTTTCTGTGAATAATCCATCTGTGAATGAATTGGTGAATAACCTTGTCCACACTTGAAAAAAAGAGTAAAAATAGACACTTAAACACATTGTTTAAAAAGTAGATTTTTAGCAGTATGAATTCAAATGGACAATGACTGAATTTTCCCTTTAATCTGTATCTTTCACTTAAACCTCATTTTCAAATTCTACTAAGCTGATTGCTACCAAAGCTCTAGCTTATCAAAAAATATTGTTGATAGCATCATTTCTCAGGGTCACACAACTACAGGCTACATAAAAGGTGCCTTCTGATTAGAGATATGAAAATAAAGTTCTCATTTCTCCAAAAAGTATAATTGACTAAAATGAGGTCTTGGATACCATACCTGTTGTAATGATCCATTTGGTCTGAGTCTTCTTAATTTGGGGGGAATTTTCAGGTTGGATGCCTTTCTTTGAATAATTATACCTCCTTACAAAAGTGAATAATGTTTAATTAACTTAAATGCTAAAAAGGAGTTGTTTCTTCTTTAACACATTTTGACTACCCACAAATCCAGCATATTTTTACACTTATAGTATCTATTTAACAAATATGTTTTGACTTAAATATATGATAGCAAGTAGAAAAAGTAGGGTAGAAAGGAATACGTGTATTTTTACTAAAAATCTAGTTCTTAATGGGCAGCAAGGGTTGATGGTAATGTGAGATAGTAATCCCCTCTTTAAATTTTGAAATATCTTTTTTTTTCAAAGTACTTTACATCTATTAATCAATTCAATCCAGATTTATACTTTGCACCTTTGCAACTTCCCAGTACATGAGAATAGAAATAGATAGAGAGCTATGTTGGACTCAGACTTGTGTGCCTCTATCTACTTGCTGGCATAAAATTTCTGACTGTATAGCTAAGTTAATCCTGCAGCATAATGAAGACTTCCTCAGTGGCTATATTAATTTTCTCTTGCTGCATTATAAATTACCACAAACTCAGCAGTTAAAACAATGCAGATTTTTATCTCACTCTTTCCATGGTCAGCACTCTGGGTTTGACTTAACTGGGTCCTTTGCTCATAGTGTCACAAGGCTACAATCAAGGTGTTGTCCTTTCTGAAGTGTAGAGTCCTCATTTAAGCTCACTTAGTTTTCGGCAGAGTTCGGTTTCCTTGGCTATAGGACAGAGGCTGTGAGCCCCTACAGGCTCCGTGCAGTGTTCTTGCACGGGCTCGCTCCACAGGTGGTTCACATCATAGCTGCTGCTTCTTCAAGGCCATCAGGAGAGCATCTCTGCTGCTGTTACTCCCTTCTTCAGAGAATGTCTGGATCCTCTTTTAAAGAACTCACCTGATTAGACTAAGCTGATCCAGGATAATCTCCCTTTTGATTAGCTCAAATTTAATTATCTGCAAAATCCCTTCACCTTTGCCATTTTCTATTGGTTAGAAGTAAAGCACGGATTCTGCCTGCTCTCAAAGACAGGAGATTCTGCAAAGGCATGGAACCAGGGGATAGAAATCACAGGGACCCTTTTAGGATTCTGCCTACCACGGTGGGATTTGAGTTGAGCCATTTGTTCTCTTTAATTTCTCATCATTTCTCCTCATCATTTTTCCCATTGATTTCAACAGCATCGAATGCTTTCTATAAGCAAGAGCTGACGGGTACTGTAGAAATACAAAGATGAGGGGCGTCTGGGTGGCACAGCGGTTAAGCGTCTGCCTTCGGCTCAGGGCGTGATCCCGGCGTTCTGGGATCGAGCCCCACATCAGGCTCCTCTGCTATGAGCCTGCTTCTTCCTCTCCCACTCCCCCTGCTTGTGTTCCCTCCCTCGCTGGCTGTCTCTATCTCTGTCGAATAAATAAATAAAATCTTAAAAAAAAAAAAAAAAAAGGAAGAAAAAAGAAATACAAAGATGAGAAGATCCCAATCCATACCTTAAAGGAAATTAGTTTAGTGAAGAAGAGAGAGAGTAAACACCACCCTTCGAAATTTAATACAAATCAAAGTCAAGGATCAAAATTAAATATGATAGACATCAGGAGGAGTGGTGATATCGAAATGAGCAATGTGTGGATCACTTCATAAATTACACAGCTATTTGCATATGGACAGTTGCAACCTTAAGCTCTCATAACTAAACAGAGCAAGAGATAAAGCATGGACTATCCATTTTTAACTAGTGAGTAAATACTATGAGGAGGAAGATTATAGTTTCTTTATTAGCTACTTTTTTTTTTTTAAAGATTTTATTTATTTACCTGACAGAGAGAGAGAGACAGCCAGCAAGAGAGGGAAAACAAGCAGGGGGAGTGGGAAAGGAAGAAGCAGGCTCATAGCAGAGGAGCCTGATGTGGGGCTCGATCCCATAACGCCGGGATCACGCCCTGAGCCGAAGGCAGACTCTTAACCGCTGTGCCACCCAGGCACCCCTTTATTAGCTACTTTATTTAAAGTAAGAAAGAACTGCCAATTAGAGCTGTCTATAAATGGAATGACACGTTGAGGACTAATAAATTTGATTTCTTAAAATTAGTTGTAGGACTGAATCCCTACTCTTCAGTAATGATAAAGAGATTTCTTACTAGACTTGTGTTTCAATTTGCTACACATGAAGTTCTTTCCCATACGTTTTGTGGATTTGATACTGTGAAAAAAAAAATTCTGTTTTAATTATTTTAACTCAACTGCACCTTTAAATTATATTTTAATTTTATTCTAAGACTCCTCTAAATTTAAAAGACCAAGCCTACTTTTCTATCTGGGCAAATCAATCTATAAGTACTCCAAGTGTTTTCATTTAAAAAAATTAAACCATAGTTACCAAGATATGGAATCATGGGTTAAGAAGGGGCTTTTGAAGTAATCTAAGAAAACACTTATAGCCTTTCAGGTCAGATTATGTTGCTTATCTTACTCTACAACATCTTGGAACTTCCATTTATTCCATTTTTCCATTTATTAGATGCATATTTAGTTTTACATAAATTAAGTTAAAACAACAAAGTTAAAAGGTAATTTTGGAAATGGGTAAATTGTTTTTTAACCATTAGAATTAGAAATTGTACATAAATAATTATGTAATATAAGCAGTTAGCCAATTTAGAAAGTATTTTACCTTGTCATTGTTGGTGCCTCCTTGGCTCAGAGAACTCTTAACATCTGAAAAATGAATGTCCATGCCTACTGTTCATTTTAGGTCATGATATGAGGAGAAATACTGCATAGAGTGGGATCCTACAGCTGCCCCCCCCCAAGCATTTATGAGTTAAACATTTACTAAATATGGAACAGAACTCTTAGCACCTCTTGCTTTAATTTATTTTTTTCTCAATGTCATGCTGCTTGTAATTTTGAATAACTGCTTTTACCTGCTGTGAGGAACAGTAACCACTGAGCATTGTGTTTTTGCTCAAATCCTATTTGTTGTTATGGAAACAGCATCTCTATTAAGCCTCCTGCTGCACAACGGTTGTAGAAAATGTTACTTAAAATGTTCACCAGCAAAGGAAGTGGGGGAAAGTGAATTCAAACAATACCTGACTATTTCTGTTATATGACATGAAGATATTTGAAACACAAAATGTAAATAATGATGACTGGGCAACTTCATTATACCAAATCAATGCATTGAATAAGGAAGGGACTATTGTGTAGGTATGCAAATTAGAAAAGAAAAAAATAGAATGAGTTATTCAATTTTATAGAGTTCAAAGTGGTTTTGAGTGTATAGAATAAGAGATTTTTTGATTTGGTGGTTTCGTGAGAGATAAAACTTGGAGTTCACCTGGGTAGAAAGCTGGATTAAGTTGTCTATTATTCTAAGAATGCTCTTTCCCACAAAATGCATTTGTATTTAAACAACATAAAATAGATATCATTTGTCTATTTCAAAATGTGACAACAGACTTATTTTAATTTACTTAGATAATTTGCTTATATAACTTATTTATATACTTATATAATTATACATTTGATCGTAATGTCTATGACTATGCAACAGACACTTATATGTATTTGTATTTATAATCCAGTGGGCTTCATTGGCTATACTTCAGTATTTCAGCCGTGTATAATATTTAAATGAGAAATAAATATAAAATAAGAGCTCATTTCCTATCACACAAAATTTTTATCCTTCCATCCCCTGTTCTTGTAGGCAGATTCTAAGAATGAAAAATGTTTACACAACATAATTGATTGTCAATATCATTTCTAACACAGGGAGTACACAAAGCTCCATGGGTTAAAGTTGTATTAAAGTTCTGTGTCAACATGCACAAAAAAGAAGCCACCAATCTTTTGCCATTTACAATTTCTGTAGCAGAAAATGTGTCAAGTTCTTTGCAGACGTCATTAAGCCTCTTATAAACCCTAGGAGATTGGTAAACTGGATATTGTCCCCTTTTTACAGATGAAGAAACAAATGCATAAGGAGAAATAACTTCCTCAAGGTCACAAACTAGGGAGTGGTAGAGTATTTTCAGTTATTTCATTTTTATAATTAATTGGTAGATTTTTACCAATAAGCCTTTGGTATATTTGGACTTTACAAAAAGTAAACTTGTTTGCAGTGACAATGTTATCTTTGGTCTCATAGAAATTATGGCTATGTCTTCATATGAAAAAAAATACAGATTCCTCAGAAATGGTTCCCAAAACTATAATTTTTATGATCACTGGAAAGTGATTCTAAATGATAGCTAAAATACAAGCTCGCTCCCTGCTGAATAAATATGCTGAAACTATACTCCAGAATAAAATGTATCTGATTTCTTTTTTTTTTTTTTAAGATTTTATTTGTTTATTTAACAGAGATAGAGACAGCCAGCGAGAGAGGGAACACAAGCAGGGGGAGTGGGAGAGGAAGATGTAGGCTTATAGCAGAGGAGCCTGATGTGGGGCTCGATCCCAGAACGCCGGGATCACGCCCTGAGCTGAAGGCAGACGCTTAAGGACTGCGCCACCCAGGCGCCCCAAAATATATCTGATTTCTTATACACACATGGCATTTGTAAAGGAGCATACAAAGCAAATCAGTACTAAATGGAAGGGGTATAAAAATGGGGAAGGAGAATTTGGAACTCCTTTGTGTTCTTACTATTTATGGTTACCCCTAAACTTTTTGTAGAATTTACATTTAGAAAGCTGGTTACAACATGATTTATCTTTCTTTAAGCAGCAATAACAATAACAATAGGAGGGGAAGTGAATCCTTTGTGATATACCACTGGGCCCCAGACAGATTCCTCTTCAGGGCTGAAGGACTGATTTTTATCCAGGTCCTGAGAATTATGCTGGGTGGCCACCCTGCAGCACTCCATCTTAGGCTAGAAAGAGTTGCCTAATCCAAGGACATGTCCCCTTCCCAGGGCAGCCTGACTCTAACTAGTTGATGCAGGAGTACAAAGGCACAGTCCCCTAGCTGCAACATCTCTGAAAGCCTTCCCAGCTTCAGAGCTCCCTGAGAGTTCCTTACTTGAGGCCATGGTTGAAAGTGCATCACACCCCAGAAATCTAACCTACAACAAGATCTAACATTTGTTAAGTCCATAACATATGCAAGTAATTTTTCTAAGTGTTTTACCTGTTTTAATTCATATATTCTTCTCTATGCAATTAATATCTGATTTTCGAGATGAGAAATTAAAGCACAGAGAAATTAAATAATTGGTCTGAGATTGTGCAGGTACAGAGATGTAGTCTGGACACTCAAAGTCTGATTTCAGAATGTATGCTCCTAAACACCAGGCTATACTAAATACTAATCTGTGAAGTTTATTACATGCCGCATATTTCAATTTCATTTGCATTCACTAAATATGTAGTGCTGAATTGTAAGTGGTAAAAGATGGCCATATAGCAAATACACTTTATGTAACCAAGTAAATATGAAGTACCTCAAGGAAAATATTCAATATTATGTCCTTAAATATGAACAATCTTATTGTGAGCCCACATTTAAACAAAAATAACTCTTTCAATATAATCAAGTATCAACGTGGCTAGCAAAGTTGGGCGGAGGTCAGGGATCAATGTAGAATCCTTAAGGAAAGCTTCACAGAATAGAATAGAATTGATAATGTCTTTGAAGGATTACTAGGATTCAAACAGAGATGCAAGAGGGATTTTTGATATGGAAAACAGTGCCAGCAAGTAGAATCCAACTTTCAGAGATTTGAATTTTACACATCATGCTGGCTTTCAGTGTTAGATATGGGAGAGTAAACATCTATACACAAACATACTCATATTTATGTGTACATGTACACCACATATAAGGAAAGATAAGTAGGAGAGCCAACTACAGAAAAAGCACATTTAATTGCACACTGTCATCTATATGGACGGACATGTGTGACCAAATATGCTAGAGCACATTATACCAGTGTTGGCGGTTGTTGCATTAAGAGCCTGAATATAGCAAATATTTATAAGTGCCTTGTTATATTTTTCTCTTCTGATTTTCTGTAATGAATTGTATAGCCAGAACAGAGGGAAAACTCATACCCTTTAGCCTTCTTTGTGGTTTTAACTTATTTAATATTTTGAAAACTTAATATTAGCATTTTGGTATATTAATACAATGATGAATAACAATCTTAGAAATATTTTTCTATCATATAAATGATATTGATATATCCATTTATGTAATTTAAGTAATACATGCTCTACTAATTTTTAAATTTAAGTCTAACACTGTTGTATACATGGAAACATGTCTGGATTTGTCCTAAAGAAACAATTTTTAAACCAGAGTTTCAAAATGAATAACGAGCAATCCAAGTTAGAAAAATAAGTCAGTCAGAGAAACACAATTATCATATGGTTTCACTCAAATGTGGAACATAAGGAATAGTGCAAAGGTCAATAGGGTTGGGGGGGGAACTAAATGGGAAGAAATCAGAGAGGGAGACAAACCATGAGAGACTCTGGATTCCGGGAAACAAACTGAGGGTTACAGAAAGGGGGGGGCGGAAATGAGGTAACAGGGTGATGGGGATTAAGGAGGGCACATGATGTGATGAGTACTGGGTGTTATACTGAACTGATGAATCACTGAACATTATATCAAAAGCCAATGATGTACTATACCTTGGCTAATTGAACTAAAACAAAACAAAACAGGTCTTAACTTTCTCCCAGAGCAATACTTTCTTGTGGTATTTAATATAGGGTAAATCAGGGCCCCCGGGTGGCTCAGTTGGTTAAACGTCTGCCTTCGGCTCTGTCATGATCTCCGGGTCCTGGGATGGAGCCCCCACATCAGGCTTCCTGCTCAGCAGGAAGTCTGCTTCTCTCTCTGTCTCTCCCGCTGCCCCTCCCCACCACTCATATTCATTCTCTCTTTCTCTCAAATAAATAAATAGAATCTTTAAAAAATAATACAGGATAAATCAGTATAGGAAATCTCTATTAAATATTTATTGGTCTCTGATATGCTAACGTGCATAAGTGGGTAGAAGGCAACGTTTCCCACACTAATTTGAACACGGGAACTTTCATCGTTGGAGATTTTGTCAATCAATGTTGTGCAGAATATAATTTGGGGTACCCAGTTTTAATTTGTATTTGATTATCTGTTGTGCATGTTTTAAAAATATATAAATATTTGTGTGTGTGTGGTTTGGAAGAAGGGTGGTTTGTTTAATAAACAGAGTTCTGCTTTGTTCATCATTTGACTTGGCAAGATGCACACACCACCACCACCCACCACACACATGCATCCATAAAAAGGGGTTATGGTTTAGCTTGGAATCAGCAGTTTGTTCCATTTTTATTCATTGATTCATAGTTTTTATTGGTTCTAGTGTTAGTTTTTACTGAGTTGCAATTATTATCACATAAGATTTTACATGAAAAATTTCAAATAACATTTCCTTCCCAATTGCTGCTAAAGTAATCAAGATTTAACAGCTTCTGGATATAAATCAAGTCACACTAACATCTCAAATCCTATTCTTGATCCAAACTGCTCACACAATTTTCTGGAATTGTTACAAATGCCCTACTCTCACTAACACCTTCTGAGTCAGAGTGGAGGGAAACCTAAGACCCTGTTTTTTAATCTATCCAAAGAAATCTTATGTCCACTTAAGTTTGAGAATAGGGACTTAAATTGAATCTAAGTAGTCTGTGAAGAAACAAATGCAGTAAAAAAGCTAGGTTGGAGGGGCGCCTGGGTGGCTCAGTTGGTTCAGCAGTGGTTTCTGCTCAGGTCATGACCTTACTGGTCATGAGCCTGACCCCCAGGTCAGACTCCGTGCTCAGCGGGGAGTCTGCTTGAGATTCTGTCTTTTCTGCCCCTCCCCCATGCATGCGCTCCCTCCCTCCCTTTCTCTCTCTCTCTCAAATAAACAAATATATCTTAAAAAAAAAAAAAGCCAGTTTGGATGTATGGGTGGGGTGGGACAGAAAGAATAGTTGTTCCTCCTGGCCTTGTTTGCAAATTGGTGGTATTTTAGACTGTAAGAGAGCCAGAGAAAATATGCAGGAGGAAGGAGGTGTCCTTTTATGCTTGCTACATCCTCCATCTGATTTTCTGTTCTGCATGACTGCCAGTAGTAAAGTAGAGCAGCTGAGTTGACACTGTAACAGAGGCATGTGACTTGAAACAACAGTTCATTAGTTCCCCCAACAGTGATAATGATAGTTTATTTTTAGTTATTGTTGTTACTTTATTACTCCTTTATCCTTTGTCTGCCAATGTTTTCCCCCCTCTCTTTTCACATTATGGTAACTTTTCAAATATGTACATGTAGGGGGAGGGAGGAAGGAAGATTTAAAAAAAGAAATGTTTAATAAGCAAAATTCCATCCAAATGCATGCCTTCATGTATCATTGCACACTTCCAAGTGTCACTTAAATGCATTTACTTTGTATGCTAAGGATATAGTCCTGTATTCATAAACAAGTACAAGAATATTTCGCTCTATTTCCAGACTTGATCTATATTAATTGGATTAAATTAAGTTAATTAATTTAATAAACCCTATTGTTCTGAGCAAAACCCAAGACCTTTTATTTAAATCATCTATAGTGGCCTTAAACCTACCCTTCAAAATGAACCTTTTTCTTTTTGAAGCCTGGATGCCAGCCATGGATGCAATATAAGTTAATGCCAAGAGAGATCGTTTAAGTGTGGTTATTAAGGAGACTATGATTGATGGAGTTTGTAGCTGGTAATGTGATTCCCCTTTGGCTGCTCAGTGAACATCGGCAACAGATCAATATCTCATCTGCATGAGATTACAGCCACTTTTGACAATAGCAGTGAGAAGAGGTTAAAAAAAAGAGCAACATATTTGGCTGAGAATCATGATGGCTATTCTAGTTTAAAAGGTAATACAAATAAATAACTCCTTTCTTAGAGAAAAATGATCTGATAGGAATTTTTGTTGTTGTTGTAGTTTTTGTTCAGCATTGATCAGATTGATTTTTTTTTTACCCCTCTCTTGTTCATTTTTTTTCTGTCTTAAACAAGATAGATCTTTAACACGAGCATGTAGAAAACTGTCTACACACTAAAAGAAAATCACAGCAGATTTAACAAAAACTTTCACATTTTTCCATCTAGAATAATCCAAAATGTTTGAAATCATTTAGAAACCTTGCAAGCAAATCAAGACAGTAGTAAAAATTCTGTTTTCGCTACTTCTTTTGCATTAATTGGATGAATTATGCTCTAAATCTAACCCTGAGTAATCTATCTCCCCCTTCACTGGTACCTTGTTTCTTTTCCCTTACTCTGTGAACCCTCTCACCCTTAACACCATAGGTACACCCCATCCCATCATCAAGTTGGATTCTAGGGTGACTCATCTATTCCTTGATCCTGCTCTGGACCTTTCCTAAACTGCTGGAAAGCAAGACCTTACTATGTATCCCTACCTAGCCTGGGTCAAGTTGTTTTTAACCTACTGAGTCCTGTCATTTTCCCACAGATTACTCCCCTCTGAGAGTAGTGAAGTGGACCTGAAGGCCAACAGAGTCTGTGCAGTACCCAGTTGTGAGACAAAAGGAAGCTGAAGCAGGATAACCACAGAAAGGATAGGAAGCTCATAGGGGTGTGTTTCCCAAGCTCTTCAACTGATTTGTATACAGTGGATTTGTATTCAGTGATTTTAAAGTCTTTTGTTTAAAAAAAAAAGATTTTTATTTAGATTAGATTTTTTTTAAATATTATATCTCAAACTAATTTTCAAAGGTGGTAAATTATTCCTCTTCATGAAAATTGTATTGAATCATCTTCCTATGCTGTAGCGTAGTCTACCTTTAAACAGACTGAAATTTTTATTCAGTTTTATTCAATTCTGCGGGCTATTTATTTTGATGTCATAAGCTCCTAAAGTCCTGGCAAAACAAGTAGAATTGAAAAGAAGGGATTATGGAGGTGTAAAGCTTAACAGAAATAAGGTTCAAAACAAGATCAGAAAATCCATTTCTGGCATAAGATTACTTATTAATATGGAATAATTTTCAACTGAGTTTTTAAAATAAGGATTTTTAAGTTAAATTTGCATTCAAATGATATGATTTTTAAATTTTTCTTTGAAATTGATTCTATGTGTACATATATATTTAGTTTGATATATATGGGATTAGATATAGATATCTCCATATATAGATATCTATATTCATTTTAAAAGATTTAGTGACCCAACACTAAACAGGTCTTTTAAATTGTATTGTGTCCTCTGGAAATCTAAGCAGACTGAGATTTTCAAATGGAGATTTAGGACTGCTTACTAATGTGCCTGTTCTTGAATATTAATGACAAGCATGCAAAGATGCCTTGCTGAGGGAAAAAAAAATCGAACGGTTGAACAGCTACCTACCATTTGAGGCTGACCAGCTAGTTTTGACGGGCTTTAACAAAAATGGTTCAAAATTAAGCATACCTTTCTGTATATCACTGTTAAGGTTTTAGTTATTCTTTTTCTTCTTTTATTTTAATGGAATGGGGAGGAGGATCATAGTATAATGGGGTCCACATGTATTTTGAAAATTCTCTGAGGAGTAAAATCATTTGTAACCTATAAGGCATCCATCTAAAACACATGAAAATGAGCCACACTTGTCAAGAATTAGAGAACTGAATGTTCTTTTAAAATCATCCTTTCTTAAGCACCAGAGTTTTGCTTTTAAGAACATACTTCTAGTCTCAGTTCTGAAGATCCTGTTCCACTTTCTAATTTAGACTCAGGGAACCTAATGAACAATTTTATTGATTGGGCTTTTTCAACTTTGATTCCAGGAGTTTATATTCTTTTATATTTGACTGACCTAATCCTCTGAGCTGACCCTGTAGTATTAAAAGCATTTCCCATGAGAGATTAAACACCTATCGATTTTAATTCTTTTTTTTTTTAAAGATTTTATTTATTCATTCGACAGAGATAGAGATAGCCAGAGAGAGAGGGAACACAAGCATGGGGAGTGGGAGAGGAAGAAGCAGGCTCATAGCAGAGGAGCCTGATGTGGGGCTCGATCCCATAACACCGGGATCACGCCCTGAGCCAAAGGCAGACATCTAACCGCTGTGCCACCCAGGCGCCCCCGATTTTAATTCTTTTCTTTAGGAAAAGAGCTTCTAAGAAAAACTTATCTACTCTATTGTGGAAAAAAAAGTACTGAAACAAAGTTTTTGACACACATTACAGCAGTTGTCTTTTAATTGACTATAGTTTAATATGGTCCTTCCAGGTGTCAAAAGTCAAATTCTTAGCGTGTCTACCATATATGTAGTATGATATATATATATATATGATATATATATATATATATCATATATATATATCATATATGAATGAATATATATGAATATATATCTCTCTAATATATAAATGTTGCTGTTCTTCATTTACACTGATTTCTATGAAAATCAAACTGAAGATATGTGACATATTGTGGTTCTAAATGGCAAGTATTGCATATTATAATGATTCCTTTCTAAGCTTAACAATGTTTATCTGTATTCTCTGATAGTTACCTAGTGTTGTTTAATAACTCTATGATACCTATTTTCTCCATACAGCTTGCAATAAGCTTTGAGCAAAAAGTTACAGCAATCAGATTAAGAATTGTTTCCATTCTATCAATATCTTTTGTATTGTGTTCCTTCCTTTCGCTCTGGTCCCGTCACCAATTCTAAAAGAGATTTTCAGTAAGAATGTTGGCAAACAGGTGAACCTTTTAAAGTTCAAGAACTACTGTAAACTTGCATTGCCTCTCCCTTTATATGTTAATATTATGCATCTTCCCTTACTTGTTACCTATCTCCATCACATTGGTTCACCTTAAATCACTAAGCTAAGAAAATTTAGCCCTCTGCTTTCAGAAAGCAAGTCTATTCTGCCCTGCAATATATATTCCTATGAAAACTACATAGGCAGACAAACTAGACAAGAGCTCCTTTATGACCATCCTCACCTCCCAGGATGTGCTAGGGTTACTAACTGTGAAGGACCCAACTTTATGGGTCAGTACTTGGTTTCTGAGGCTCAAACTTAGCACTTCTCAAACCATCTATAGTGACAAAACACTTTCTTCTCATCTTGGAAAACAGTATTTTTATAAGATGTAATAAAAATGAATTACCAGAAAAATATTTACAAACTTGGATATCAGAAAAATGTCACACTGCTATTAAGGTTTCTAAGTGCTGATGCAGCTCAGGGAAACCTGTCCCAGAAGGTGTGACTTTGGCATGTGGATTATTTTGAGCTGAAGACAATGAAGCCCCAACAGACTCAACACAAATTTTGCTCACTTCCCCCTTAACTGCCTAAAAGAACTTAGGAGGCTTATAGTAGGAATGAACTATTGCTAGAGATACCTTTTTACCTCAGCATGGTATGGCAAACATTTGTTTACCAAACATTTGCTCTTCCCATCTTCCTGTGAATTCTCTTCTTCCACTTTGGAGTCCCAGACACCTACTCCCTTCTCCTTAGCTCAGAAGGGCATATACAACTGAACTGCCTGACTGTTGGGGAGCCTCATATTTTGGGGGTTAAGTTTGTTGTGGTTTTTTTTTTTTTTTTCCTATTTATCTGTCTTTTGTCAATTTAACTATTAGACCAGCCAAAGAACCTGGAAAGGAAGAAGGTGAAGGTTTTTCTCTTCTGATATGTTATGAAAGTCACTCCTTTAGGAAGGTTGGTATCTGCTGCAGTGTTTGAGCTCTTGTCATGGTGTGGAATATGCACTCTACTGACTGCTAAGCTATTGAGAGCACCTAGTATGGTTTGGAGAAGTGTGGAAAGTGTATTTTGCAGTGTTCTCTCTGTATTACACTGATGAGTGGAAAAATAGCAAGTGATTCCTCTTTAGTAGATACAAGAGCCAGAGAAGATTATTGCTGTTTTAATGCTTAGTTCTCATTTGCTCAGGGGGTGTAATATAGCAAAGATGATGATGATGATGATAATGGTTATGATGGTGGTGGTGGTGATAACAGTAAGAAGAAGGAAAAGGAGCAAGAGAAGGAGGAAGAAGAGGAACAGGAGGTAAAGGTATGGTTATCAGTGTTAGCATATGCTTCTGTTGATTCTACTCTTGTCATGTAAGGAACTCCAGAAGGAACAACTGCAGGGCTAATTAAGGTGGTGATGGCACTTTTCTCCTTTTGCCCTGAGAATACCACTGTCTCATTTGTATAATAGAAACCCTTAAAAATCTGAATGGATACGACTAGGGCAGATATTGAGACATCAATCCATTAGCAATTCTCACAGTACAATACTGACTCCAAGAATTTAAGATAGATGAAAATCTTGGCAAGCTCTTTGGCCAGTCTTTGATAAAAATATGCTTTAGGGCATACTTATTACTCTGCATTATTTTTTTAGTTTGCTTTAAAGTGACAAAGTGTAGTCATGACAACCTTGATGAGGTTACTGTCTACAAATTTCTCAAACTCAACTAAAGTAAATGCAGACCCACTGTCAGAATGATAGTATCTGACAATCTGTATTCTACAAATGAGTAGCATAGAACTATGATGGTCAGGGATGTCTGTGAAAAGGAATTTGGAGAACTTTAAGCTATTTTGAGAAATCACTATCAGTAACTTCTTGGTGTATAAAGTTCATCCACAACACCTCCAAGGACTGCCATTTTTTTTTAACATGACTTAAATTTATTTAAGCAAATGCTGCTTTTTCATAAAACCCTAGTACAATCCAATAGAACAGAAAGCCGTCAACTTCTTGCTGTATCTTGGGCAGGTGACTTGCACATTGCAGTCTGTTGGGTTGAATACTAGGAACTTTGATAAAGCAAACTTAGAAGTTTTATTTTCTGGTTCTTACCTGCTTCTTATCAGGCTGATATAGGGGTGCCTAGGTGGCTCAGTCAGTTAAGTGTATGACTCTTGATCTCAGCTCATGTCTTGACTTCAGGGTTGTGAGTTCAAGCCCTGCTTTGCGCTCCATGCTAGGTGTGGAACCTAATTAAAAAAGAAAAAAAGACAGAGACAGAAGGAGAAAGAGAGAGAGAGAAAGCTGATGTATTGAGGCTATATGCCACTTCCTGAACATTTCCCATAGGTTTTTCTATGTTTAGACTATTGTTAGAGTTTTATTAAGTTATGATACATTTTCTGGCTCTATTAGATCTTCTGTTAAATTCCCAGGACAAGGATTATTAATTGAAAATCTTAACATTATATGGGTCTTCATTGGCTGGTGATCATTGTATCTGACATAGCATAATCAGTGATACATTACTGATAATAACAAATGGTTGTATTTTCAAGAAAAACATCCAACAAGAGTAAAAAATGATTTTATTGTGATGGTTTTATTTAAGTGCTTTATTCATTATTTACTTTGGGACAATTAAGAGTGTAGACTCTAGAATTAGTCAAACATGATTTTTTTTTAAAGGTTTTATTTATTTATTTGATAGAGAGAGAGACATTCGGCGAGAGAGGGAACACAAGCAGGGGGAGTGGGAGAGGAAGAAGTAGGCTCCCAGCGGAGGAGCCCAATGTGGGGCTCGATCCCAGGACCCCGGGATCATGCCCTGAGCAGAAGGCAGACACTCAATGACTGAGCCACCCAGGCGCCCCTAATCAAACATGATTTTTAATACTATCTTTGTTATATCTTTCAGTTTAACCTTGGACGAGATACCCTACTCTACTTATCTCGGTTTTCTCATTATAGTTAGAATAGTAATACTACTTACATCAAATGATCTCAGTGAAGTTTAAATGAGTTTTCCAACAGGTGCTCTGCACAGTGTCTAACACATAATGCACAATACATACTGGTTTCATTAAAGTTCATATTATTAATTGGTATATTTTCATTTCTACAGAGATTTTTATATGATTAATCTTTATTACTGGCAAAATTAATATAGCCCATGAGATGCGAGTAGGCACATTTTTTCCATAGAAGCCTAAGTGATTTGTTTGGATAATATCTTTTCAGAACTTAAGGTAAATTCCTATTCCTTGGTTTCATGTACATTGTTGCAAGGCTTTGTTCCAAGCATAACTGCACTAGTTTTCCTTTTCATAAGATCATGTTCATAAGCTCTTGAAAGCATATTGTTATAGAAGACACTCCTTCAAAATGATGGTTAGAAATCGTGATCAAGGCCTTTGGAAGAGGCTTATATAACAGCCCCTGGTGACAGAATCTAAGACTTTCTCCAGTAAACAGTCTCTGAGTTATTAACAATGGTAGCGATTGTGTGATGTTCCTCATTTTAAGGAATGCTTCTGAGAAACAACTTTAAGAGAAATTGTATGATAAAGTAGCTTTCCTGATTACTTACATATCACAAAATTGGTACATCTTGAATTAAGGGTCATTCATTAGTACCGGTAGAAACACAGCAAGTTCTACAAACTTCTATTCCTCAATCTTTTGGAAATTGCTAGGATTCATTGTTTTGGTGTGCTTTACAGCTTAGTAGTTAACAACAGAGACCCAAGAGCTAGATTTTTTGGTTTACGTAATCCCAGACTTACATGATCCCAAATTATGTTTCCCCAAATCCACCCAAATTTATTATTCAGGCAGCTGGCTTTCCAATGTAAGCAGTGACGTTTTTAGCATTGTTGAAATCTCTCAACTATTATAAATGTGGTTCAAATCCCAACTGTGCTGCTTACTAGCTAGGTGAGTTTGAGCAAGTTTACCTTTTCAGGGTCTCTATTTGCCCATCTATAAAATAATAGTAAGAGTTCCTACCTCACAGGGTTGTTTGAGGATCAAGCAAGTCAATACATGCAAAGAGAAAGTGCCTTATCAACACCAAGGTGTCATGTCGTTTGGAATATTTTAATACTTACTAAGCTATGTTCTCAATTGCTTTTATACAAAATGTTTTCAAGACAGTTTCTTCCACTGCCAGCACATGAACCACACATTCCTGAAATTAAAAGTAGATGTGCATTGCATATTCCTGGAAATAAAAGCAGAACACTTATTTATATGCACATGCTATGGAGAACAGCTACACAAGCTAGATTACATTTATTCTGATCTAAAGACACTTTATAAATAATCTTACTTTTAAATTTTGTGGTCACAATATTTACCCTAAAACACATAAATACTGTAAGTAGAATCTACTCTTTAATTTCTGAATCTGAGTTTTACTGCATGACACCTTTACTTGGTTAATTATAAGAGTCAACATTTGCTATTAAGTAATCCTTTTTGTGAATTATACAGGCAAGGCAACCCCAAATTATGTATTCCAGAATCTCCCCAAATTTATTGTTCAGGCAGGTGGCTCATCTCCCCAATTTAAGCAGCAATGTTTTCGGCATTGTTGAAATCTCTGAACTATTACACATGAGGCTAGTGAGAAGTGTGTTTACAGTCATCACATAAGTTTATAAAAGATCTTTGTCTTGGGTGAGGCAGGGAAAGGGAGAGATTTTTCTATGCCACAAATGCAGACAATAAATTGTCAAAGTGTACAAGGTTCCATAATATCATCTACTTTGTTAGCTTCAAAATTAATGAAAGTTTCAGCATATAAATACAAGGAAGCAAATGAAATAATGTCAAATTGTAATAAACTCCAATCCCTTTTGGTCTCTGGTAAATGTTGGTGCTTGATAGGAAGCTTTTTTCAGTTTCTATCTATAGTTCTTAGAAAGGCAATTACATTATATGCTGTGGCCCAACTTTCTTTTTAAGAGCAATCTTATCCTCATCATTAAAAGATTTTGATTTTAGGGTTATATAAACAGTATTTTATGTTTTAGTTACTAATTTTCACTTTGCCCAAAGCTACTCTGAACCAATTTCTTTTAAGTTTGGTAATTTACAGGAAGAATAAAATCAGACTGAACACATACACACACACGCACGCACACACACACACACACACGCACACACACACACGCACACACACACTGGAAAAGATATCTTGATGTGAGAAACCTGTTCTGATATCATTTATGTTCTGGACATACAGAGAAATTATTATAGTCATTTCTGATGTGGAAGTAGGAATGAGGTGAGGAGAAAACAATAAAGATGAAATGACAGAAGTCTGTATTGTAGCAGAACACTCCGAACATAAATAACTAGATTAATTTCATGTCAAATACACTAATAGGAAATAATCATGTTATTTTAGTTTTAGTTCTAAATGTTTGGAATGCCTGGATTCTATGTAACTTTGATTCAGTTTTCCACATTTCCCTTTTCAGAGCAAATGGAGGAGATATTGTAATTCAGTGCCTATCAGAAATTCAGTGCTTTTTTGGTTTGGAATCTTCACATATAATAACTAAAAAAGTATCATTAATCCTTTTCTATATCTATTTATGTCCATGCCGGAAACAGAAAAAAAAAATCAGCTTATACCATCAAAGTACTCCATGATTTTTAGCACATTATATTTGAAGGAAACTGAGTTTTGAACAATTGGTTCTCATTTTTGAAATCCCATTGCATAAGCAGCTTTGCCTGGTAACTAATACAATCGTGTGTGCATTTCATTTCCATTCACTTCATATATTCTGGATGAGTCTGGGTGGTAGTCTGTTTCCCTGCATAAAAAGAATGTGTAAGGTATTTGAAGTTTGAATTGTAAAACTTGATATACAATTGTAGTGATTGTAAAAAACATCTTTGAGAAAAATGTCAGTGAAAATGGGGGAAATGGTGAACAGATTTAAGGACTTAGTAGTAACTCATTAAATGATCTGGGTTCAATAGAAAACATTCTTCTATATCCACAATTGAGCTCTGCAACAAATAAGACTATGTAAGTATAGGCAGACTTAAATGAGTATTTCAGCCTCTCAGATAGATCATAGTTATAATAAGGGTATATTCTTTTGAGATTAAAGACAAAAGTAATATAGCATTTTATGCCTGCTTCTCAGAAGATAATGTGGAGGAATATTGAGGGGAAAAAAAGAAAAAGAAAAATCAAAGCACATCTGAAAAAAGAGATAGGTGGGGTATATAACATGTATCACCCAAGCTCCCCAAATTACTTTAACAGATACCTTGGGTGTATCAAATAGATTTGAGTTAGAGATAAAAAGAACTAATTTGTGTGATGTGGAAATTCAAAATTATTTTGACTGTGGCTTCCAAATCTCTAAAATGGGGGTAAATATAATGCCTCTATCATCGGACTATTCTAAGTATTGAGGGAGCTAAAGTGTAAAGAATGGTTATCTTGTTTATTGAGGCACAATAAATATAAGGATGATAGATTGCATTTCTCTTCCCCAGACCACACCAGAGGTGTGCTGCTCTGCCACCTGCACCAGTCATTAGAATTCCAAATTCCAAATGCCTTTTTTTTTTTTTTTTCGTGTTCAGGACTTTCTGAAGTGTTTGAAAACTGACAGTCCTTGGTTAAACACTTGAAATGTCTTTGGACAGTTCTCTAAACAGGTGCTGCTGATTATTCCTCGTAAAATTCCTAACTGCACATCCACATCCTTAGCTGCTGTCATGCCCTGCCAATGTTATGTGCACCCCCACCCAATCTACACTCCTTTAAGAGTTATTACGAAACCAGATGCAAACTTCATCTATCTTCCTCTGCAGAGTTGTATTTAGGCCACAGAAAAATGCATGCTCTAATCTTCTATTGCTTCTCTGGTGATAAAACTCTTTGATGTGTCTAGCTTGACTAGAGCCTCCTCTATTTAAAAACCTGACATAGGTTTCTGAGAATGGGCCAAAATCATGAATGTCAGTAGAAGTATGTGAAAGATGAACAGCATGGAGATTTTCCGTAATCAAATTTCTCTCTGCTTTTTGCTGCCCCCCCCCCATCCTTTAGTGCTGACATGCATATCCTTTACAATGAATTTCTTCCTGTTCATGTATGTGGTCTGAGAGTTGAAGTGCAGGTTTCTTGGGATGGGGTGTCCCAGTTTAAGGAGCAGCTATTGCTCTCAAGTGTCCAGTCACCATCCCCACAATAACGACCTCCTCCCATCCTCAGCAGTTAGAATCTCAGCACATGTGTAAATTTTTGAGTCTTGCTCTGGGAGTCCTACTTCATAATAGTTCTAAACTAATCAAATTTTGGAGATTAAACACTAAAATATATATAGCAAAATCTACATGGCTTAAGATTTTAAAGTATCCTTGTAAATGAAGAAAGGTGTACCATATAATTAATCTAAGGCTGTGGGATCATGGTTGCATAAAGGAAGGAGGAAAAGGAAGCAAAAGAGAAGGATCTGACTTAGGTAGGAAGTGAGAGATGAGGGACTGATAATCTGAGAGGAAGTGGAGGAATCTGGAGGTCTTAGTGGTTTTGAGGAAAAAATGATATTGGATTAAGAGTATAAAATAGAAAACCGTGGCTTGATATATACAATACCATCAGTTTTGATGTCAGCAGTAAGTGAACCTGAGAACAAAATCAAGGATACTGTAAAATATATTACCATAGTTTATAAATGTAAAACATGAATAAATGATGCATGTATTAGGAATACTTTTGCCTTGAGGTTTCAGAAACTTGATCAGTGGTTTAGAAAGATCTGCTATCTCTGCATTTGAATGAATGGATGCCTGTTTGCAGTTCCAGGAATGGTATTCATATTCAGAGCAAAAACAAAGAGGTGGGCAGTATTAGCATATCCTGGCTTCTTGTTAGATTTTTCAGAATGTGCTAGCTGACTTGCACACACACACGCACACACACACACACACACACACACACAGAGTTCTCATGGTTGCTCTTGTTGTTTTTTGTCCTCTATATGTGTGTATTTATTTACTTTTGCCAGATATGTTATAGCCCTGTCTCTGGCTGCAAAGTAGTTTTAGAAATTTACCAGTTAGGGTCGCCTGGGTGGTTCAGTCGTTAAGTGTCTGCCTTCAGCTTAGGTCATGATTCCAGGGTCCTGTGATCGAGCCCTGCATTGGGTTCCCTGCTCAGGAGGAAGCCTGCTTCTCCCTTTCCCACTCCCCCTGCTTGTGTTCCCTTTCTTGCTGTGTCTCTGTCAAATAAATTAAATCTTAAAAAAAAAAAAAGAAATTTGCCAGTTAGCTTTCCAGTCTCTACATTTTGGTTGGCAAAGGAGTTTGGAAATAAATATTGGGTGATGGAACAGATAATGTCTGCCATGGTGTCAATTATTTAGACAATTAACTCTATCATAAACAAGTATGTGAGTTTCCAAAAAAAAAAATAATATATATATATATATATAAATACATACTTAGAGTATTCTAAGGACTGTCAAATGTCATTTCATGGGGGTCGCCTGGGTGGCTCAGTCATTGAACGTCTGCCTTCGGCTCAGGGCGTGATCCTGGCGTTCTGGGATCGAGCCCACGTCAGGTTCCTCCGCTGGGAGCCTGCTTCTTCCCTCCCACTCCCCCTGCTTGTGTTCCCTTTCTCGCTGGCTGTCTCTCTCTCTCTGTCAAATGAATAAATAAAATCTAAAAAAAAAAAAAAAAGTCATTTCATGGAAAAATAATGTGTTAAAATTTAAGTCTCTCTATATTTGAATCTGAATTCCAGTACCTACTCTTTATTTTAAACAGTTTGTCCAAGTTTGGGGAACCTAGAAATTATAAAATTTTCTGGCTACTGAGAACATTCAAACATAATAGCAATTACATAAAAAACCTATTGAGTTCATTTGTGGCATAAATATGATTGTTTCCTTTATATATTCTTATCTTGAATGAAAAATCTATGCTTTCTTCTTTATATATTCTTTTTTTTTTTTTTTTTTTTAAAGATTTTATTTATTTATTCGACAGAGATAGAGACAGCCAGAGAGAGAGAATACAAGCAGGGGGAGTGGGAGAGGAAGAAGCAGGCTCATAGCAGAAGAGCCTGATGTGGGGCTCGATCCCATATCGCCGGGATCACGCCCTGAGCCGAAGGCAGACGCTTAACCGCTGTGCCACCCAGGCGCCCCTTCTTTATATATTCTTATCTTGAATGAAAATCTATGCTTTCTTCTTAGGATTTATAATTAATGTTATATTTCTGAGATTAAATTTTTAAAACTGAGTTTCAAGTGGAATATCTTCTAGAGCATCTGTCCTCTTCCCTGGAATCATTCAGAAAGGGCCTGTATTTTATAATGAAATGATTTAGCTAGGTAAGGCCTTACCTTATCAGGCTAGTACTCTATTAATGATTCAAGTGTAATCACAGGAAGTTAATAATCTTGACTTCTTGCTGAAAAGCAGTGAAATGTAGAGTAGTATCTTGAAGTACCAAAGTATTTATGTCAACAAACTTCGTTTTCTCAAGTCTTTTCAGATATCATCATGACCTGAGTTTCTCCTCTAATTTTGATCATGGCTAAAGAGAAAGGCTTTTTTTGTTTTTTGTATTTTTTTAATGGTTTATAGTATCTACCAAACTTTCCAAGCCCATGACTTCCTCTCTTTTGTTTGGCTCCACCAAGCCAGACAGACATTGCTTTGTCATTTTCATTTACAACCATCGTGATTTTACAAAAGATAATAAAAAATGGGAACAAATATTTAAGTTAGCACATTGGTAACTGAAGCATAAACTATATCTGAAATCACCAAAACTAAGGGAAAGTGAGACAAATTACACAATTTCATCATCATTGTAACAAGATGAGTGGTTGAAACATTAATTATTCTCTCGCACTCCTGAAGAATTATCAAAACATAATTAGAAAAATAGTCTTCTTATCCTTTTTCACTGAAGGCAGAAGGTCCACATAAAAATCCAGGGTGCGCAGTTATATTTGAATTTGAATTTCAGATCAATAATAAATCATTTTTTAAGTATTAAGTATTTATAAAATATTACATGGGATATACTCATACTAAAAAAAATCAATCTTATCTGAAATTCAGATTTAACTGAGTATTTATATTATCATTACTAAATCTGGCAACCCCACTTAAAGGGACATTGTGTCTTTTTTTTTCTCCCCCTCCCCAGGATCCATAAGCCCCAGAGGAAGAAGGTGTTGGAAGTTAACAGCTATTTTGATTCATGTCTGTAGAGGGGGAGTGCAGTTTATTATCTTAGATGAAGGAAGAATATTTTTTTTCCTTCAATGGTACTAGATATGTATGACTCAAATAGTGAAAATCAGGAAAATGTATCCCTTGAGGTGGAGTGTGAGGGCAAGAGTGGCAACAATCAATGAGCACAAGGAAGAATCTCCTGTTTGTGACCTGGGTAGAGGGTCTGTGCCTTCCTCTGGTCTTACCCACCACCATAAACATACTAGCCTGAATAGAGATCAGGCCATGAGAATGCTACAGAGAGAGCCACAGTACTGGAAGATTAATTTTTGAGAATAGGACTAAGTGGTCACCTAAGAGACTCCTGAAATATCTAATCTACTGGTATAATTTTGGAGAGGAAAAGGATACCATGACAAAATTACCCATTTGGGGCTTCTTGCTAACCTTGTTTCGTGGAATCTCAGAGCCTCCCCTTTTCCTATTTACGTATATGCTAATGTTTGACATCTCTAGCACGTAAAGGGAAAATCCCGTCTTTCCCTGAGGAGTAAGGGGACAGGTGTATGAGAATTGCCTTTGTCAAACTATGGTTTGACGCCACCTCCTAAGAAGGCAGAGTCTTCCTCACTGGAAGAGACTGTATTTAGAGAACCACTCAGTCATACCCTTCAAGTGGATAGAGTCCTAAAATGTGCATCCAAGCCACATGAATTAGAGTCAAGAAAACAGTCTACATGGAAGGTAGAAGTCAATCCCAAATATTATATTTTAATGGAGGTCATTTTAGAATAAGAAGACTATATAGCTTATATATTTTTCCCTTCAATATATTAAGATGCCAAGTGAAAATTTTACGTTATCAAAAATCTGTATGCAGTTCAGTATCTATCATAAGGATATCTGGTTATTAAAACTTTTTTGAAAATTTGCAAAGGTATGAAAAGCTAAGGTAATAAATCAAACATGTCATTACATTTCTTAAAAATTTTAGTCTGTTTTATTTTGTAGTCCACTCGTAAATACTCTTTTCATATGAGTGGGAGGTATTAATTTAGTTAGAAGCCTCATGAGTTAAGTGAGATGGGAGAACTTCAGTGTACTGTTACCTTGGCTTGTTATGTAAGTCTTGAGAAAGCATATGCTTTTACAAAACCCGACTCTTGTATGCAATACTTAGTTCACATTCTCTGCAGGAATTTTAATAAAATTGATTCTAGTTTCTTTGAAAATAACTGATATTTTGCTCTGCATTATGCCATATTTCAAACATAGTTCCACTGAGCTCTCTCAGGGCACATTCTTTCCAAACTTACCTCTCTATAGACATGGTCCTCTCAATTTGTAACCACCTTGGTAAATTTGTAGGTTGCAGGACTAACAGAGAAGTATTAGTAAGCATCATGTTCACCTTTTAACAATGCATCAGTGAGTCACTTCTGAGACTGACTTAAATGGAATTGAATGTTCAATCTAGTATGAATGTGAAGACATTTAAATAAATGCAGTGTGTTTATCTGAATCTGAGATCATGTTGTACATGTTTATTTTAATGCATGATGTGCAATCAATCAAATAAATGCACTGAGTAGATTTATGTCGTTCTTTGATAGCACATTCAAATAAATGTCTCTGACATTTACAGCAATGCAAAAATGTAAACTAGTAAGGATATGTTGTTTCACCTTTTTTTTGTTTTACAAAGTATAAATGTGATATAATTTCTTGACTGCAGTGATAAATATATTGTGTAGTGACCATATAAAACTGGTTTTCATTAATCACATGCAAAACATCTGCTCAACATGTACCCTTCCCAAATGAAGTCAATTTTGGTCATTATGGCCATTGATAACAGTCTCTAACAAATTTGGCTCTAACACGGAATACTGATTCTGAAGGGAAGAACTGCCAGTTAGCCCCAGTGACCCACCTATGATTCTGGCCACAAGAGAGTAAATTAAAATTCAAGTTTACTACCTTTGGTCTAAAGATAATTTTGGTGGGCCACACTTAATACAAAAGAGAATATAACAAATATTTCCTGCAGAGATATATACACCAAGTCAAGTGGAGATTGAACATTTGTTTTATTTCACCAAAATAAATAGCTCAAAACAATACCAAAAATTATACCAAATAACCTTAATTTTTATAAAAATAATTTTTAACCAGTATTCTATTGAGATGGATGTCTGAAGCCCCTGTTTTAGTATTTTCTGTTAAGAAAGTGAGGTTATGTTTTTGTTTTTGTTTCCTTTTGTTTGAAGTGAGAAAGATGGAGGGATGCCTGTGTGGCTCAGTTGGTTAAACGTCTGGCTCTTGGTTTTGGCTCAGGTCATGATCCTGTGGTTGGATCGAGCCCCATGTCAGGCTCTATGCTGGGTGTGGAGTCTGCTTCAGATTCTCTCTACCTCTCCCTCTCCCTCTCTCTCTCTCTCTCTCTCTCTCAAATAAATAAATAAAATATTTTTTAAAAAAGAAAGGGAAGTTTGTCAGGTAGTTCGTTACATGGATAGTGTTAGGGGACTTGTTGATTCTGAAGGAACAACCAAATTTTTATTAGGTAGAGCTTCTTTTCCTAAAAGCAAGGAATGCTACATCTGGCAGAGCTGGGCAATGACACAGCCAGGATAGGCACTTTACAGAGATGTAAGTTGAACATGCCTTTGACAATGATCCCTTGCCACAGTGATCATGGGCAATACATTATTCTCAAGATAAATATGGTAACTTCCAGTAGTGTTGTGGTATCCTTCTCTTTACACACGCGAACACACACACACACACACACACACATCCTCACTCTCACGTGTATTTCTCAGTGAATGTGGGTATCCTCTTTGCATTAAGATTCTAAAGTATCCGTCTTCATTCTCTTCCAGAGGCACTAAAACAATATAAGCTAGCCTGGGCATTAAGATGAAGTGACACTCATTAAAATGTGTGTGCACATGCTGTATTTGTTTTGCTCATCGTACTGTCGTGCACCTGGCACAAGTGCCTGGAATGTGGTGGGCAGTAAATGTTTGTTGAATGATATAATGGATTTACTTACCCCAAATTAATGTGATTGGGAAAGCTGTAGTAATAAAATGGTGAAGTGGAAAACACTTGATACAGTGGAAAACAGTTCTGGATCCAGCTTTGCCACTCACTACTTTATGGCTTTGGGTATGTTGCTTAACTTCTCTGGGCCACACTCATGAAGAAATCGAGCTTAGATCTTTTCAGATCTAAGATTTGATGCTTTGTTCGATCTCATCTGAGAATTTCATTTTGCTATCAAATCAGTTTTCCTGACAATAGTTTATTAATTCCCAATAGCTCACAGTATATTTGTGGCCACAAACTATCATCTGTAGTTAGAGACTCCCAATTCCCTATTATTATCTAATTTTGTTTAACCTGAAATTAGAATATAAAATTCATCAACATTTTACTAGTCTTTTAATTTATATATACCCTTTGACAATTATTTTTGTTGTATCTAATTAGAAATATCATTAATAACCTTAACAAATTAATTACCCATGTTCTGAGCTTTGTGTTTTATTGTCAATAACATTTTTAATTGCCTACAGCTCAATTCCTTTAAGACCTAGTCCATTTTTTTCCCAGGTAATGGTTCTTTAAGCTTATGCTAATTTACAGAGCTAGATGCACATTATGAATAGTTAATAATTGGTGTTTCTTATTTCAAAAATCAGCTTTGTCCCCCCACTGTATGACTGTGCTATATTATATAAACTTATACAAGTTCACTTACATTTGGATATTTTGATCCATGGTCCACTTCTTTATTGGGATTTGAACTAGATTTTCTTAAACTCTACTAGTTTAATGTTTATAATGGATATGAATATTCTTCTGATTGCATGATGCTTTTACAAATTACTATGTTCATTATCCACCAATGTATCTTTCTTCTAAAATATTGTTTGCATGTGTGTGTATCCATGCAGATTATGCTCAGTTCTTGTATTATAACTTTACACGCTTCTTTAAACCTTTCACATGCAAAAATCAAAATAATAAATATTAAAATAAGTGAAAATAATGCATAAAGTATTTGATATTATATGTCTTTAAAGTGTACATTGTATGTAACATTAAATGTGAAATATCTAAAGAATAACAATATTTGAGCTTTCCTCAAAATTTTACAAGCTTATACTCCACAATAAATCTGTAGACTAGGAATTATCCTAAGCCCATTGAAGTACTGGAAATTAAATAACATGTACTCACTTTCCTGGATCCCCATTGTTTTTCAAGTTGTGGTGACAGATTATGCTGAGTCATTCATACTTTTCTGCTTTTTACAGCACATTTTGTTGAACTGACAGCTGAGGTTAGAGATTATTGTTAACCTCTGTTCGTGCTTGCATGCCATTGGTTAACAGAAGTCTTTAGAAGTATATGGTACACATTATGCATTTAAATTTCACACATAGCCATTTTTCAAATAAGCATAATATAGGAGCTTCTTCCTTTTATCTCAGAGGAAACCTCCCTTTCCTCAGGGAAATGAAACCCATTCAAAGACCGACCATATGTGAATTCATACTACAGATAGTTTTTACCATATGTGCTATGAGACTAACACTCCAAGATACTTTCAGCTTTGACTCTGAATTTCCTGTCCTTTGTCAGTTTAAACTAAGCTCTTCACATTACAGTGAATTGAATGTAACTCACGTGTATTATATACTGAAGGTAATACTTTTAAATAAGTGGAGGGTAATTATTCATTTATTTTGTATTCATTGAGGTAACATTAATCATAGTGACTCCATTTTGGATTCATATGGAATATAGTTCATAATTCCAAAGAATTCAACTATATGCCTTGTCTATATTCATAATCTGTCTTTATGGTAACTATGATTGTCAAACAAAAAGTCATTTCGGTGATATAAGAAGGATATATTTTATTCCTGTGTTGAATTTATTATTGTGATAATACACTAGCTATACATGAATAAATAATTCACCTCAATCCAGTGACCAAGATTCTTTAAATTTGTACAGCAGCTAGCATTCAATTTATAAACTAGAGAAGTAGAGAGAAACATCAACACTGACCTAAGGTAATTTTCTCTTTTTCCACTTATTTTGGGGTCAATGACAGCTCAAGAATCTTATTAATCTTGGGAGTCAAATCAAATCCAATAAAAAAATCATTTTAGGTTTTAGTAGTGAACTGCATCATTGTTGATCAGAGAATTTATTTTAAAGCATTTAAGAAGATTCGCAGATGTAACTTTACTAAGAATTTAAATATACTTATAATGTCAGCAACCACCAAATAATGTAAAAATCATACAGCTTGCTTACCAAAAACAATTGCCACCCTCCACATTTTCCCCCTTTGTTAAATTCGCAGCTTTGTTTCTGCCATACTATCCTTATAGAGGAAATTTTAACATCAACCATGAATGAATTGATTTGAATTGCATTGGCATTGAATTCTTATGTAGTAATTCAAGAGGTGGATTAGAGAGCAATTGTGATCCAAAGATTGTTTTCTGCAAGATTCTTTTGAATTATGCATAAATGACATTTGGATTTTGCTGTTTGAAGATTATAATTCGGATAGCTTTTTAAATATTAATGAGTTGTTTGAGAAGTTTTACCAAACAGATAATGACCAGTCAGACCAACTGGATGAGGATCCTGAAAAGTATGTGGGGTGTTTAAACATTTTCACTTAGTGTTTTCTATCCACTGGAAGAGTCCATATTATTTACTGCATTATAATGTTTAATTACTGCATGGAAGTCTATTGAAAAGTCATTCTAAGGTCTTTCAAATGTCATCTATAAATGCAGAGTACCTGAGTGTAATGAACTTTCCAGAAATAAATGTGTTACAGTAAAAGACTTTGATCTGTTTGAGAACTGATCATGTAAATCAAGATTATAAACTGAAACACTAGAGAAACACTGTAACAACTCATGAATTATCCAAAATATACTGAAAAGAGAAAGGAAGTAAAAGGAGAAAGGTAGGAAATCTGACTGACATGACTTCAGACTGTGACTATATCTCCACTACCGAAAGACAAAGAGACTGTCATATCTTACTGCAGAGACAATGTTTATCTGTACAACTTAAAATTATAGGGATCTTTTAACAATCATTTTATTACTTCATCTAAGAAAACATCCAAGTTAAATAATTCAGGAATTATTGAAAGTTTGAAGTTCTGGTAAGATGTTTTTAAAATTATGATTTATCGGCGTAGCTATTATTTAAGGACAATGGTTTACTCTTGTTAAAACATTCTATGAGAATTGAAATGAGATTATGAAGTAACTCCAGATATTTGCATTATGACTATATGTATCAGTTAATTTTCACTCCAAAATGTAACACCCACTCCAAAATGTGATGGTCTAAAACAATAACCAGTTATTTAACTCATAATACAGGTTGGCAGTTTACTCTAGGTTTAGCTTAACAATTTTCCTGATCTATGTTGGGCATCCCTAGGTGTCAGCAGCTATCTACCAGATCAGCTGGAGACTGGTAGATGTAGGTTGGCCTCAGCTGAGGTGGTTTGTGTCTGGAACGGCAGAGGAGCCCAGGCCTGTTTACATGGTAGGTCATAAGGATTTCAAGAGAAAGAACACCATGAAGGGTTGCCTCAGAACCAGATCAGTATCATTTTTGCCTCATTCTTACTGACCAAAACAATTCACAAGCCAGTCTGGATTCCAGTAGTGGAGAAATCAATGTGGGTGATTATGACATTTCTGCCACAGCATGATAAATATTCCTCTCCTTCATACTTTTGAAGTATAGAACGTCACCAGATTGACTCAAAACTGCTACCAGAGGCTTTCTTGAAGACATAGTTTGGCTTACAGTCTAATATTTTTCATTTGTCTTAAAGGCATTTTGTCCTTTTACTTCATTCAGAATATTTATGGAAATGGAAGCGGGGGGAGGGTGGCGGGGGGCTGTCAGGGAATGGTGCCAAGAAGATAGCAGATGAAGCCAAGCTTTCAGAAAATGGCTTATACCATGTTTGCTTTTCATTTATGCCATTTCAATGGGTGTATCATTTAGCTTGTGTTCTGTGGTTTAGTGTATGGGTTTCCTGCCCCCCACCTCCATCTCTGAGTTAATGTTGCATCCCTGTCTGTATAGAATGCAACAATATTGTTTAAAGACCTAGCGTATAGTGAGTGTTGAAAAAAGACATTTTAAGAACAAACTCTATGCTCCTCTGATTGCTCATATCATGGTAGATGATGAGATATTAAGTCTGTAGCTACATTAATATTTTATGGATAGTAAAAGGCTAAGCTGCTATAAGAAACTACAGGTTTGTAATGTTTTTATTATTCAGTTGTAGAAAAATAGATAAAATTTGATGCATGCAAAAACAAAGTACCAAGCAAAAAATTAACCCTGTTGTTCTGACATGATGTGATGAGACATAACACTTATAAGCCAGGAAAGGATCACTTGCCAGATGATTGATTATGCTTAGTGAATACCACCTCATCAGGACAGGTATTTGAGAAAATTTAGACAACATGATCTTCTCCTGAGAGTGTGTATTTTGCATCCAGGTATATTCTGGATTTGCATAGGTAAGAAAAGGTATCCTGGAAAATGAAGCAAAGCTTAGAGAAGAAGAACAAAAATTATCAGGTGAGGGAAGAGGATCTTACCTGACAGTTGACTAGGAATATTATAATTTTTCAATCTAAAATGATTAATTCTAAGTTGATAATTATGGAGTCCAGGAAATCATGAAATTTATAGCTAGAATTTTTACTACATCCTGAAAAACTAGAACTTTGGGGTCACCTTTAAGAATTATTTCTCCCTTAGTATATTACCCTAGTTATTCTGCTAAATTTTCTAAAGTTCTAAAGATGAAATCCATTGAAAAATGGTTGACTATGGGTTAAGCACTCATTATTTCAAAGGTATTTGGTGATCATACCCTAAAACCCATAACCCAAGTGAAATGTTTATGCCTTTCCACTAACCCCTAAAAATTACCAAGCCTTACTTCTTATTACTATCTTTATAGGGCTGAACTTTTATAAAGTCTCTATAAACTCAACCCTTTCACCTTACTGGGAGAAGAAAATAAGGTCCAGAGAAGCTGAATGACTTTCTCCATCACACAAGTAGTTGGTGAATCCTAATTTTGAGAGTAAGGTCTCAGACCCATATATCCAATATTTGTTTTTACCTTTAACTCTGGTCTAGCCTTTCCCCTGCCTGTTAACCTTTGCCAGTGGATTGTGTCAAGGGTAATTCATGGGTAATCTTGTGATTCTCTAACCTCTGTATCAAAACTGCTCTTTCTAACTTCTTTATTTTTGTTAGTGGAGCGCTATTTCCTAAGTAACCAGGTAGGAAGCCTGAAACCACCTCTTTCTATTCTTTTTTATGTACCCTTTCCATCAGAAACTACATTATTCATACATGAAGTTAACAAATATTTATTCATAAACTATCATGTCCCAGAACTGTGTGAAGCTCTTGGAATGAAAAAAAAATTCTTGAAATTTATAGGCTCAATAGACCTATGTGTCTTTTCACTCAATTTCTGTATCAATTTCTGCCTTTCCGTCATCACTGCTACCAGTCTAGATTATTGTATTAGCTGCCATACGGTTTCTCTCTCCACTATTTCTCTTTTCTAAAGAAATACTCCTGCAATGATATCAACTATATTGCTTTCCTATTCAAAGTCTTCATTGATCTTCCACATGTTCAAATCCCACCTCAACCCTTGTTTATATTTCTTGCCTTATAATTAATTTAACTGCTTTTGTAATTCAAGTAAAATTTATCTAGTTTTAACTTCTATTTCCTTAAGTTTATTAATAAGAACATTTATTGGGCATTTCCTATGGGTAAAACTCAGTGTTAATTATACTGAGGAAGACAAATATGAGATATGGTGTTTAAAATCCGAATGCTGCTAACACTTTATTAGAGAATACAGAATCTTATGTAGAAATTATGAATATCATTAAAACTAAAGGGAGAACATTCACAAAATTCAAAAGAGAGGCTACCTTCCTGAAGGAAGGATTTCATGGACATTTTTAACTTAACCCTTAAGCTATTATCCCTGCTACTTTTGGTTTATTTTCCATCCTGACTTTAGTCTTAAATAATTCTATTCTTCAAAAAGCAATGTTTCTGGATAATATAATGCATGTATACTACTTTTAATGAATGTTTAGTGAAACTAGAAAATTAAAAACATTTGCAATTATGTTGCAGAATGATCTCATATAAGGGTCCACATAATATATTCTATCTTAAATTCTGTATCCAAAAAAAAAAAAAAAAAAAAAAAAAGTCTGTTGGCTGTCGCCCAGCAATGTCCCTCTGCTTGATAACTTGGGTCCTTAAAGGAACTTCATGTGGAACAAGGTCTGGGCACCAGATAACTATGATTTCTGTGACTCTCTTCAGGCACATGAGCCTGCCTAAGGCTGAGGGTCAGCTTTGCCTCCAAAGCTGATTTCTTCTTATGCTTCCCTCATTCTGCATCAGCACAGGCCACTACACAACAGTGTTTACATTGTAGGAAGGGCAATGGAAAGTCTTACGTATGTCATGGTGGAGGAGTGCTGCAGTTTTGTCAAATTTTGCTTTTTTCTCTACACCCTATCATCCTCTTTAAATTTTTATCATGGAATATATTATTTTTATAATTAAAAATATCTTCTTGGGGGTGCCTGGGTGGCTCAGTCAGGTAAGCGTCTGCCTCCGACTCAGATCATGATCCCAGGGTCCTGGGATCAAGCCTGGAGTCGGGCTCCCTGCTCAGTGGGGAGCCTGCCTCTCCCTCTGCTCCTCCCCCTGCTCCTGCTCTCTCTCTCCATCTCAAATAAATAAATAAAATCTTAAAAAAAGAAAAGAAAATCTTTTTGGAGAGATCCACAAGCTTTATAATACCGAGATTATGATCATATTTTCTTTGAACACTTGGAGTAATTCTTTTCCTGATTCACACTGTAATTTCTTTCATAACCATTCTAAACAAATTATCTTCTGTTCTAGTCATCTGGCTAAAAACCTTGTGCTCTCAAGTGTATGGCTCATCTCTGGTAAGCGACTTGCAAACTCTTTTGCATTATATTTTTCAAATTTTAGAACAATAAACTTGTGAGTAATTATTGATAATGATTGGTTTCTTTTTTACTAAATTCTAAAGTTACCAAAAATTTGAATAGGAGGAATATTATTAATACTGATCACTCTTTTTAAGTAGGATTTTTAGCTTAAAACATTATTTATAAATAGATGAAAACAATTTAAGAAATTTGAGAAAACAAATCTAAGTTTTCATCAAACTCAGTTACTCAGTGCACTCAAAAAATAATGCATATGTTTGCGGTTTCTATTCTTTCATACTATGTACATTATTTTAGAATTTCTATTTGAAGAAATCTTATCTGACTTAAGATCTTACTCACAAGCCTCTTTTTTTTTGAAGAATCTCTTGATAAATTTCTAACAATAGTCGAGGTTAACATACAACCCAAAAAATCTCTGGCTTACAACTCCAAAGGCTTATTTTTCATATTTTATGTCCACCATTGATCAGCTACAACTCTGTTCTATGTCATTTAGATGACAAAGCAGCCTATATCTGAGAGCCTGCTAGTCTTTTTAAAAGAGTTATAAGAGAAACATGGCAAACTCAAACTAGCTCTTAAACTTGGAAGTTATTCATGCATTTCTGTTCTCAAGTCATTGACCAATGCAGTTAGTATGACCCACTCTGAAGTCAGATGAATGGAGATGTACCATCAGTCACATGGCAAATCAGGATGCCAACAGGATTGGGGAATATAATCTACACCCAGGAAGGGATAGAAAATATTTTGAACCATAATACAATCATTGAATTGATCATTGTGATGGAGGTAAGAGATGAAAACAATACAAAGTTTTAAAATGTTCCTTCTGTGTTCCTCATCAACTACGTTATTTCCTAGAATATAAATCTTAATGGATTTTGTCTTCTTTCATACCATTCACTTCCATTCTTTACCTGTTCTTTCCAGGTCAAAATTCTACTCATTTCAATCACAATTCTGTACTTCCTTGAAGCTTTTCTTGATATATTCAACTTATATTTAGCTCATTTCTTATTCAAACTACTTTACAGTTGACCTTTGAATGACGGGGGTATTAGGAGTGCCACCCCTACCCCCACAGAGTAGAAAATCCATGTATAACTTTCTACTCCCCCAAAACCTAACTACTAATAACCTGCTAGTGAATGGAAGTCTTACCAATAACAGTCAATTAACACATGTTTTGTATGTTTATATGTATTATATCCTGTATTATTATAATAAAGTAAACTAGAGAAAAAAAAATCTTATTAAGAAAATCATAAGGAAGAGAAAATACATTTACAGTCCTATACTGTATTTATCAGGAAAAAAATTCTGCATGTAATTGGGCACACAAAGTTCAAACTCATTGTTGTTCAAGGGTCAACTGTATATTGATGTTTTTGGCACTAACTTTATTCAGGTCTCCACAGTATTTTTGCAAATGGTGTTTGTGTATTTTCTCCCCACTCAAAGTACACTAATATACTTGACAAGTCTGCAGCATTGATGTATTTTTCTCCATTAGGTAGGAGAAACTGAGTTTTTAGGCTGCAATACCCAGCGCTTCCACTAGGCTCCACAAAGGCCTTTTCTGTTCAGAATAAATGTGAACAAACTTATTATTTGTAAAAACATGGATAGCTTTTGATTTTGTATTCACTTCTCCTAGTGTGTGCTTGGTGTATACAGAAATCTGTATCAGCCCTGTGTTCCTCTCAAATGTTTACTGAATGTGTTAATAGATAATTTTGGGATTGAGAAAAAGCATATGGATCTCTGGCTAGAGATCTAGTGTATTTATAACATAATATATATTTGTGTGAACTGAGGTACTTGCTTCCATCTCTTTTTGGAAAAGAAGAACATTTTGTATATCATAGGGCAAAAGGTAAGAAAAGCACCAAGGGAATTGTTACAGAAACCACTGGAAGAGAGAGTTACTTAAGGAAAATGGTGGTCATCAGAGTAAAATGCTTCATCACATCAAGTATGGAGGAGCCAGGAAAACATCTGTTTGACCAGGGAATTAGAAATTGAAAATACGGAGAAAGGGGCCCATTGTATAAATATTTAGTGAGGATGAAATGTGAGCACCCCATACAAGGAAGTTCGGTTGAAGCTATTTCAAAAAAAAAAATGGAAATGATTTCCCAGGGCCATTGAGTCACCTTCATATCATACAATTTGTTATTCTTCTAACTGAGTACTAAGAAAGAGATAAGAATTACGGTTCTTAGAAAAATAAAGAGCAGATTAAAGAGAGGGTTTGAAAACATTATCTAGCGTTTTACCATTTTCATGAGTAGTTCCTATTAAAAAGGCTAACATTATAGTAATGCAGTAATGATCTTAATGAAGCCAAATCAGCATAAATGAAATAACCATTTATCTGTTTGTACAGTGTGATCAATTAGCTCTTAATAATTGATTAAATATTCTGGTACAGTAGAATCAGAATCCTGGTCATATTATTAAGCAGTTAAAAATATATGTTTGGTATCAGGAAATACACTTGACATTTTGGACTTACAGTGAAAGGAAAAAATGGGGACTAGATGGATGAGAGATAAAGCATGTAGAAAATCAATCAAAAATAAAGTTGCTTGACATCCGTCAGGAAAGAAATTTCAAAGAAGTTAAAGGCTAAGGCAAGGTAGTAAAGGACATAAGCTCAGTTTAACGACTTTAACTTTGAAAATAAATGACAAATTGTTTGAAGTACTCTTGGTAAAGTACCAAAGTGGACTTTCTATCTGCAGCCTTTCATAATTAGGCTTTCCTTTGGGAAATTGAATTTGCCTCAATATTAGTTCCCATTTCTTGGTTGGGGCTGATGCCGATCGTTTCTTCGTTTCTATTCCTGACCTAACCAATCAGAATTCTTTCTACCCTAAACAGAGGGATGAGATCTGAGATAGATGCATAATGAAGCCAGCCTAATGAGAATCATGTTATTGAGTTTTCTTGAAACAACTAGAAAACTGAAATTATCTTTTCCGTAGAAATGTTAGCTGACAGTCTGGAGATGTACTGGTCATCATTACTACTATATCACAGAAGACTGTTGAGAATGGAGCCATAGAAAGGAAAGAAAGCTAAGAGACGAAGAGAGCCATTGTAACAACTCTGTTAGCCATATGCAATATTACTATTTTATAAAAGAAGAAATTGAAGATCAGATACTTAAATTTCCGTCATTCAACCGGTAGAATTAAGTGGTTAAGTCAGGACACAAACTTAGGACTGCATGATTCTAGATCTTATACACCTTCACAGCATAAGCTGAATTTTATACATGCTCTCTTATTTGACTTACTCAGAAATTCTTGAAGTTTACAGGGTATGTCATAACCCATCTGGAAATGAGAATCCATATAGGGCAAAGTTAAAATATATATATATATCCAAGATAACAAAAGAAAGGGACAATGTATATATTATGAATTGAGCCAATAAATATCATTAAATGTGTTAGGAATTTTGAGGAAAATATTTAACGTGATAGGATGATTTACTTCATATCAACTCTTATCCAGTCATAACTCCTCAAACACTGACCTGAAGTGCAGTTTAAATTGAGCATTGGGAGATGTTAGAAAAGGAATGAGCTCTGTGCCTTCAAAGAAAGAGTAAATTGATAAGAGATATTTTCCTCAAAGCATTAGATTTTGAGTTCATAGAAGAAAAGATCGAGCTACTGAATCATTCTTAGCAATGCTAAGCAGAGTATTTACTGCTCAGTTTTTCTCAATAGATTTTAACTCTTTATCTAATTACTGAGCCCAATTTTCACAGAATCTTTGAAATTTACTTTCTAAAGGCACAAAAAATTCCTGACTAACCTTTTAAGCTCCAGGAGATCAGAAGCCCTGCTTTTTTTTTTTTTTTTTTTTTCTTTTACCATCATTGTATGAGTTAGTCTTAGATTTGGATGCATAAATAAGATAGAATTTTATTTATCTCTCACATAAAAGATGTCCAGAGGTCTAGAAATAAGCCATCAGTCCACGGTTGGTATGCAGTCCTGAAGAATCAGTAAATACACTGGAACAAAAGGAGCCCCTTCACATCTGAAACCTTTACACCCTCTTTCTGGAGGAAGTGCCACATCTTCACACATAGATATCAATGGCCGGAACTTAGAGAAATGACTACATACCTAGTTGCAAGGAAGGCTAGAAAATAAGACGTCTTTTGTTCCAAGCTACAGTGAGCCCAGAAAAAGAAAGGAAAAAAAAAGTTTCTATTTCTAAAAAGAGAAAGAAAAGCAAGTACCATCTAAAATTACCATCTAAAGTGCCTAGCATGTAAAGATCCTCCTGTTAATTGTTCTCCTGAAGTACTTTCACTCCTTCAGATCTTTGCACTTGGTTCCCTCTCTCAGGATACACTTGCTCCTTTGCCTGTTTGCTCCACGTGGGCACACCCTCCACAGCAGTAAAACAGGAATGGGACAGATTGGCTTTCAACATGTTGGTCTTTGTTACAAACCCAGTCTTGGATGAAACACAAAAGGGGTTTTATAAAAATCCCTGATGTTGAGCCACAGTGCTCCTTGAGAGTAACGAAAAGAATAGGCATCGTTTTTATTATTTAAATTGCATTATCATTCTTGACTAGGGCAGCTGGTTCCTTGTAAAGAAAGGTTAGGAAAGGTCTTCAAAACTGTCTTTAATAATGCATTCAGACATTCTCTTCTGTTTTTGACCTTGATTTTTCATTTCTGTGAAGGTCTAAAGGATGCATTAGCTATGTGCACAAAGGCTTTTCTTTCCCCCCTTTTATGCTTAATGGTCTTTCTTCATGAGGGGTGCTGAAGTGGTTGCTATTAAAGCACATATGTCTTAAAAAGGTCCTCATTTACCTTTGTTTTGTTAATTTAATTCATACATGAAGTAATATTAAGAGCAACTTGAGTTCTGTGCTGGCCTAAGTCCTGGGAGAACACACACACATTACATTCCAGTTCTGTATAGAGCTTGCTTTCTAAGAGAGAAATATAAATAAGTAAATTCGCTACTAGATATATTTTTTACAAATTTTAATAATTCTACAAAGCAAGGGTTCCATAAAAGAAAACAATATATAGAAGACATAGAATTTCAGAGGCTATCTCTCATTGAGGAGATGACCCCTTTTGTAGTTTTGATTTTTTTTATAATATTTTTTTATTATGTTAGTCACCATACAGTACATCCCTAGTTTTTGATGTCAAGTTCCATGATTCATTATTTGCGTACAACACCCAGTGCACCATGCAATACGTACTCTCCTTACTACCCATCACCAGCCTATCCCCTTCCTCCACACTCCTCCCCTCTGAAGCCTTCAGTTTGTTTCCCAGAGTCCATAGTCTCTCACGGTTCATTCCCCCTTCTGTTTACTCCCCCCTTTCTTCTTCCCTTTCTTCTCCTACTGATCTTCCTACTTCTTATGTTCCATAAATGAGAGAAACCATATGATAATTGTCTTTCTCCACTTGACTTTATTCACTTAGCATTATCTCCTCCAGTCCCATCCACCTTGCAGCAAATGTTGAGAAATCATTCCTTTTGATGGCTGAATAATATTCCATTGTATATATGGACCACAGCTTCTTAATCCAGTCATCTCTTGAAGGGCATTTCGGCTCCTTCGACAAATTAGCTATTGTGAACAATGCTTCTATGAACAGTGGGGTGCATATGGCCCTTCTCTTCACTACATCTGTATCTTTGGGGTAAATACCCAGTAGTGCAATGGCTGGATCATAGGGTAGCTCAATTTTTAACTTTTTAAGGGACCTCCACACTGTTTTCCAAAGTGGCTATACCAACTTGCATTCCCACCAACAATGTAGGAGGGATCCCCTTTCTCCACATCCTCTCCACCATTAGTTGTTTCCTGCCTTGTCAATTTTTGCCATTCTAACTGGCATAAGGTGGTATCTCAATGTGGTTTTGATTTGAATTTCCCTGATGGCTAATGATTTTGAACACTTTTTCATGTGTCTGTTAGCCATTTGTACGTCTTGGAAAAGTGTCTGTTCATATCTTCTGCCCATCTTTTGATTTGATTATTTGTTTCTCGCGTATTGAGTTTGAGAAATTCTTTGTAGACCTTGGATACCAGTCTTTTTTTTTTTTTTTTTAAGATTTTATTTATTTATTCGACAGAGATAGAGACAGCCAGCAAGAGAGGTAACACAAGCAGGGGGAGTGGGAGAGGAAGAAGCAGGCTTCCAGCGGAGGAGCCTGATGTGGGGCTCGATCCCATAACGCCGGGATCATGCCCTGAGCCGAAAGCAGACGCTTAACCGCTGTGCCACCCAGGCGCCCCTGGATACCAGTCTTTTATCTGTAGTGTCATTTGCAAATATCTTCTCCCATTCCATGGGCTGCGTCTTAGTTTTTTTGACTATTTCCTTGGCTGTGCAGAAACTTTTTATCTTGATGTAGTCCCACAAGTTCATTTTTTCTTTTGATTCTCTTGACTTTGGAGATGTGTCATGAAAAAAGGTGCTGTGGCCGATGTCAAAGAGGTTGCTGCCTATGTTCTCCTCTAGGATTTTGATGGATTCCTGTCTCACATCAAGGTCTTTCATCCATTAGGAGTTTATCTTTGTGTATGGTGTGAGGGAGTGGTCAAGTTTCATTCTTTTGCATGTAGCTGTCCAATTTTCCCAGCACCATTTATTGAAGAGGCTGCCTTTTTTCACTGGATGTTTTTTCCTGGTTTGTCAAAGATTAATTGCCCAAAGAGCCGAGGGTCCATTTCTGGGTTCTCTATTCTGTTCCATTGGTCTATGTGTCTGTTTTTGTGCCAGTTCCATGCTGTCTTTGTGATCACAGATCAGAAAAGGGGCCTTTTCTGGTTCCACACAAATTTAAGGGCTGTTTGTTCCAGTTCTTTGAAAAATGTCATTGGTATTTTGATCGGGATGGCATTGAAAGTGTAGATTGCTCTGGATAGCATAGACATTTTAAGTATGTTTACTCTTCCGATCCATGAGCATGGAATATTTTTCCATCTTTTTGTGTCTTCTTCAATGTCTTCCGTCAGTGTTCTGTAGTTTCTAAAATAGAGATCCTTTATGTCTCTGGTTAAGTTAATTCCGAGGTAACGTATGATTTTTGGTGCTATTGTAAATGGGATGGATTCCCTAATTTCTCTTTCTTCAGTCTCATTGTTCGTGTATAGAAATGCAACTGATTTCAGAGCATTGATTTTGTATCCCACCACATTACTGAATTGCTCTGTAACTTCTAGTAGTTTGGGGGTGGATTCTTTTGGGTTTTCCATTTAGAGTATCATGTCATCTGTGAAGAGAGACATTTTGACTTCTTCTTTGCCGATTTGGATACCTTTTATCCCTTTTTGTTGTCTGATTGCTGTTGCAAGGACTTCTAGTACTATGTTGAATAATAGTGGCGAGAGTGGGCATCCTTGTCGTGTTCCTGATCTTAAGGGAAAGGCTTCCAGCTTTTCCCCATCGAGAATGATATTTGCTGTAGGCTTCTCATAGATGGTTTTTTGAAGTTGAGGAATGTACCCTCTATCCCTACACTCTGAAGTGTTTTAATCAGGAAAGGATGCTGTATTTTGTCAGATGCTTTTTCTGCATCTATTGAAAGGATCATATAGTTCTTGACTCTTTTCTTGTTGATGTGATCTATCATACTGATCAATTTGCGAATGTTGAACCACCCTTGCATCCCAGGGATGAATCCCACTTGGTCATGATGGTTAATCCTTTTAACATACTGTTGGATCCTATTAGCTAGGATCTTGTTGAGAATTTTGGCATCCATATTCATGAGGGATATCGGTTTGTAATTCTCCTTTTTGATGGGGTCTTTGCCTGGTTTGGGAATCAAGGTAATACTGGCCTCATAGAATGAGTTTGGTAGTTTTCCTTCTGTTTCACTTTTTTGAAACAGCTTCAGGAGAATAGGTATTATTTCTTCTTTGAATATTTGGTAGAATTCCCTGGGGAATCCATCAGGCCCCGGACTCTTGTTTTTTGGGAGGTTTTTGATCACTGCTTCAATCTCTTCATAATTAATCGGTCTGTTTAAAAAATCAATTTCTTCCTGATTCAGTCTTGGTAGTTTATAGGTTTCCAGAAAGGCATCCATTTCTTCCAGGTTGTTTAACTTATTGTCATAAAGCTGTTGATAAAATTTTCTAATGATCCTTCCTATTTCATTGGTGTTGGTTGTGACCTCTCCCCTTTCATTCATAATTTTATTAATTTGGGTCCTTTCTCTATTCTTTTGAATAAGCCTTGCCAGTGGCTTATCGATCTTATTACTCTTTCAAAGAACCAGCTTCTAGTTCTGTTGATCTACTCTACTGTGCTCCTGGTTTCTAATTCATTGATCGCTGCTCTAATATTGATCACCTGCTTTCTCGTGCATAGGTTAGGCCTTTTCTTCTGTTCCAGCTCCTGCTTCTTGAGGTGAGAATACAAAAACTGCATTTTAGATTTTTCTATTCTTTTGAGTTAGGCTTGGATGGCTATGTATTTTCCCCTCAGTGCTGCCTTTGCAGTGTCCCATAGGTTTTGGACCATTGTGTTTTCATTTCGTTGGTCTCCATAAATTGTTTAAATTGATTTTTAATTTCCTGATTTATCCAATCATTTTTGAGCAGGATGGTTCTACGTTTCAAAGTGTTTAAGTTCCTTCCAAATTTTTCCTTGTGATTGAGTTCCAATTTAAAAGCATTGTGGTTTGAGAATATGCAGAGAATAATTTCAGTCTTTTGGTATCAGTTGAAACCTGTTTTGTGACCCAGTATATGGTCTATTCTGTAGAAAGTTCCATATGCATTGGAAAAGAAGGAGTATTCTGTTGTTCTGGGGTGTCGTGTTCTATATATAAATCTGTGAGGTCCATCTGGTCTAGTGTATTATTCAAAGCTCTTGTTTCTTTGTTGATTTTCTGCTTAGGTGATCTGTCTATTGCTGATAGTGGAGTGTTGAGGACCCCTACTATTAATTTTTATCTATATGTCTCTTTATTCTGGTTAAGAGTTGGCTGCTCCCCTGTTGGGGGCGTAGATATTTAAAATTGTCATATCCGCTTGTTGGATACATCCTTTAAGAATAATACAGTGTCCTTCTGTATCTCTAACTACAGTCTTTAGTTTAAAATCTAATCTGTGTGATATGAGAATTGCTACCCCAGCTTTCTTTTGAGGTCCATTGGCATGAACAATGGTTTTCCGTCCCTTCACTTTCAGTCTGGATGTATCTTTAGTTTCAAGACGAGTCTCTTGTAGACAGCAAATGGATGGGTCATGTCTTTTTATTCAATCTGCAACCCTGTGGCATTTTATGGGAGCATTTAGGCCATTCACATTCAGAGTGATTATTGAGACATATGATTTTAATGATGTCATGTTGCCTGTAAAGTCTTTGTTTCTATAGATTGTAAATTTCTGTTCTGTATCACTCTTGGGGCCTTTTTACTTTTATAGAGCCCCCCTTAATATCTCCTGTAGGGCTGATTTCATGGTTATGAATTTGGTCAGTGTCTGGCGATCCTGGAAGGTCCTTATCTCTCCATCAATTCTGAATGACAGCCTTGCTGGATAAAGGATCCTTGGCTTCGTGTTTCTCAGATAGAGCTTTAAAAATCCCCTGCCAACCCTTCCTCTCATTCCAGGTCAGTGTAGACAGGTCTGACAAAATTCTGATATTTTGGCCTCTGTACATGAGAAATTTCTTCTCCCTGGCCACTTTCTATACTGTATCCTTGGATCTAATATTTGTGAATTACTCTATGATGTGACGTGGCGTAGGTTTGTCGTGGTTGAGCTTGGGAGGGGTCCTCTCTGCCTCTTGGACACTAATGCTTGTTTCCTTTGCTAGATTAGGGAAGTTTTCAGCTGCAATTTGTTCAAATATCTCTTGTAGACTTCTCTCTTTCTCCATCCCCTGGGAATGCCAATGATTCTGACATTGGAACGTTTCATTGAGTCAGTAATCTCCCGTAATCTACATTCTTGAGATTGGATTTTTTTGAGCCAAGTTTCTGTTTTAAGTTTCTCTTCTACCATCTCATCCTCCAATTCACTAAATTGTTCTTCTGCCTCATTTACCCTGGGCTTCAGAGCATCTAGTTTTGACTGCATTTGATTCATAGCATTTTTAATTTCTGCCAGATTTGCTCTCATTTCCGCCCTTAGAGATTCTATATTCTCGTTAATATTTTCATTAATATTTTTTCAAGTCTACACATCATCTTGACCATTGTTACCCTGAACTCCAATCTGATAATTTGGTTATATCCATATCCATCAGTTCTGTGTCAGAAGCCACAGACTCATTGTCTTTTCATTGCTGGGGGGGAATTTCTCTTTCTCGTCATTCTGATGAGGAGAGGTTGTGGGGTTGCCCAGAGCCCAAATTATTGACCAGGACCCACTCAGTGTGTACTTGTTTTATAGGGACCTTAGGGATGTGGGCTTCTTGATTTTTCAGCCTGCCTTCTGGGGGAGGGGCTTGCCACACTGATATTCAGGCAACCCTGTTTGGGTAGAGTCTCCCTGTCCCCTGGGAGGGGGAATGGGGATTGGCACAATGTAAGCTGGTATTTCCGGGCTTTTGTTCTCTGATGGCTTTCCCTGGTGGTTTTCTGTGGCTCTTCTGAGAGTCAGAGCAGCAATGGCCGAATCCTAGCCTCTGTCTCAGAACAGAGAGATTGCAGTCCACTCTCCACTGAGCTCTCTTGCCCTCTTTAACTCTGTTTCTGTTGGTGCTGCTAACAACCCTGCAGCGTCCCGGGTTGTGCGCCCCACAGCCGGTGTCCCAGCCCTCACTTCCAGGGCCCACACGTCTCTGTCCTTTGTGCTTCTAACACTGCCAGCTGCCCCCGGTTCCCGTGGGCGCTCCCAAACTCCCTGTTTCAGTGTAGTTTGCACGCACTCCGGAGCTCCGGTTTTCGTCTGTTCGCTCATTTCAGTCTGGTCGCTCGTGCACTCCCGAGCTCCCAGTATCAATCCGGTTCCAGTGAGCGCTCCAGAGCTCCGGTTTTCAGTCAGGTCTCACGAGTGCCCCTGAGCTCTTGGTTTTAGTCTAGTTCGAGTGTGCGCTCCGGAGCTCGGATTTCAGTCTGGTCGCAAGCACATTCCCAGGCTCACGGTCTCACTGTGCTGTCTTGCGGGTGCCGGGCTCCCTCCCCCTTCTGTTTATCTTCCCATATCTGTGTGCGGATTCATGGCTCCCTGCTTTGTACCTCAGTACTCAGCTCTGGAGATGTTCGTTTGTAGAGATCCAGATGTATCTTCCTTCATCTCAGGCTGATTCCATGGGTTTTCAGGATGGTCTGGTACCTTTCCATCTAGACTCAGGGGACCAGCTGAAAAAGGGGACCCCCACTCCTCTGCCATCTTAACTCCTCCCCCGAGATGACCCCATTTGAACCATGGTCTGGAGAATGGGCAGGAAGAGTCATATAGGTAAGGAATAAAAGGGTACTATTCCTTGTGGGGGGGGCATGAGTAGTACAAATGCATCTATGTAAGGAAAATGGAGTAGTAAAGTGTATCCATTTATTCCACTGACATTTATAGAGTGCCTGTTCTAGGCATATGGCACAGCAAGATAGTAAGGTACTGATTGTGGCTGGCCTCAAAATGTTTAGGGGAAGGGGGAGAAAGACTTTATATGAGTGTGATGTAGCAGTGTACACAGCTCCTTGAAGCATTTCAAACTTAGAATAGGCAGAAAGGAACATTGTCTAATTCTCCTAGAGACAGGAAGGAAGAGGCTTGGTATTGGTAGAGGGACTGACTTTTGAGCTCTGGGGGCATGAATTTTCTAACTTATGAGGATCCTGTTTCTGTGTCTTGTTATCTTCTGTAGGATTTGTCCATCTTTATCTTTATGCTATGTATGGCTTTGTGTTACTAGCTGAGGAGAGACAAGAAGTCTTAGAATCAGTCATTTTTGAATTAGGAATGTTGGCCTTAGAAGTTTTCTAACAGACTAAGTTAAGAATGTTTATTTTATCTATTTATGTATTTACTTTTCCACGGAGCCTTTTAGTACAAACAAAATCTCAGGTAGAAGCCCAATATGTAAAATAGAGGAAGCCCAATAACTACTTCTGACTGAAATCTCAGGGTTAAGAAGCTGACAACCTGATTATAAACCCTGCTCTCACTTCATGAGGAATCAGGTGTGTGACCCCTGTCCTCTGGTAATGTAGATTTTTGGAATATAGGAAACTCTATCCTGGTTATCTTTACCTTTGTCTTTTAGAATCCACCTTTTATTAATTGACATTTTAATTATCTATTTAAAAATACATCTTTTGCCATTTTAGAAGTTTCTACATGGAAAACTAATTTTTAAATATAGAAAATTTTCTGCCTTAGCTAAGAGGGAGAAAAATAGCTCTCTAAGACTTCACAGAAAGCAAAAAGCATCAGAAGTCCATGAAAATAAAGCTTCTTCAAAAATATAGTTTGATGAGAAATGTATAAATAAGAGATGATTCTGAAGACTAGTGATTTGTTATAAAGTTGTTATTAAATAAACACTTTTAAAGAGATTGATAAAAATGTAAATGAGAAGTCCTTTCTGAATCTCTTCGCTCAATAAACCTAGACTAAACAACATAAGTCACAAGTTATATTCAGTGATGTGATTATCAACTAAATAGCAAAAGAAATTCCAGTCTAACCAGAATATTGTTGTAGAGTAAAAACTTTTTTGTGGGGGCACCTGGGTGGCTCAGTTGTTAAGCGTTTGCCTTTGGCTTAGGTCATGATCTCAGGGTCCTGGGATCGAGCCCCACATTGGGCTTCCTGCTCAGTGAGCCTGCTTCCCCCTCTCCCTCTGCCTGCTCCCCCCGTTTGTGCTCTCTCTCTCTGTCAAATAAATAAATAAAATCTTAAAAAAAAGAAAAACCAAACTTTTTTTTTTAAAGTATAGTTTCCTCCATTTGAATTTCATCTATAAATCATTGTAGGTTCCAGCTCACTTTTTCTTAAGCAGAAGAAAAAAAACAGAAAGTTGAAGAGATTTGATTCTAACATTTCAAAAAATCAAAGAAGAAAATCAAATAGAGAAATTATGGCTATGTCTAGATAAGGCAAAACTTATCAGCCATATAATTAAATTCTATTTTAAAAAAAAACCTACTTGAACAATTAGTAAGGTAAATGCAGTACTTTGGCACTATACTTGGACAGATAAAAGTATTATTGATACCTTATTTTAATTTCCTGTGTTGATCTTGGTGAGAAAGAATGGCTAATTTTTGATAATTAAAAGGCCTAGGTAAAAAGTCCTTATAAAAAAGAATATGGGACGATGTATGATTCATTCCTACCTTTAGAAAGCTTATATGGTTCATCATGTACATTGAAAGTCCATCCATATGGAAGGGTCCACAGGAGGAAAAGGCCAAAAGTAGTTGCTAGCCACCATATTTCAAGAGGCAAAAACCTATCAAAAAACTCAAAACCTTTTTTCTCTAAAGCCTTGTAAAACAATCTCCCCCTGAACTCCTTACAAGTTTAAAAATTACAGTACTAAACACAGTACTGAAATATTATCAATATGCATTCTCAAAAGGATATTTTTTCAGTGTTTCAAAGAAAAGAACATTGTAGAGCTATGAAATGCTATTTTTAATATCTAACAATCCTTGATTGGTATGAAGCAGGATGAATCAATCCAGAAATGATAGTCTGGATTGAGTAAATAATCAAATTTATCCTTTAGAATTCTGTTAGTAACGAATGACTGAAAATCAAATTCAAAATGGCTTTAGCCAAGAGAGAATTTATTAGGTCAGATTACTGGAAAAGCAGTTGTATGAACTCCTACTGATTGGTTGGCTTTGGGCAGGAAGACAGGAGCTCAGTGAGATCATCAGGCCCAGTTGCTCTATCTTCGTCTCTGTTTCCTTTCTCTCTCTCTTTTTTTTTTTCTTTAAAGGTTTTATTTATTTATTTGACAGAGAGACAGCCAGTGAGAGAGGGAACACAAGCAGGGGGAGTGGGAGAGGAAGAAGCAGACTCCCAGCAGAGGAGCCTGATGTGGGGCTTGATCCCAGAACGCCAGGATTACGCCCTGAGCCGAAGGCAGATGCTTAACGACTGAGCCACCCAGGACCCCCATCTGTTTCCTTTCTCTGAACAGGCTGTACTCAGGTATCACATCATCATAACATGGAGGTCTTGATCCTACCTCTTTTTGTATCTAATGCAGTAGGAATATGTGCTTGCATATCCCCCATTAGGCACATGCCCATCCCAGATTCTATGGCTGCAGCCAAGAATATAGGATATGTCGATTGATCTGGGTCAGTATCACATGAGCACCCCTATAGCTGCTGGCAAAGCCTCTCCGGGAACGTATGATCCGGGACTTCGTAGGGAAAGAAATGCACAAAAGTAGAGACTGTTGCTGGAAGTAGAAACTGCAGCAAATAATAATAATAATAATATTATATAATACAAATTTTTAATCAATTTTTTGGAAATATCTGTGCTTTGGACTGAATGCGTTCCCCTAAAATTTATATGTTGAAACTCTCATCACCAATGTGATGGTATTTGGAGGTGGGGCCTTTGGGAGGTAATTAGGGTTAGACTGTGTTATGAGGGTGGGGTCCTCATGGGATTAATGACCATAAATAGAAGATGAGACAGATCTCTTTCTATCATGTGAGAAAACCACTAAGAGGGCTTTCATCTGAATCAGACCATGGCACCCTGATTTCAGACTTTCCAGCCTCCAGAGCAGTGAGAAATAGATGTCTGCTGTTTAAGCCATCACGTCTATAGTATTTTTGTTACAACAGCCAGAAATGACTAAGATAATTTGCAACCTTAATGCTATAATATGTAATTTCAATTGATAAAATGTTCAGAATGCACTGGTACTTGATGACTTCTTAATCATTTCTTTATTATTATTCCATTATTGTTCCAAGTTTCAAAAATCACAACATCATTTTCAAAACATTGATTCTTAATGGGTGCACAAAAACACAATAATGAAATGGGCAGATCCATGAGCTTAAATATCTCAAAGGTTCTTGCGATTTGAAAATTATCTTTATAAATAATCAGGAAAGAAAAAATTCTTCCCTTCCACTATTACTTCATGAGCAAATTAATCTGCTTTCCTATTTAATTTAAATCTAAGTTTGTACTGTGCTGCTGTCCTTTCTGAGTGTGCTAACTTTAAATTATTACAACAGATTACGTATTATTCTTAAAAATCTTAGAAATATTTTGGTAAAGAAAGACAAAAGAAAGATGAGATAGAGAGGAGGAGAGGAAGAAAAGATGGATAAAAGAAAGGAAACAGGAAGGAAGAAGGAGTAAAAAGCAAAGGGAAGCAAGAATACATTTTATTCTTAGCATTATCAGCAAAGCACTGTTTCTTTTTCATGGGGATACCTTAATCAGGTGTTATTAACCAAATTAATTTATTTTTAGTGTCGTAGTTTCTTTAAAATCATTCTGTTAGAACTAAGACTTCTTTGTTTAAAAAAAAAATCACTACTGAAAAACAAACCAAACAAACCCTTTTCCTTGGCTGGCTTTCAGTCATTTTTTCCCCCTAAATGCGGAAGCAGCAGACTTTATCATCAGAGACAAAAGCACACAATTCCCCAAACCATCCTGAGTGTGAGCTACAGGGCATGACCACGGGATGGTGTTATCTGGTCGTGTTTTATGTTTCATATCTCTCAGCCACCGTTTAGTTAAATAATTTCCTTTTTGTCCTCCGTAGGTATGAGAACAAGTTTGTTTAAATGAGAAATTCTTTCAGTGTATTTTAACTTAAGAATGAAAAGATGCGGCCCATGCCAGAGCATACAAACAGGTCTTGGAAAGTTTAAATAAAGACGAGTAAAAATGTGCATTAGATATATACAGATGTGCTTAAGCAAAACTGGCTCAAAGATGTACTTGGATTACAGTTAACTGTCTTCAGGATACATTCAAGTTATATGCCTTGTTTTTAAAATTGATAATGATATTTTAATGTGTAATGTGTAAAGACATGAAGACAGAAATAGAAATATTTTTATAATTATTTCTCCATCACGTTCTGTGTTGCTTATTTCAAATTTACATATGATGTTTCCGCAGGATTAAGCCTCCTGTTGAGTTACTTTGCATGGCATTGAAATGATTTCCAAAGGTGACTAGAACAGGTCAATGAGAAGTTAAAGTAACCTATTGAAACTTTTTACTAAATATTTAACTTGCTACACATTTTACTCAACGTTATATAAAAACACAGAGGACTTCATATTTTCTGCATAAAAATATTTGTTTTATAATCCTGTATAAAATAAGAATGATTTTTTCATCCACAGCATTTTGGAAACCACTAAAATGTTTAGAAGGGACTAGAATGCCTTTGTCAAATGTTCCCTCTCCCTCTTGGAAGGGTCAGATTATTCTAGGGTGCTCTGGGTGCCCCCGGCCTCTGGATGATGAAGCAAAAGGAGCATGTCTGATGCTTGTGGCTCGTGCACACACAGCCACAGTCCCCCAAAGCATGACATAACCCTCTCTGCCAGCACCTCCCTGGCTTGAATTCCCCCATTTTTCATGAACGTAAATCAGGTTATTCAGGTGGGGTAGTTCTGATGGGTAGTTATAGTTACTTGAACCAGATGGATTCTCTTATTAGTCACTTCTTTTCACCTTACCAGTGCAAACTAGTTTAAAAATCAACCCATCATCACAAGGGAAGGTCTAGAACAACAAAGTTTTGTGCAAGGGAAGAACCTGGTCACTTTATATTTCACTATAACTTCAAGCCAAATCCTCTGTCCTATGTATGTAGGGCCTGTCCCTCTTTCCTCATTTGAAGATTATACTTCTTACTTTCTCGTTTCATCCTCCAGCAGTCAGTTTTTTAAGCTTAAGAAAAGAGAAAGTCTTTCTTAGAGCTTAAAAAGCAGACATAATTACTACCTTATAAAATTTATGGTTTGTTGTTAAAAAGAAGGGGTTGGGGAGACATGTATCTTTAATGCCTTTAATACTCAGAAATATTCTAAAACCGGGACCAACTGATTAAGCTGCAAACCAGTAGAGCTGCCCCTTTAGCTTGTTACTGCTTTCTGCTCTCAGTCTTTTTTATTCATAGGACTCTTGAGGCTAAAAGCCTCCCCACTCTTAGATTCCGGTTGTTTATCTGTGTATTTACCGTTTAAAAGTATGTTTGCAGCTGAACAGAGTGTTCCTTACCCGACTGAACCCTTTCCTCATACGAATAGAACCAAATGAATATTCCATAGAAGCTAATTTTTAAAAGCTTTTCCTATTAGTTTTTATTTCAAGCAAAAGAATGAAAAAACTCCCACCCTGATAAGTGAACTGCCATTCAAAAGATCCTAAGGCCCAAAGCCAATTTTAGGGCTTTTTCTCATTTCCTTTCCAGGGTGTCTGCCAATTTCACATTAACCAGAAAAGATCTCTCTATTCTTTTTTCAGCCTTTCTTCAGCCAGGAAGATTAAACTTCTCCAGGATGTGCTAATCACTTTATGATTTTCTTTTGTAGGTTTCTCATTGCACCAAGAGATACTTTGTTTCTGTTTTAAGTTCCTAGACCTGTCCATATCCTCCTATAAGGCCTTTACACTGGCCAGCAGATTCTATGACCTGCCACTTAGGAGCTGTGTGTCTCCTGTTCATATCAATGTGTAACACCCTTCCAGATAGTTTAGCCATGCTTGGTTGCATTTCCTTTTGACCGGACTGCTTCTAGACCACATCCGGGCTCTCCCAAGCTTCCAAACAGCATGAATTTTTCTGCACTAGTCTTTCCTTGGGACAGTAATCGATGTGTGTAGTTTGACTGTATTTCTTTCTCTCTTCACATTCCCCTGGAAAACTATCACTAAACATATTGTTTGGCTTACAATTTATGGAGTATCAGAATTAAAGAAGCAGCATAGTTTCTTGTATGACTGATCTGGGGAGGACTTAACGCAAACAAAAGTAAACTTTTGTTCTTTAGGGAAAGGTTAGATGTTTAGATTAAGAAAACAAATGATCTAGCTTTACAAAAGAGGTTTAAGAACTTCACAGCTTAGAAAATTAATTTACAGCTTAAAAATGAGTAAGCATGGTTTTCTCCAGTGCTTCCTGCTCTCATATATACGTCGCTGAAATGCCGTGGTACCGCTGAGCATGGTTGGCAGACTGGAGGCACTCTGTCTGAAAGCACAATTTTCTCTTAATGCTTAAGGATCACTTTGCAATTGCTGTGATTAATTGAAACAATACATTTAAATGTTGCTGAGCTGCCACTAGTTTATTAAAGGAGGCAATTCGCTTCCAGAGCCTCTTTATTCCATGCAGCGCCGCTGGGCTCTGGTTCCCAGACAGAAGGGAGAAGGTTGCAGGTACCAAGTCACTTTCCACAATGTATAATTCCACATAGAAATGTATCACAATAACTGTTTAGTCTTTACTGTCGCCACTTTTGTGATTATGAGGACATTATATTTAGAGTAGGGCAATTTAAGTTCCCGTTAGCCAGAGCTGGTGATCATCTCTCACCCCTGACCTTCAGGTTAATGAGAAGTTCCTCTGGGTAATTGTCCTCCCTTAAGACAGCCCTGTGCTATGTAATCTTTATCGCTGTAAAATGACATTTAAAGTTTGTTTTACATGAGCAAGTAGGAGAACATTATTTCTGCAGTGAGCAATAATTATCTGCCTCCTAGCTGAAAATACATGCTGTGGATAAATTGTGTTCATCTGGTAGCCTTTGTTTGTAAGACAAGTTAATTAAAAGAGGAATGTTGAAAAATATGTTTGCCCACTGAGTGCTGATGGAGTAATATTATTACTTTACAAGAAAACATTACGTACAAAACAACTTTGGTTTTGTTCCGAAGTTATGAAAGAAAATGAGGCAAATGAGATGTTCCCGCAAGCAAAATTTTGATCACAATAAAAAAGAACAGATGAGGCAAAATATCTATTTATTCTAATCAAGTAATAAAAGTCTACTATTCTCTGTACCCAGGTGGTATTTGTTCCATTTAGCCTGGACAAGAAATATTAGACCTAACACCATGGTCTTATTAAAGTATCCAAGTAATTCTCTCTACTTAATATCAGTTTGCTGGGCTCTTGGTAGGATCAGTGTGTTTACTAAAAATGTGTTAACTATTTAATGTACACACATACTATATTTATCTCCTATATGCCTTGCAAGAAGCATGCTTGTAATTTTTGTGAAGAGACCAGTAACCCAAATTACACTTTATTCAGCATTTTGTGGGAATAACGTACTAATTTTTACTGGAGAAATTTGCCCTTTTGAAAAGCATCCTCACATTCATTAAATCTATATATCTACTCATTGAAATCAAGGTTCAGTGTTCATATTTTGGGGAAAATAAATTTTAAACTAATTTTTTCCACCAAAAATTTTCAGCAGCCCCTCACTTTTTTCTTTTAACAGTAACTGATCTGACAGCAGATTTGTCAACAAAATTCAGTAGTCCTATTCCTGTATCAAGAAACAGAGGTGAGTCTTACTCAGCTTGCTTCTTGTCTATACTAAAGTAACACTTCGTCGGGGGGCCATCACCACCAAGTAGGAGCTCTTCTCTACTGCTGCTTCAACTGGTACAGCAATGGAGATGATACCGTGTTAAAACCCCAACTCTTCCTAGGAGAGGCAAAGGTGACATGCAATTAGTGTTGGGCTAATCTCCCATTTGGTTAGTTCAAAAACCTGTTTATATAATCGATATTTTAAAGTATGTTTATGCTTTAGAGCTGCCTGTTTTGAGCTTTAGGATTAGGAAATGGAGGTAAAAGAGATGTGGTCCATTTATAAAGCTTCCCCCAAGCTTATCATGTTTATGCTCACCAACTTTGAATTATTTCAAAGAAACCTGTGGAGAGTCTTCATTTCTGACTCAGGCTATTCAAGAATCTGATGAGAGACATATAAAGCTGCTCCAAAAAAAAAAAAAAAAAAAAAAAAAGATACATCACACGATTTTATATGCAATTTCAGGAGATTAATGGACAACCTGAAGTTCACGGATTCATGAATTCAAGGTTAAGAACATCTGAAAGTAGGTCTTCCCAAATTACAACGTCATTTCCATTTTAAATTTATTACCATCCCTTTTCAAAATATCTTTCTTTATTTAAAATTACCCTTTAAAACCCCCATAATCATCAGGCGTTTTATACCATTTTCACTCACTGAGGCAAAATGTTGGATTTTTGTCAAGGGGATTATCTATTTTGAGAATGAATCTTTCCCAAGGTCGGCTCTAGTTTGAAATATGAAATATGAAGGAAGAAATATCACACCTTTCCGGTCTTTCCCCACTCGGTTCTTCTCTGTCACTTTCTCAGGAATCTCCTTCTGCTTACAGCTCTTGTTCATTCTGTTTTTCTATCAATCCACCTCAGGAAGTAAATTCTTGAATGCTAGAACTTTATTCCTGCATAAACCTTTCTCCTAGTTTTTGGGTGAAGAACCTTTGAAATGACTTTCTTATGGTCTGCTCAAAGTCTCTAGGATAGGCAAGCAGAATCAGGACAAGATCCAGCATCGCTAAACTCCCTGATGAGGCTTGTAATTTTTCATTTTTATTTTTAATCTATGTGAATGATTTAGTAGTGAAATAGCACTGTAATAATGGCATATTGGTCAGGTAACCAGGATAATATAGATGTCATATGTGGAAAAGATGGCAACTGACATTTATGTTGTTCCAATTATTTTCTGGGTTCTATTAGTAGATTCACATGCCCAATTATATTTTGTGTAAATATGTGTGCATCTGGTTCCATTAGCCAGAGAGAGGAGAAGGGCAACTTTACGTAAATATCAAAAAGTACCTGTTGGAAGAAAAATTGGAATATAATAAAAAAATAAAATGCATGAATCGGAGTGGAATAGTCCATTGTGATACAAAATTTCTCTTATATGTAAACCTGGTCACGCATATACAAAAATATGCAATATTTTTAAATAAGTGGTGAAAAGGAATGTTTTGACAATAAGTCAATATATAAAAGATAACATTTAGGCAAACCACCCACTGTTTTCTAATTATTTATTCCTGTGTATAACGCTACTCTAAAATACAGTGGTTTAAAATAACCATTTTGTTTTGTTCATGATTTTGTGGGTCAGAAAGTGGGGAACGGCTCACCTGGGCAGTTTGTCTCTGATCCTGGTTGTGGCAGCTGGGGCAGCTGGGGCTGGAAGATCCATTTCCAAAATGACTTCACATTGTTAGGTTTTTATATCTTCATTTATTGATCCTTATAGGCAACCATAAGGTTTCCAGACCAGAGAAGAGACTGATTATTCACTCACACGATGATCCTAGCACTAACTCACCATATCCCAGTCCCCTACCAAGTGACACAGTGAGGGTGCGATGTAATCTGGCTGTAAAGGGGATTGTACTAAAGGAGAGGAAACTGAAAGTATGAATTATATGAATTATTGGAGCTAATATAAACAGCTGGGATACCAACTCCCCTTCCCCTTTGCAGTCAGAGACAGCGAGAGAGACAAAATTCTCCCTGGGGAGAGAAGGAGAGGTCTCAGGTCTGTCTCTCAGTCCCTTACCATTTGTAATGTAAAGAAATGACCCTGGGGAAATAAATCTCTAAATCTCTCTGAAGGTCTTTTCCTTTAGGATTGTTATCCCACTCCTCCACCCACAGTAGTCTTTGTTCATATAGCCCTGACTGAGCAGAACTATGAAAATACTAACATTATTTCCCAACACACATATCTGGCACTTTAGTTCTCTTTGGTCCATTGTTCTTTTTCATTCTCTTTTTCTCTCTCTTTCCCTAGCATCTTATATTCCAGAGCTTTTCTGGTATTCTCACAATATGGGTTCTCAGGGAAAACATAATTCTCACAGGTTAGGTGGTTTCCAAGAGGCAGGAAGCAGAAACTGGGCCCAGCATCACTTCTGCTTGTTCTATCAATCATAGAAGTCTTAGGGCCTTCCCAGACTCAAGGGGGTGGAGAAATAGTCTTCAGTTCTTTGTAGGGTGGGAAGAAGGTTGACAAGATCACATTGTAGAAGACACAAGATATAGCACCGTGGCCATCTTTGGAAAATACAATCTGTTACATGCCATAAAGATATTTTGAAAGATGGGCATTAAGAAGGGCACGTGATGGGATGAGCACTGGGTGTTATATGCACCTGATGAATTATTGAACACCACATCTGAAACTAATGATGTACTGTAAGTTGGATAATTGAATTTAAATAAAAAATATATTTTGGAAGAATGAAATTACAACAAATAAATACTGCAGTTGGATAGATAAAACCCACCACTCAAATAAATAACTAATAAATAGACATAAATAGACAAATAAATGCCTAATTCTGGTCAGGCTATACCCTACTGAAGATCCCAGTCTATTCCCAAGGCCCCTTAGAATGAGACATTGAGCAAATGTTCCAGAGCACAGGATATTTGTCTTGTCCTTGCAGCAGTTCATTTGCTTTAGATGGGTTGAGAGTCTAAGCACATATTCGGCTTCCCCCTCACTGCATTACATTGTCTCGTTAGACTCCTTGGACCTAGAAGCTTGATTTTTATTTCTTAGGTAAGCTTGGGACTTGAAGATTTTCTGACTGCTTATAGGCCTACCTATTATTGTGTACTTCTCAACCATTCTTCATTCTCCAGGCTGTTGACTAGGCTTTGAAGTCTTATAACCATTAAGGGATGATGAAAACCAAAAACAAAAATGAACCTGAGACTGGTTCCGTCTTACTCCATCATCTCCCTTCCAATTCTGGAAGTGATACATATCACCCTTCCACCTTTTTTGAAGATACTTGCTAAGATCTGTGAATACTGTTTTATTTTTTCTCCTTTTCAAGTTTTAAAATAATATAGCCTACATTTAAGTTACAAATAGAACTCAAAGGAAAGAAGATGGGGATGGGAAGAGGGTCAAAAGACAGTAGTCCTGGTTCTGCCTTGTAAGCTAAATAAGTCATTCAAAATTCCTGGACTTGTCACCGAGGCATGTTGCATTGGATTATCAGCAGTACGTCCCTGAAAAGGCACTCATGGAGCTCGAAACACCTGATCTGTTCATAGTTCACTTCTAAGGAAAGCAGCAACCAGCAGGTCTTTTCATGAAGTTGCTTTATCTCATGCATAAAAGATACGTTAAGCAAAGCAATGCTATATCCCAGGCACAGACTAACATTTATTGAAGGAGTGGGGCATACAAGTTCTTTGTAAGCACTATTGCATTCAATTCTTCCTCAAGCTCTGTAAAGTACTATCATTTCTCATTTTTAAAGACTAGAAAACTGAAGCACATAGAGATGTTACAACATCTGTGTACACACAGCAAATGAATAGAGGACCTGAGAGCTAAGGACAGTGAGTACAAATACAGAGCCTGCCCTCTTAACCACCATGCTGTGTTGCGTAGGAAAAGACACTGCCTGTATAGACTAAGAATAAAGTGCCAATAGAGCATAGAAGTTGAGGGCATAGACTCTGGAGCCACATGTCTGAATTTACATGCTGGCTCCCCTTCTGTGACCTTGAGCAACTTAATCAGCCAGTTTCTTCATTCGTGTGGGAGAATAATTTCAGTATCTACCTCATACAACTGGTGCTGTGATTAAATGAACATATTAATGTAAAATTCTCAGAACTGTACATGTTCTATAGTAAACTACAATAAGTCCGATAAAAGTATTGGCTACCTGTTATTGTTTCTTTTGAAAGTAGAGAAGATGGCATTGTCTCTTGAGAAATGTGAATAGCAGGCGGCCACGGTAATGGTGGATCACTTAAGCTCAGGTTTTATTCTGAATAATGCTGAGATATTCCTTTGGTTATCCATGGGGTTATGAATACATCCTGCTCTGTGAACCAGTGGGATTCACGCTGAAGCATATGTACTCACATAGTTGCTCTTGCTTTTCTGTCTCTGGTTATGACTCTTACAATAACCCCCTCAGTGAATTCTAGTTCTGGGTGTCTTTTCTGCACAACCTACCAGAGACTGCTTTAATTACCTAATTGTGCCAACATAGTTATTCTAATTTAATATAAACATGTAAATTAAAGATATACACACTTCATTTCTACAAACAGGCCAGCATTTTTTTTTTCATCCTATTGCTCACTTTTGACTTTTTCTCTTACTCCATTCTTTCTAGTGCTTTTGTGCTCTCTCCCATGTTTCTTTTCAGTTGCTTTTATTTGACTCTCACTTCATGAAAGGTGAGTTTTGAAATCTGAAATTTTGAGATTAAAGTGGATTTATGTACAGTGATAAAGCTAACTGAAACCCAAAATATAAACGTATAAACCATTATATTTTCACCCATTCATTACACATTCCTTCAGTTTATTTTGTCTGTCATTAAAAATCAAGCATGATGTCAGCATTAGAAAGCATCACATTTTGTTTCCTAACAAAACTTAATGCATAGACTGTTATTTATTTTTCACTGACATTACTGTATTAGTGTGAGTTGTTGATAAGCTAATTTACAATGGGAGACAAGATCAAGGCTTACCCTTAGGCTGATTTATCATAGTTCATATATTTGCTAACAGGCTGGCAAGTGAAGCCTTTGAACATATAATGAATTTACAATGTCTACCCATTATATCACACCAGGTGATTAGTTAACCTATTCCTTGTATATTTATATTCTTTTATATTGAGTTTTAGCAGCAAATGAAGAGAGTTGTATTACATCAACAGGATAAATTCCAAATGTTCAAATGTTTAGCCATTCTGAAATCATATGCCACAATTTATTATACTGATAGTTTACTGCAGTACCTTGCATTCAATTTATAAATTAATTACAGTTCATAAAAACAAGCACACACAATTTTAGAGCTGGAAGGGAACCTTAGAAATGATATTGTCCAACTTCATTTTATAGATAACAAGATGAAATAGCAAGAGATGGGAAATAACTTGTCAATGTAACAGAGCTAGTTTGAAACAAGACTTAGAGTAGGCTTTCCTGACACTTTTTATTTGATAAAGCCTTTTCATTAAACACCACATCAAATCATCCTGAAATTACATTTGTTTTGGTCTATGAATAATTGCTAGTAACTGAATGTGTTTTTTAGGGGAAGACATTTTTATAAGTGCTTAACAAATTAAATGATGCTTTATAGTCATTGCTGGTTAGTATCAAAGAGAAAGATACATATACTGGAGTGGTAAAAATATCCATAAGTGTTCAGAGAATAGATGGTAACACTCATATGGGTAAGTATGAAGAGGCAAACTCTTATTATTCATTGCGTGTCATAAAAAGCTTACATAAAAAAGGACTGAATATAGTTAATAGGAATAAATTTTAAAATTATATGGTTTACTCATACCAAAAATAAGTTAGGAAGTTATTATAAATTCAGTTTAATGTCCTGGTTTAACTATCCAACATACCATGTTTCAGTCACATTAGGTAAAACTTGAATTATTACTCATCATGTTTTTAAACATGTCAGAAATATTTCCCTAATATTATTTTTATCTCAACAATTTTTTTTGAAAGTATATGTTCATAAACATTTAATTAAGAAAAATTTTGGGGTCAGATATCCAACTTTTTTGACCTTTTAAATTCTTTCTGATTTACTGAACTTGACCTGTGGTGCTCATGGCAATGCTAACCTAAAGATGTTCGCCTTCTGGTCTCTCTCTTTTAAAAAGAGGCCTAGAAACATGAATTGCAAATTATAGCATTGTATGGTTTCCTTTTATGGAATTATATGAGACTGAGAAATCAAATCCACACCAGAGATCCAAGTTCTTAAAACACACTTGAATATTTTATACTTCAATTTAATTTCTGTAAGATGTATCTTTCTGTTTCTAAGAGGAAAAAGACATTTAAAAGTCTCCCTTAAGAATCTTTCAGGAATTGAAACAATGAGGAGTTCTAAAAGAGATAATAATTTGAAAAGGTAAAGATTAGTGAATCAGAAGATTCACTATTATATTTTTAAATTATATTTTGATCATAAACTATAGATTTTTATATATTCCAAATATAGGATCAGCTTGAAATATAGCCATATGATATACATAGATTTTAAAGTCCACATGTGATTTTTTTTTCTCCATGATAGTTACTTTCCAAACAATGAAAATTGCAGCCATGTAAAGAACACATTAAGAATATTTATATGAGAAATACCATGTTCATATTTTGGTGGAATATTAAAGAATTTCAAATACAAGCAAAACACAGCTAAGATAGAGTATAATTAACTTACACAACTGGATATGGTGTATTTCACAAAACAATGATACTTTTCACAGTATTACTACTATTTATATCATTCCATTGTGTGAGTCAATTAGGTTCCTGTTGGCAAGGCCAGAAGAGGAGCAAATGAAGAAGTAAGCAGATCATTGTAGATGATTGAATAAAAGAAATAGAGGAAGATTCAAGGTCAATATGGGTACTTCAAACCCAGTTGATGACAGAAGTAGAAGAAAGGGAAGTGAGAAGGACAAGATGGAATGGAGCAAAAGTTGTATTTTTTAAAGAAGTTTAGCTAAGAAGAAAAGTGAAGCCAATCAGTTGGATGCTTTAGACATGCCTATTACCAGAGCAATTTGATTTTTTTCTCAAGCTCACTTTCCTTCTGGATGTTTTAAAATATTTCCTGGCTTATTAAATGATTCAGAAGCATGGAGGCACTGCTTTTTTTTTTTTTTTTTATGACAGCTATGTTGAGATATAATTCACATACCATACTGTTCCCCCATTTAAGTATACAAGTCAATGATTTGTTAATATATTTACAGATTTGTGCAACCATGCATACAGTCAATTTTAGAACATTTTATCATCCCAAAAAGAAACTCTTCATGTATTAGCAGTTGCTGTCCATTTTCCCAAACACCTCAGTCATAGGTAACCATTAATCTACTCACTGACACTATAGATTTGCCCATTCTGGACATTTCATATGATGGAATCATTCAGCATGTGGTCTTTTATGAATGATTTCTTTCACTTAACATAATGTTTTCAAGGTTTATTTGTGTTGTCGCACATGTCAGTACCTCATTAATTTTTATTCCTAAGTAATATCTCATTGTATGGATATACCACAAATTATTTATCTATTCCTCAGTTGATGTACATTTGAATTATTTATTTATTATTATTTTTTTTTTGGCTAACATGAAATAATCTGCCATGAGCATTTGGTGAAGAAGTTTTTCTGTGGATATATTTTCATTTCTCCTGGATATATCCCTATCAGTGGAATTTCTGAGTCATATGGTAGCTCTATGTTTAACGTTTGGAAGAACTGCCAGAGTTTTCCAAAGAGGTCCCCCCACCCCCACAGTAGTTGCATCACTTTTTATTTCCACCACAGTGTATGAAATTATAGTCATCTAGTGGTTGTGAGGTGTTATCCCATGGAAATTTTAATTTCCATTTTTCTTATGAATAATGGTACTATCTTTAAAGTCCTTATTGGCATGTTTTTATACCTGCTTTGAAGAAATCTCTATTTAAATATTTTGCTGATTTTAAATTGGGTTGTCTTTTTATTGTTGAGTTGTTAAGTATTCTTTATACATACTAGGTACAAGTCTCTCATCAGACGTATGATTTTTATATTTTCTCCCATTCTGTGGTTTGTCTTTTCATTTTCTTGGAAGTGTTCTTTGGAGCACATAAGTTTTAAATTTTGATGAAGTACCGTTTATCAATTTTTTTTCTTTTGTTGCTTGTGTTTTGGTGTCACATCTAAGAATGATTTGCCAAATCTAAAGTCATGAAGGTTTATCTCTAAGAGTTCACCCTTCTAGAAGTTTATGGCTTCAGGACTTATATTTAGGTTTTTGACCCATTCAGTGTAAACTTTTGTATATGAGTATCCAGGATCCTAGCACCATTTGTTGGAGCATTAATTATGTCCCCACTTAATTATTGATAAAATCAATTATTATTGTTATTATTATTATTATTATTATTATTATTATTATTATTATTTTAGAGAGAGAGAATGCAAGTGGGGTTGGGGGGAAGGGGCAGAGGGACAGAGAGGCAGAAAGAGAGAGAGAATCTTAAGCAGGCTTCACTGCCCTGCTCATAGCCTGACGCAGGGCTCCATCTCATGGCCCTGAGATCATGACCTGAGCTGAAATCAAGAATTAGCCACTTAATTGACTGAGCCACCCAGGCATCCACTAACAATTATTTTGGTAACCTTGTTGAAAGTCAACTGACCGTAAGTGGGAGGGCTTATTTCTATTCCATTGATCTATGTAACTATCTTTATGCCAGTACCAAACTTAGTAACTGTGGCATGGTAGTAAGTTTTGAAATTGGGACAGCAAGTCCTCCAACTTTGTTTTTTTCAAAGTGATTTAGGTATTTTGGTCCCCTGAATTTTGATATGAATTTAAGGATTTGTCAGTTTCTGCAAAGAAACCGGCTGGGATTTTGATAGAGATTGTTAAATTTGAAGATCGATTTGGAAGTATTGACATTTTCACAAAGTAAGTCTTATAGTCCACGAAGATGGAATAGCTTTACATATATTTATATCTCTAATTTCTTTCAGCAGTGTTTTGTAGATTTCATAGTATTATTTTTGCCATATCTTTGGTTAAATGTACTCTTCAGTATTTTATTTGTTATGCTGTTACAAAGGGAATTGTAAATTTCATTTTCAGATTGTTCACTGCAAGGTCAGAGAAATATAATTGATTTTTGTATATTGATCGTGCGTCGTGCAACCGTACTGAACTAATTTATTAATTCTAATAGTTTTTTAATGGAATATTTAAGATTTTCTATATACAAGATCATGCCATCTGCAGATAGAGGTAGTTTTACCTCTTCTCCAATCTGGATATATATTATTTCATTTTAAACCTAATTGTCCAGGCAAGAATCTCTAGTACAATGTTGAATGAAAGTAGTGAGAGCAGACATTTGGTCTTGTTGCTGACCTTAGGGTTGAAGATTCATTCTTTTACCATTAAGTATAATGTTAGTTTAGGTTTTAAAAAATATCCTCTGCCAGGTTGTGTGTGGTGCTAGGTTTAGGTAACTAGTATTTTAGTAAAGATGTTTGGTTCTACATTTTTGAGATAATGTTTTATCACTTTCTTTTTTTTTTTTTTTTAAGTCTTTTTCTCATATGGGTATCAGTTTCATACTGGCCTCACTGAACAAGTGTTTCTTCCTCTTCTGTATTTAGGAAGATTTTCTGAAGAATTGGTTATCAGTTCTTCTTTAAATATTTGGTAGAATTCACCAGGGAAGCCATATGAACCTGGGCTTTTCTTTGTGGGAGTTTTTGATTAAAAATTCAATCTCTGCAATTCTTAGAAGTGTATTCAGATTGTCTGTTTCTTCTTCAGTGGTTTGTGTCTTTTAGGAATTTATGCATTTTCTATGAGTTATCTGATTTTTGGTCTTCATTTGTTTATATTATTTCCTTAAAATCCTTTTTATTTCTATAAGGTCAATAGAAATGGCCCCTCTTTCATTTCTCATTTTACTAATTTGAGTCTCCTCTCTTTTGCTTTGTTGGTTAGGCAAAAGATTTATCAATTTCGTTGATTCCATTTAGTGTTATATTGAGACAGTTTAATATACTTCTGCCATTTTACTTTTTGTTTTCTGTGTTTCATGCTGCTTTTCTTTCTTTTCCCTCCTTTGTATTTTCTTTTTCATAAAGTAAATATTTTATAGAATTAAATTTTAGTCCCTTTAATGATATTTTCATTACCTATTTTGAGTTACTTATTGATCGCTCTTGGGCTTACAGTGTATATCTTCACTTATAAGAAATTCTTTTCAGATACGTAACTAGTTTATTCCAGTGAGATATGTTAGCAAATCCTCCAAATTAGCTCTATTCTATCTTCTATATTCCATACAAACTCCCATAGATATAGCTACAACAATAAATTGTTTTAATTATCACTTCATGTAATTTCATGTCTATTGAAGAACTGAGAGAAGAAAGGAGAGCAAGTATGTATTTATGGTGATTGTGTATTAATCTCCTTTTGTTCCATTTTTGGTTCTCTTCATTTGTTTCTCTTGACTCAAGTTACCATCTGCCATATCCTCATTCCAGTACATATTTGTTTCTACACACATCCTTTGTGTTTTTATCATCACATATGTTGCATCTCTCTATATATTACAGGCCCAACAATCCATAAACTATATGCATAAACATTTATGTAAATGTTTTTAAATAAGGTAAGAAAAAAGGAAAATATTGATGCTTTGCTTTCTTTTATTATGTAAAAACTTTCACTGCCACTGTGTGTGTGCGTGTCTGTGGGTAGGTGCACACATGTGAGCATACACATACTTAAATTGCTGCCTGGAGTCACTTGCTTTTAGCCTGAAGAATTTCCTTTGTATTTCTTATAAGATAGGTTGGTTTGCTAGCAATAGATTTTTCCAGTTTCTTTCTTTATTTCTGTGTATTCTGGGAAAGCTAATTTTGTCTTCATTTTTAAAGATAGTTTTTCTGGATAGAAGATCCTTGTTTGACACCAAAGGCAAAAGCAACAAAAACAAAAATAAACAAGTGGGACTACATCACATTAACTTCTGAATAGCAAAACAAAATGAAAAGGCAGACTATGGAATGGGATGTATCTATATTTGTAAATATTTCTAAACCATATATCTGATAAGGGGTTAATAGGCCAAATATATGAGCAACTCCTATAACTCCATATCAAAAAACAACTATTAATCCAATTTAAAAACAGACCAAGGACCTGAATAGATACTTTCCAAAGGAGACACACAAATGCTCAACAGGTACATAAAAAGAAGCTCCAGATCACTAGTCATCAGGGAAATGCAAATCAAAACCCCAAGGGGTTATACTGCATTGTCAGAACAGCTGTTATCCAAAGGGCAAAAGATAACAAGTGTTGATGAGGATGTGGGAAAAAGGGAACTCTTGTGTACTGTTGGTGGAATAACCATTATGAAAAACTGGAATAACCATTATGGAAAACAGTATGGAACTTCCTAAAAGGATTAGAAATAGAACTATCACCTGATTCAACAACCACACTTCTGGGTATATATTCAAAGGCAATGATATATTGAAGAGATAAGAGATATCTGCACTCCCTTACTCATTGCAACATATTTAAAAGAGTGAAGATAAGGAAACAACCTAAGTGTTCACAAGGGATATGTGAATAAAGAAAGGTGATATACACTATATAATATAAAATTAAATATAAAATATCTAATATATTGGAATATCATCCAGCCATAAAGAAAGAAGAAAATCCTGCAACTTGTGACAACTTGAGGGAATTTTGAAGGCATTCTGCTAAGTGAAAAGTCAGGCAGGGAAAGGCAAATTCTGTCTGATCTCATATGTGGAATCTAAAAATGCTGAATTAATAGAAAAAGAGAGAGATTAGTGGTTGACTGAGGCTTAGAGTTGGGTGGAATAGGGAAATGTTGGTCAAAGGGGTCAAACTCCCAGTAATATGATTAATAAATTCTGGGGATCTAATATGCAACATGGTAATTACAGCTTTTGGTGTTGTATTGTTTACTTCAGAGTTGCCAATAGTAACTCTTAAATGTTAGCACCTCAAATGTACAATAGAATGGTAACTGTGTGAGGTGATAGATGGGTTAACTAACTTTATTGTGGTAAACATTTTACAATATATATGTGTATCAAACCATCACTTTGTACCCTTTATACTTATACACTGTTATATGTCAATTGTATCTCCATAAAGCTGGGGAAGAGGGGATTTTTGTTGATTTATTTTCGGCACTTATAATGTCATTTCACTGCTTTCAAGCCTCCATTGTTTCTATGAAGATGTCAGCTTTTAATCTTATTAGGATTTTTTGTAAACCAGTAGTCATTTTTCTCTTCCTTTAAAATTTTTCTCTTTGTCTTTGTATTTCATTCTTACTGAGATATGTCTGGGTGTGGATCTCTGTATCTATCCTACTTGGAATTTGTTGAGCTTCATAGATGTGTAGATCAATGTTTTTTAATCAGATTGTGAAGTTTTCAGCTATTTTCTGGAACTTTCTGGTTCTTCTCCTTCCCCTCTTAGTACTCTAATCATGTGTATGTTCCTGTGCTTTAATGTTGCCCCACATTTCTCTAAGGTTATGTTGATTTCCTTCATTCTTTTTCTTGCTATTTTTCAATTTGCCTTCAACTTTACTGATTCTTTCTTCTATCGACATCTTCTGTTGATCCTCCCTAGAGATTTTTTTAACCTCAATCGCTGAATGTTTCAATCCCAGAAGTTCCATTTTGTTAATTTTTATAATTTGTTTCATTATTGATATTCTCTATTTGATAAAGTACAGTTAACACAGCTACACTTAATTCTTTAGTATTGTTTCTTTAGTTTTTTGAACATTGAACATCTTAATAATGGCTTCTTTGAAATCTTTGTTAAATCTGACATCTAGACCCTCTCATAGGAAATTTGTGTTGCTTGCATTTTTTTTTCTATATATGTTTCACACTTTCCTGTTTCTTTGTATGTCTTGTAATTTTTTGTGAAAACTGCACTTTTTAGGTATTTAAAGAAGGTCTGGATACTGATTCCCTCTCACCCTCCAGGGTTTTTTGTTTTGTTTTGTTTTTTTGTTTTTGTTTTTGTTTTTATTTGCTTGTTTAATGACTTAGCTAGACTATTTCCGTCATGTCTATTTCCTGTGCTGTATGAAGCCTCTGATGTTTCTCAAAAGGCCAGTTTTGAATGTCTATCTATACAGTCATTCTAAAATGACAGTGGTTCTAGCAGGACTCTGTCTTATTCTCTGATTTCTCTGTTAAGGAGCTTGCCTTATTTAGCATCATCTCAAACTCCATCTCCACTGAGTTTGTGGAGTTTAGCTTTCTTGGGGCACCTGGGTGGCTCAGTTGGTTGAGCCTCCTACTCTTGATTTCAGCTCAGGTCATAATCTCAGGGTCATGAGATCAAGCCCTGTGCGGAGGGGGGGGGGGGGGTCCTGAACTCATTGGACTCTGCTTGTCCCTCTCCCTCCCCCTCTACCCCTCCCCCTCTGCCTCTCTCCCCTGCTCGTGTGCCCCTGGTGCATGTACTTCTTTCTTTCTCTCTCTCTCTCTCTCTCTCTCTCTCTCTCTCTCATAAATAAATAAATAAATAAATAAATAAATAAATAAATAAAATCTTTTAAAAAGATAGCTTTCTTTGCAGGAATAGTTTATGAGGCCAGTCTTTGAGATTTATTCTGACCCCAAGAGTGATCTCTTTAGCTTTCTTTTTCCTTGGTGTACTCTGTTAAACTCTCTGGTGTATGATCTAGCTTCTTCCCAATGAGCTGCCAACCTCCTCCTCTTAACTGCTTACCTTCAAAATCTCTGCTGTTTTCAGTCATAACTACTGAGGCTTCAACTCCTCACACTGTTTCATATAAAGTCAGTTACTTTCAGGAAAGCTTTAGACCTCTTTCTTCTTGCAGATTACCTCATTCCCCGGTCAGAATCTCTACGCTACTGCTCCAGAGTTGTATAAGGGTGCAATAGCCAGCTTCTTATAGCAAATCAGGTGCTGGGTGAGGATGGTAGCCCCTGGTGTTCTCAGTTGTATCTACTCAGTGGAACTTCCGCTTTGTAACAAGACGGGGAAAGGGCAATCAGGTCCCCAGTATTTTCGGCCTATTGCTCCTGGGGTAAGTTCTTTGCACTGTGAGTGGGGGCTGGGTGGAGGAAGTGAGCGAAGTGAGCCTTAGACCTCATGGCTACATCGGTCAGTATTTTTGCCTTTGCAACTTAAAAGTTGGAGGGGCAGATGATAAAATACGGTGTTCCTTGACTGGGACCTAAGAGGAAAGGAAGCTCCAGGCTGTATGTACACCTGTCTGGAGCAGGGCTTCTGACCTGAGTGGGAGGATGAGGCAAGGAGAGAGATGGTCAAGGCTCAAGTGCCACAGCCCCCAGGGTTTTATAGAGATGTAGTAGATTTTCAGCTTTTTTTTTCATTTGTTTGTCCTTAGGATAACTTTTAGATCTTTGTTTGCTTTCTGTTTTTGTTTGTTTTTGCTTTGTTTTTTTTACTTCCAGCTACTTTAAATGGTAATTTATTTTTTAAATTTTCACTTTCACCAGTACAGTTTGCTGGAGAGTGGATATGGCTTCTCATTGTACCATTATGAAAGTTGGGAACAACTTGAATACAGCTGATATTTCATATAATAGGGATGGTGATATTTACAAATTCAAGAGATAACCTGGCAAACTGACTGTGTGGTGGAGGTAGACTCGTTAATCTCGTGGTTGCTTTCATGGATCATGTTTCTATTGGGATTATTGCTCTTAAAATGGACATTGGATAATAAAATAAATAGCTAGTATATGTAGAAAATGAATAATAAGAAGCAATAACAAAATTAACAGTATAAAAGAGCATAATGATATGGTGGTATAAAGAGTGGCTCAGCAGCAGGCGAGAACACTGTAGCGGAGTGACGTGGGAAGAAGGCCTTACTAAGCACAAGGTGGTAGAGCTGAGTTTGGAAGAAGAAGCCAAGCATGCGAACAGTCCAGGGGAGATGACTGTAGAGAGAGGAAGATGAAGAAATTTTTCATAATCATCATAGCTAATGATTTCACATTTTCAGCCAGACCTTTGGCACTATTCTAAGTGCTTTATTTACACATTAAGCCACTTGTCTTATGATGTTAGTACTGTATTATGTCTGTTTTATAAATAACATTGAGGCAAGTAAATGTCACAGCTGAGGTAAAAGTACAGGAAGTCAGGGTCTTTTCTTGAAGTGCAGATATTATAGTCATTTTTAACACCTAAGTGCCAACCTTGGAGAGAGGAGTCTTATTAAAGTTTTTAGTGTGAAAGAAAATTTGATGGAAAGAAGACCCTGAGTTCCAACTTTTATTTTGAAATTTAGGGTGAAAAGATGACAAAAAGCATAGTAGTTCAATTGGTTAATAAGATCAAGGGGAAATTGCACTGTTTTGCTTTTGTTGTTGTTCTTTAAAGGTTGATAATAATCTGAGCAAAGAGCTACTAGAGACGGAGAAATTAAATATGCAGGAATCAGTGTAAATAATTGAATAAGGTCCTAATGGTAGGAGGAATTGGGATACAAAGCATAAGAAAAGTATTATAGAGGAGTTAGGCTTTGGGGAGCTATTTTTTGTATTAAAAGTGATACTGTTTGCAAAGCCTTGAGGTTGAGGTAATTTCTCAAATTAGTAAGAATATAAAGTTTACAGCTAAGAAGGAACTTGGAATCAGATGAGGAAGGAAATGAAAAGAGAGATGAGTAAGTACATTTGCCTTTTCTCAAATAACAGTGTTGCCAAATGCCAATGGAGTCTACAAATTCAAATAATAGGTGCCATCAAATGTTTTCCAAATAAACTAAAAACACAGATGCATTTTCACATAATTTAAAATAATAATGTTTCTAGAAGCTGTTTTAAAATTTTGTTTACCTAATAAATTCATTATATGTGTGTTAGTGGAATAGAGTCATTTTATTTTCATGTTAATAGAGGGGATAAAAGAGAAAAACCTTAGAGATTAGGCAGATGTACAGAAGTAAGTTAAAAAAAAAAAAATGATCATAGCCACACTTGAATTAGCTTATGTACCTAAAAGGAAAAATATATGCCATGATGAGATTCAATAATAGTTCAATTACAGTAGATCTTGTGAAGGGCCAGTTAGAGGCTTGACAACAAATATATCAAGTTCAAAAATAGTTTCTGAGAGTCAATTGAAGGCACTGACAAGCAATTATATATTTACATAGAAATCCAAAATCAAATAAAGTTGGCTTAGTTATCCATATAGCAGCTAATTGACCAGATGTATTCCAAAATAAGACAATCTCATATTTGCATCATAGAAGTAAATGAAATTGTTAAACCAATTTCATCTAAATAAAGGAGAATAAAATGAAATTTGCAAACATTAACATAAAATTCAATAGCTGACATAAAGCATTTGTGGAAATGTGAAGGGCTCATAGAAAACTAAGGAAAATGCATAGGCCTAAATGTCCTTCAAAAAGTCTTTAAAATGTCTTGCATCAAGTAAGAGTAACATGACAGTTACACTAACAGGTTATAACTATTCAGTATCCATGTTACAATAATATGTACTCTATCATAAAATGAAAACAAGTGATGTGACATTTTAAGACATTGGATGATGAAAGTACTAAATGTTTCATCACCATCACCTTTATCCAGTGTTATTTTCTTTATTCTGACTTAGTATATTGATGATGTGGCAATTGAACTGTTTTCTTGTCCTTTGCAAAACAAACACCCCCCTCCCCCAAAAATCTCTAACAACTTTGCATAGATCTATATGTGAATAACCATGCAAAAAACTGAAGCCCAGGTATGGGCTGGGTACCTGAGGGAGAGTGGTCAAAGGAGAATGTAGAATCTAGAGGGAGGAACCAAGTTTAATTTTTTTTTAGCCCAAAAGGCACATGAATCATCAACTAGATGTTAGGTCACATTACTCTACCTTCTGAACATTGTGTTCTTTTTAAGATAAATCTGTTTCCTTATGCAAATATGATCTTTGTTTTTTTCTAAATAATTAGTAAGATACATCCTTTCATACATTTGTCTTATACTGTCCTTATGATTGAATTTCCAGCTAATCTTTAGCGGAATCTAGCAAACTCTGGACATGAACCTTTATCGTGTAAACCAATTGCTTTGATTTTTTTTCTGTTATGCCAAAGTGTAATGTAACCTGTAGAAACTAATTCATTTGATTTTGAATTTAAGGTACAGTAACATCATAAAATAAGCTGAGTAGCTTATGCTTCTTTTTATTTTCTCAAAGAACTTTATAAGACGTGAATTAATTGTTCCTTAAAATTTTGGTATGATTTTGCTGTACATTATTTGTGCTTGTTTTATTTTTTAATTCATTTACTACCTACTAATCTATTAGTTTCTCTGTATTTTTGCTCTAGTTTAGGCAAATGTGTTCATTTTATCAAATAACAAAATTTATTTTACTAATAAATTATGAAAAGAATCTGTCTTGTTCTCCTCATCCTCATTTTGCAACAGGAAGGGCAGATGGACCTGTCTTGGGTAGTTATTCACTTCACAGGTTTTTAATTGAAATCATTTTTACCTTTCATGTCTTCATTGAAGTAGAAAACATCCTCTGTATGGCATAGTTGAGGAATAACAGGGCAGCAATAAAATGTTCATGCAGTACTTCTATTATGCCAGGAAATATTCTAAGTGTTCCATGTTTAAGACCACAGGCTCTGGGGTCTGATTTTTGCCAGATCTGTGAACTGGAGCAAAATATTTAATCTCTATGGGCCTCAAGTGTATAATGTATAAAATTGTACTAACAATAATATATATCTCATTGGACTATATGAAGATGTAATATGTAATTTCAGTGGTTTTCTACCTTTTTTCCTGTTATTTCTTGTTTAAAAAGAGTTAACAGAGAACCCTATTATGAGAGAGAAAACTAAAACTGTTCTTTTTGAAATGGGTCTTGGGTTCACCAACTTACTCTCCCTTACCTGTGTTCTACTCTCCAGTCCTGAACAGGTAGCCCGAGAAGTACCTCTTTAGATACGTAAACATTCAGGGAACAGAGTTAAAAACAAAAACAACAACAACAACAACAACAACAAAAACTGTGTAGTGTTATCAGAAATGAGTATCTTTTGGCTACATTGTTAATTCTGCCCTATGTAGAAGTTGGTAGTTTTATGAATAGGGTGAAGGAGTAGAAAGCAATGACATGTCTTCTTTCAGTTTTAACATCACCACAATAAACATTCCACTTACTATCAGCAAGTCACTGGGCCATGTTTTGGCATGCAAGTGATAAATAACTGGGTATAAGTAGTGGGGCTAGTGTCTCCTTGTTTAGCCTTAGAGTAAGAGGAAGAAATTTGTCTTTGATGACAGACAAACCTGGGATCAGATCCTGGCCTCTGTTTACCAGAAAACTGTACGAAAGTTAAGTAATATGATGAGACTGAATTTGTTCATTTTTTAGCTTTATGAAATAGCATACCTTGCAAGATTATTCTGAAGAATTCTGGTGGTATCTATAAAATTTCAGATTGTCTTTAATTTTAATGTTTGTAATGCATGGCACTGCCACTGTTTTACTTCTATTTTCAAGCCAAATGCTCCTGATATAGTTTGTGCATTAGTATTATTAATAGTAATTAGAGCTGGCCTTTATTGATTCAGGTATGCCTCTTTGGACTTTACATAAAGTATTAGGAATTTATTAATTCTCTTAGAGGTGTTACACAGTTACCTGACTGAAACTACATATGCTGCTTAAAGCAATCTCTGACAATTAATGCTAATCAACCAATCCTATCTAATATTTTGGCTACTACTGTTTTGACCACTACCAATATGTAGACTCATCCTGATCTTTATCTGCCTGATTATGCCTTTGCCTAAATCCGATAAGGATGACCACACATCCTTCCTGGTTGAGTTAATCTGACACCCCAAACCTTATAAGACATTAACGATGTTTGGAAGCACAATTTTTAAAAAAATTGTTATATGATCATACAATGAGATAATAAGTCCTGGGATGACCTTCCTAGATCATGATTGATTCATCCTAAATCATGTAAATAATGATAAAATTAATGAAAATCAATGAAAAAAATCATCATAAAACATATTCAATCAGCACATGCTAAATGCCTCCAAAATGCTATTATAGAAAAATATGTACCTTTTATGATAAAGATGATTAAAAAATAAGTAAGATTTTAGTAATATCTTCTGTTCTACAATAAGTAATATTGTCTTCTCCAAGTTTCATAAGTGGCATAAAGTATATTATGAATATCTAAAGAAATATACAAACATTTATATTGGAATTTAAACTTTACATGTATTTTATATACATGTGAGAGTATATGTGTATGTATTTGTGTATGTGTGTGCATGCATGAGATGTATTTGTGATTTCAGGAAAATTGTCTCATTTTTCATTCATGTTTCATTTGCGTATGTCTGATAATCTCATAAAAATCAATTAAAAATAAAATAAAATGAATTGATTCATGCCTTTGAATAAGCCAGTACTTTTACCTTGCCAACCCAGCGCAATTCCTGATACTCTTATTTATTAGCTCTGCTCTAAAGCCTTCCCAAGTATGTATATCAAAATGAAACAAGACAAAATAGAACTTCACAAGTGACTCTGGTACATGCCACAACTAAGAAGATTCTTGAAAAAAATTGTGAGCTGAAACAAGCCCTTCTTGCTATCTTCTGGAAGGTGCGATTCTGTAAGGCTTTGGGAATCCTATCCGATCTTACTGTGTAGTAAGATTGCTTTTCAGGAATGTTTCAAAAGTAAAACTAATAAAGTGTTTCCCTTCATGAGAAAAGAGGGCTCCTTGTGATCTTCCAATACCTTATAAATCATGAATTTTTGAAACTTGTTTCTTAATGCAGTTACTGGGAGAAATGGAACAGTAAATATTGTAGGTAGTAGCATTATCCATCAGCTATTTCCTTTTCTCTCTCTTCTAAGGTAAATGGAAGGATTCAACTTCCCTGCTGCCTTTAAATGTGAATTGTTACGGCCAATGATATGTGAGAAGTGAAGCATACCATGCTTAAACAGTAAGTTTGAAGTGCTTGGGTACTTACAATGTATCCTGTTCTTTCTTCCTGTAGTAGTAAGCTGTGTATTCTGGATAGTGAGTACTGTATCAGCATTAGAACCAGACTTAGAACATGAGGACATAAAGCAGAGCCCTGCAGCTTGTCTGAAATGGACATGAACATGTCTGAAAAATTAATCTTTTTAATTGATTTTAATTCCCTGAGCCGTTTGAAGTTATTTAATACTGCAGGGTAACTTTAGCATACCCTGAGTGAAGCAAAAATTAAAATATTAAACTAGTAGTGATGTAAATTCTATTTTAGAGGTAAATTCTTTAGTAGAGGTAAATTCTATTTTAGCATAACCATAACAGGAGTGTTATAATTGTATATAATGATTTTTTTCATTTTGAAATTCTTATCTTGTCTCACATGTTAAATTCTTTACATGTATCAGATTTAATTCTCACAATGACTTTAAGAAATATTTAATACTTCATACTCGTTTTTTTATAATTTTTATTTTGTTATATTAGTCACCGTACAGTACATCCTCAGTTTTTGATGCAATGTTCCATGATTCATTATTTGCGTATAACACCCAGTGCACCATGCAATATGTGTCCTCCTTAATGCCCATCACTGGCCTATCCCAATCCCCCACTCCCCTCCCCTCTGAAGCCCTCAGTTTGTTTCCCAGAGTCCACAGTCTTTCATGGTTCATTCCCCCTTCTGTTTACCCCTCTTTCATTCTTCCCTTCCTTCTCCTCCCAATCTTCCTATTTCTTATGTTCCGTAAATGAGTGAAACCATATGATAATTGTCTTTCTCTGCTTGACTTTTTTCACTTAGCATAATCTCCTCTAGTCCCGTCCATGTTGCTGCAAATGTTGTGTAATCGGTCTTTCTGATGACTGAGTAATATTCCATTGTATGAAGAGAAGGGCCATATGCACCCCAATGTTCATACTCATTTTTACATCAGAAGAACAAAGCTTACAAAGGAAACAGAGGTTTACATTCCACCAATATCGTACAGGTAGCAAGTGACAGAAACAGATTTCAAGTGCAGAATATTTTAAATTATAAAGCTCATGCCCTTAAACTTTATGTGATATATTATCTCTTATATATGCCAAAAACAAGCAAGCAATATTAACTAACCAAATATTGAAAAGTCACTGAATAAGGAATATTTATTCCACATATACAAGGGAACTGCATCAGTGAGAGGTGAGGAAATGGTAGGTAATAGATAATACGAAAATGAATAGGACATTAAGTCTTACGATGGGCGAGCTGAAGATCTCAGGACAGTGTAGAGGGGAAATTGTATTGAGAGGCATGTGTATGCCTCAACAGTAAACAGGAAGTAATAGTATTACTGAAGGAAGAGACATTTGAACCTGAGCTGTCTTATATTGAAGAAGGTGGGTCACAGAAGTGATGAAAACTATAGTTGTATATTGTGTGAGCTTACGGACTGCCAGGATCCTCAAGTAAGAAATGGCCCAGTGAAAAACGGAGCTTTCACACGGATGATTTTTCATACTCTTGCTGTTAAGAGTCCAATGGGGAGACTGTATTCCTAATGATCCCTGGAATAGATTTGTATTATGGAAAGTGTGATAAACCTGTAAGAGTAATTTGTATCTTTTTTGTACCTCTGAGTTCTATAACAAGATTTAAGAATTCCTTTTAGATATTTCTTATTTATCTTATTTCTGTTTTATCTATAACTGTATAAATTACTAGGTATGTTGAGTAATTTTAAAAATGATAGGCTTTGAGTAAATACATTTAAAATTAATAGAAAATTTCTTCAAAAATAAATGGAGAATCTTAGACCAAATCTGACACTGAGCGTGATAGATATTTCAGCCTGTAGATTTGAAAGCAAAGTATATTTCTTAAGACATAGTTCTGAAAGTTGAAAATGTTAAAAACTGGGAGAATCAAAACATTGTTATATTTGTTTGGGTCGTCTGGAAACCAGATAGCAGGATGTGATTATAGATGTGTTTTTGTCCATACTGTTTCTGTGTATTGACCAATTTTAAGATGCAATCAAGCAGTCTTTTTTTATGTTTTTTTTTTTTTTTTACTATCCCTTAGAAATGATCTGTAGGTCCCCTGATACAGTTAGCAAAGGAAATATGACAATTTTAGATTTTTTTTAATTCATGGTACAGAATCATAGTAAACGATGAATCCAAATTATGAAACATTTTTTCCAACCATTTTTGCTCAATATATTTAACAATTAAAAATTTATCAAGTGTATGCTTTATTCCAAACAAAACAAGGATTAGGGAAATGCACAAATAGTCAAATGTTTACTTAAAGATGATTTTCTTGAATCTCCTTTAAATACAGAACAATTACACTTAAACTGTTATTCTTCCTTTCTTTTTATAAACCTCCTCATTTTCTGTTTGAATTTGTAATTACTCAGGATATTATCATATTAAAGGAAACACTGTGGAACATTACACAAAGCTTTAGAGTTAAAAATCAAAGCTAAACTTCTCTGTTTATTTTTATTATTATTATTTTTTGTGGGTTTTTTTTTGGTGAAAAACTTGTTGTCATTGTTGATAATAGGATTCACATCATCTCATCAGTCTTAGGTGGCTGAGTGTTTATTACTTGATGGTTTTCATTTTCTTTGCTATGTTTCGTTTATTTCACCAGTGAGGTCAAAATCATGACTTCATTGAGAGAAGGCACCAACCCCCTAAGCCAAACTTTTGAATGGCTTATACTAAAGTCCGTGTCCCTTTTTTCATGAACTCTTAGGAGTTAGTAAATCTTTAAGTTCATCACAGGGTGCTGAATTCTAGCCTCAAAGTGGCTGACCTTGTGTCAGTTGCAAATTCCTCGTCCAGTCAGTAGTGACCAGAAAAGTCAGGGTCACTTGACAGAAAGCATGGAGACATGGGTACAAGTTTATGTTCATATTTCTCTGGAAAATTGACCCTTAGGGTGATGACATTTAGACATTCATGAGCTGACTGATCAAAAGCAAAACAAAGCAGCAATTCTTGTTTCCAGGCTTTTAAAAAAAGTTGTTTTTTATTTTTTTCCCAGTGCATGTCCCATGAGTTTGTATCTAATTTATTATGTAGTCTTGGCTCCTCTGCTTACTTTGTCCCTGGCACCATTTCTGACTCATTTAGGATTTCCCAAATCTGCCCTCAGATCACAATATGTACCCTACAGCTCTTCTCCTTGAGTTCGATGGATCAACCCAGATCAGTCTTAATTTTTTTTTTTAAAGATTATTTATTTATTTATTAGACAGAGAAAGAGACAGCCAGTGAGAGAGGGAACACAAGCAGGGGAGTGGGAGAGGAAGAAGCAGGCTCATAGTGGAGGAGCCCGATGTGGGGCTCGATCCCATAACGCCGGGATCACGCCCTGAGCCGAAGGCAGACACCCAACCGCTGTGCCACCCAGGCGCCCCCAGATCAGTCTTAATTTTAGCGTGTTTAAAGATGATGCAACCCTTGAAGATAATGTCCTATTACAAACTCTGCTAAGCTAGTCTAAATTATTTAATAGCACTAGTTGCTGAGAAATTAAAGTGCAAAGCTTACATCTGTGTATTTATGAGCAACTATTTTTCTGGATGACTGCCTAATTTTGTCTAAAGTAAAAAAGTTATCTAGGTTCTTTCCAGACCTTTTAGATTTTCTAATTTCTTTAAGAACTACAGTCAAAACTTACACGAGGATAGCAACTTTTTGAATTCAACTGTCTGTTAAAATATTGTGCTATGTCTATTTTTGTTCTCAAACAATTTATTATACTTAAACACTGTGTCAAGAATTAAATTAGAATAAACATAATTCACTTTGATCTCAGTATGATGTTCCTTGCTTTCTGTGTATTGCACAACCTGTCTCAAAGTTGCAAACTATATTAAACTTGAGTAATATCAGCAGCCTCTTGTGACTTTTCAATATTTTCAGATGTTTGCCACCAGTCAATAAATTTCGAATACTTTTTCATACTCTACAAAGTGTTAATATGCTAATATATTCAGTCTATTCTTGTCCTTCGCATGTCCTAGCATTTTTTAACTACCTAAGACAGCATTTTCATCTTAAAGTCTTTAAGCAGGATTTTATTTCCAATACATCTTTTATACATTGCCAATATTCTTAAGTACTTAAAAATGAGTTTCTTCTGTCTCCTTTATAAGCATGCCAAAGAGTATCCTTGAAAAAAAAATATGAATAATCTAATACTCCGTAGGTCTTCGAATTCCATAGCATTGATTTCTTCTTAAAAATTCTCTCCATATGCTCCTCCATGAAATATTACACAATCCCAAAATATTTATTTTCATATTCAGTTGAGAGAGGGTACTCAAATGATATCCATTATATAAATTTGACAATAATCATAATTAAGATCTATTCATCACTTTACATTTTATACAGTGCTTTCAAATAAACCATGTCATTAAAGTAGACATTTGTACCATTTTTCATTTTAAGGAAAGATACAAGAGGTGAAATGAATTGCTCCAAGCTGTGTAACTAGAAAGTTACAGACCCTAGCTTGAGACCGTTACCTTCAAATCATCCTACCAGCCTGACCAATTTCCCATTGTTGAACTTAACAATAAATCATAATTTGAAAGATAACATTATATGGATTACTTTGTGATTTGGTGATGCCCTAAGTCACTTAATAATTTTACAATGATACATGCAAAGAGACAAAGGGAGAATGTGATGATCCCTGAGACCCCACTTCCATGAATGATACAGTGAAAATCATATCATATTTATACTCTGTTCAGTTATGCAGCATTTGATGAAATGAAAGTTGTCCAAATATCTGATTGGGCACGAATTTCAGTTCAAATTATTTCTAGCTCATCTCATCTCTTAAAAACAAGATCACAGTCCCAAAATGGAGTCACTTATGTTAAGCCCCACATCACCAAACTGGGCCCTAACTTAATTATAGTTTTCATCTCTCAAAAATAGAATCTTAAACTAGTCAATCAAGAATCACCTGGTTAGCTGTAGTGAGGTAATCTGCTTGATGGAGCTCTGTAGTTCCCTAAAGGAAAGTGACCTTGCCACAACTAATCCACTTTTTACTAGTATAACTTCCTTGTCCCACTCCCTTCTGCCTATAAAAGTCTTTCCTTTTGTACAGCTCCTCATGGCTGCTTTCTTTATATCTGCTCCACAGAATACTGCTGAATTTGTGAATCATTAAATAAACCCAAAAAGATCTTTAACATTCGCTCAGTTGAATTTTTTAAACACATTCTGAATAAGAAAAGTAAATGAATCCCTTTACTCCTCCCCGTCTCTATCACCCAATGTTTTTTTTTTTAATTTTTAAATTTAACATATAATATATTATTTGTTTCAGTGGTACAGTTCTGTGATTCATCAGTCTTACACAACACCCAGCACTCACCACAACACATACTCTCCCCAGTGTCCATCACGTGGCCACCCCATCCCTTAATACCCCCCTCCCTTCCAGCAACTCTCAATTTGTTTCCTAAGATTAAAAGCTTCTTATGGTTTATCTCTCTCTCTGGTTTCATCTTGTTTCATTTTTTTCTCTCTTCTCCTATGATCCTCTGCTTTGTTTCTTAAATTCCCCATATCACTGAGATCATATGATAGTTGTCTTTCTCTGATTGACTTATTTCGCTTAGCATAGTACCCTCTAGTTCCATCCACGTTGTTGCAAATGGCAAGATTTCATTTTTTTGAAGGCCGAGTAATATTCCATTATATATATATATATATATATATATATATATATATATATATATATATACCACATCTTCTTTATCCATTCATCTGTCGATGGACATTTGGGCTCTTTCCATAGTTTGGCTATTGTGGACATTACTGCTATAAACATTGGGGTGCAAGTGCCTCTTTGGATCACTACATTTGTATCTTCGGGTTAAATACCCAGTAGTGTAATTGCTGGGTCATAAGGTGGCTCTATTTTCAACTTTTTGAGGAACCTCCATACTGTTTTCCAGAGAGGCTGCACCAGCTTGCATTCCCACCAAAAGTGTAGGAGGGTTCCCCTTTCTCCACATCCTCGCCGACATCTGTCATTTCCTGACTTGTTAATTTTAGCCATTCTGACTGGTGTGAGGTGGTATCTCATTATGGTTTTGATTTGTACTTCCCTGATGCCGAGTGATGCTGGGCACTTTTTCATGTGTCTGTTGGCCATTGGGATGTCTTCTTTGGAGAAATGTCTGTTCATGCCTTCTGCCCATTTCTTGATTGCATTATTTGTTTTTTGCGTATTGAGTTTGATAAGTTTCTTATAGATTTTTGATACTAGCCCTTTATCTGATATGTCATTTGCAAATATCTTCTCCCATTCCGTAGGTTGTCTTTTGGTTTTGTTGACTGTTTCCATTGCAGGGCAAAAGCTTTTTATCTTGATATACTCCCAATAGTTCATTTTTTACTTTGTTTCACTTGCCTTTGGAGACATGTCTAGCAAGAAGTTGCTGCGGCTGAGGTCGAAGAGGTTGCTGCCTGTGTTCTTCTTAATTTGACATTTTGACATTTAGGTCTTTCATCCATTTTGAGTTTATTTTTGTGTATGATGAAAGGAAATGGTTCAGTTTCATTCTTCTGCATGTGGCTGTCCAGTTTTCTCAGCACCATTTGTTGAAGAGACTGTCTTTTTTCCATTGGATATTCTTTCCTGCTTTGTCGAAGATTAGTTGACCGTAGAGTTGAGGGTCTGTTTCTGGGTTCTGTATTCTGTTCCATTGATCTGTGTGTCTGTTCTTGTGCCAGTACCACACTGTCTTGATGATGACAGCTTTGTAATAGAGCTTGAAGTCTGGAACTGTGATGCCACCAGCTTTGGCTTTCTTTTTCAACATTCCTTTGGCTATTCGGGTCTTTTCTGGTTCCATACAAATTTTAGGATTATTTGTTCCAGTTCTGTGAAAAAAAGGTGGTGGTATTCTGTTAGGGATTTCATTGAATATGTAGATTAGTCTAGGTAACATAGACATTTTAACAATATTTGTTCTTCCAATCCATGAGCATGGAACATTTTTCCATTTCCTTGTGTCTTCCTCAGTTTCTTTCATGAGTGTTTTATAGTTTTCTGAGTATAGATCCTTTGCCTCTTTAGTTAGGCTTATTCCTAGGTATCTTATGGATTTGGGTGCAGTTGTAAATGGGATTGACTCCTTAATTTCTCTTTTTTCTGTCTTGTTGGTGTATAGAAATGCAACCGATTTCTGTGCATTTTTTGTATCCTGGCACTTTACTGAATTCCTATGTGAGTTCTAGCAATTTTGGGGTGGAGTCTTTGGGGTTTTCCACAAAAAGTATCCTTTCATCTGCTAAGAGTGAGAGTTTGACTTCTTCTTTGCTGATTTGGATGCCTTTTATTTCTTTTTGTTGTCTGATTGCTAAGGCTAGGGCTGCTGGTACTATGTTGAATAGCAGTGGTGATAGTGGACATCACTGCCATGTTCCTGACCTTAGGAGAAAAGCTCCAAAAAGAAGATCTAATAATTATAAATATTTATGCCCCTAACATGGGAGCAGCCAATTATATAAGCCAATTAATAACAAAATCAAAGAAACAATAATACAGTAATAGTAGGGGATTTTAACACCCCCCCTCACTGCAATGGACAGATCATCTAAGCAGAAGAACAACAAGGAAATAAGGGCTTTGAATGACACACTGGACCAAATGGGCTTCACAGATATATTCAGAGCATTCCATCCCAAAGCAACAGAATACACATTCTTCTCAAGTGCACATGGAACATTCTCCAGAATAGATCACATCCTGTGTCACAAATCAGGTCTCAAATGGTACCAAAAGATTGGGATTTTCGGACTACAGTGCTTTGAAACTGGAACTCAGTGCTTTGAAACTGGAACTCAATCACAAGAAGAAAGTTGGAAAGAACTCAAATACATAGAGGCTAAAGAGCATCCTACTAAATAATGAATGGGTCAACCAGGAAATTAAAGAAGAATTTTTTAAAATCATAGAAACAAATGAAAATGAAAACACTACTGTTCAAAACCTTTGGAATGCAGCAAAGACAGTCCTAAGAACAAAGTATATAGGACTACAAGCCTTTCTCAAGAAACAAGAAAGGTCTCAAATAAACAACCTAACCCTACACCTAAAGGAGCTGAAGAAAGAACAGCAAATAAAGCCTAAACCCAGCAGGAAAAGAAAAATAATAAAGATTAGAGCAGAAATCAATGAAATACACACCAGAAGAACAGTAGAACAGATCAATGAAACTAGGAGCTGGTTCTTTGAAAGAATTAATAAAATTGATAAACCTCTGGCCAGACTTATCAAAAAGAAAAGAGAAAGGACCCATATAAATAAAATCATGAATGAAAGAGATCACAACCAACACCGAAGAAATACAAACAATTATAAGAACATATTATGAGCAACTATATGCCAACAAATTAGACGATCTGGAAGAAATGGATGCATTCCTGGAGACATATAAACTACCAAAACTGAAACAGGAAGAAATAGAAAGCCTGAATAGACCCATAACCAACAAGGAAATTGAAGCAGTCATCAAAAATCTCCCAACAAACAAGAGCCCAGGGCCAGACGGCTTCCCAGGGGAATTCTACCAAACATTTAAAGAAAAATTAAATCTATTCTTCTGAAGCTGTTTCAAAAAAGTTGAAATGGAAGGAAAACTTCCAAACTCTTTTTATGAAGCCAGCATTACCTTGATCCCCAAAACCAGACAAAGACCCCACTAAAAGGAGAATTACAGACCAATATCCCCAGTGAACATGGATGCAAAAATTCTCACCAAAATACTAGCCAATAGGATCCAACAGTACATTGAAAGGATTATTATTCACGACCAAGTGGTATTTACTCCAGGCCTGCTGGGTTGGTTCAATATCTGCAAATCAATCAATGTGATACACTACGTAAATAAAAGAGAGGACAAGAATCATATGATCCGGGGCGCCTGGGTGGCTCAGTCGTTAAGCGTTTGCCTTCGGCTCAGGGCGTGATCCCGGTGTTCTGGGATCGAGCCCCACATCGGGCTCCTCTGCTGGGAACCTGCTTCTTCCTCTCCCACTCCCCCTGCTTATGTTCCCTCTCTCTGTCTCTCTCTCTCCCAAATGAATAAATAAAATCTTTAAAAAAAAAATCATATGATCCTCTCAATAGATGCAAAAAAAACATTTGACAAAGTACAGCATCCTTTCTTGATTAAAACTCTCCACAGTATAGGGATAGAGGGTACGTAACTCAATATCATAAAAGCCATCTATGAAAAACCCACAGTGAATATCATTCTCAATAGGGAAAAACTGAGAGCTTTTCACCCAATCCTTTTTTTTGTTTTTGTTTTTTGGTTTTTTTACCCAATCATTTTTATCTCATGTAGGTGAGATAGTTTGCACTAATCCCCTAGGCCTTGTTTTTTTTATTGTTCCGTATTCTCTACTAAAATATAAAGTCAACAGGGATATAATACCTGGTAGAAGCAGCTCAATAAATATTTGTTAATGTGTCAATAAAGAGATGTTTCATGGATCAAAGAGTCATCATTTTTGTAATAATTCCACTTGTGTTGATAGTTGTGTGTGAGAGTTTGTAATACTAGAATAAATTATTTTTTGAAGATGTAGATCCTCCACTGATGATCTTTTAAAGGTAGGCTAGAGTATCACAGGGAAATGTGATTATTCTGGTCCAGATAGATAATTTTAAAATGTCTTATTTCTTTGTATTTCCTCTTTCAGAAATATTTTTGCTAGGTGCCTATAGTTAAAACCTGCTATTCATGTAAATAGTCTGGAAAAGATAAAAAGGAACACAGTTGACTAAATTAAAAACAACAATAAAAACAACAATAAATAAAAAATAACAATAAATAAACAATAACAAATAAATAAAAAACAAAAACAACAATAAATAAAACTTTAAAGCACTTCAGAGGGATCCACTGATGTGCAGAAAATTATTGATGCTAATTACAAATATTTGTGTAATAATGGGTACTTACTGTTTTCTCATTCTCTCCAGGGCAACTCAAAGCAACACTGTTGCAGCATACATGAAAGCAACGGTATGATTCTAGCTTTTATTTATATGGATTCAGGGTTTGGAAAGTTAGATAAAATAAATATGTATTCTTCCAGTGCCAAACCAGGACTGGTTAAGAAATTCTATATTGGAATATTAAAATATCTTGACTCCTCATGTTGATAATCATGATATCACACCACCTAAAGATTAATAGCTCAAGGGACCTAATTAGAATATAAATATATTGAATTAAGTATAGGCTCTTCTTTGTACTATCTTTACTATAATCCAATTAGGAATAATTGTCCAAGACTTTGGTAGGAATCCCAGCACCCTTTTGGGGACATTCTTTATTTATATTGACAAAACTTTTACAGCAATATTGAATGCCTGACTCTTTGCCAAAACTCCAAACTGCAAAACAACTTTGAGTAATTAATAAGTTGGTGCTGGGTTGTACTGATCAGTCTTAAGGACTTTCCATATCTGTGGATTTCAAGATTTCAAGATGCTCAACAGACAAAAGCCAACCAAAGGTCAGTCAAAATCTTGTGGTTGAAAGACAGGTTAATCTTTAAGGCTTGCTAAATCATTTGAGGAAGAATAGTTGAGATCAGTTGTAATGAACAGTCTTGGGGCTAGGACAAATTAATAGCATTGTCTAGATTTGGTGAATTTTTCCTCCTTTCAAGGATGGAATTTTTAGATCTCGATTTTTTAGACTTCTGGATTATTGGTTTTCATGCAGTCCCCAATCCAGCCCTATTACTTGTGATTTTTTCCCCCTCATCTACCTTTCTCTGTTAGTGCTTCAGTTTTCATAAATTCTGGTTGACAAACAGGTGATTATAATACCACTTGCCTTATATAAGTTGAGGACAAAATGAAAGCACTTTTAATTAATATGTTTACACACAAACACACCTTTTTGAATTCTATGATCTTCCATGTGCTCTCATTCTTTCTGGCTTTGAGTCAGGGCTGCCACCCATCTAGTAGCCACTTATTAGTGTGCAAGAGCTCTCCTTGTACCAAGATTGGAAGTGCAGTCCTCTCCCTCTGTGTTTCCCAAATCCCCATGAAATAAGTTTCCTGTTCAAAATCTATCCTGATCTGGCTTAGCACCTTTAACTCTGAGCCAGACTGACCTCAAATAGCATGCTACTGTTCGGTCTCAATTGCTCAGCCCAATCGTAAACCGTCCCTCGTTTATTTCCCTAAATGCCAGAATATGGTGTTGAAGAAAACTTCACCTGAAGAAAAAAGGTAGAAATAATAGATCATTGCTTTAGATCAGCCACCCTAGTTTTCCACAAGTGCTCCTTATTAGCCACTTTGTCCGTAGCACAGGCGTCTTTCGCACATGTGGAAGCCCAGTCTGAGGAGGAAAAATCGTTTGACGTAATAATCTTCAACCTGGGAGTTGAAATACTTTTACATACTATGGAGACTCGTCCCCCAATCTCACTCAAACTCTGCTTTTCAGAAGGGAACATAGGATTGTATTTCGTATAAGCATGTGTCTAGTAAAGTGCGTTCCCCAAACAATAGCATTCTCAAAGGGGAATACTGCCTTTGTTGAAATGCATTTTGTCCTTACTACGCTAGTTTCTGTCAGTGTAAATGAAGATTCATTCAAATTTAAAAGACATCAAGCCATAATACTACCATAAAACGAAGGTTAAGAGGCCTTTGTCATTAAAGTAAATAAACATGATGTCACGAGGTCTCACCAAATGTCTACTTTAAAAGAAGGTAATTGGAAATATTTCAGTGACTTCTCATCTCCCTTCAGAAAATGTTTACCAAGTGGATATATTAACCTAAAAAGCATTTTCTCTTTTTGTTTCATTTTTGGACCCAATTATTTCTGAACATGAGGTAAAGCGCTGTTCCAGCCCAATCAGAGAAACTTCGGAGCCAGAAATAATCATGATCATATTCATTAATTAATTTATAATCAAATAAATATATAAGGAAAGCAGTGCTACTATGAGGAATAGGCATATTTACAAAAATTTTCTTTAAGAGGATTATGAATGTCTTATTTCATTGGAATAAAAGGAATCCTCGCTCTCCTTCCTTCTGACTCCATTTGTTATGAAGTATTCCAAGTGGATTCATTCTGTGGTAAAGAGCCGAACACAAAGAAACTACTGAAATAGAAGGCTTTTACAAAGCAGCTACTGAGATCTATTTTTTTGTTCTGAGCTGGAAGTCTGTTGAATGCACGCCCAGAAGTGCTTTGTTTTCAACCTACTCAAGGTGGTGTTGTCTAACGATTTGTTTTCAAATTCTGTGCTTATGAAGAGAAATGGACAGGGGCCTTTAACGGTCTTCAGATGAAAGCAAATACCACACCAGATAAAGCATAAACATTGTACTGACTGGAAATCATAAGAAAGAACAGCAGGGAACCGAGATGCTTTATTTTTAATTCAATGAATAAAGTGTTTAGTCATAGAATCAAATTCATTAAACACTTTTCACTTTATACTAAGTTATAAATACAGTTGTTGCAAAATCAGTCTTCTGTTTAATACAAAATCTTAAGTTCCAGCCAAAGAGTAAGTCGTCCTAAATACTGCTATTAATTGAACACACTTGAAGAATTCCTTTGACATGCTTCACCTTGGTCATTACATTACAGAATTGGCCCTGCCTAGAACTGCTTAGTCGTCCTGTCAACAAATGGTTTTGAAGGTCTGCTTTGAGACAGGCACAGTAAGGTGGCTAACTTGCTGAAACCTTAAAAGATAAATGACCTGTATTTTTAGATATGTGGATTATTATGTGAAGTACATTAACCCGGATAGTAAAATTAGACAAGGAAGACTTTATTCAAGAATATTACAAGAGGGAGACAGGCTAGAACTCATTCTAAGCTCAACTTTACTGAAAAAAAGACCGGAGAGAAAACAAAGAGAAAAACATTAAGTCTTTAGGACTACCTTTGTAAAATTGCATTGCGAGAAGTCCTCTATGATTGGTGAAATAATCTGAAGAGTGAAAATGATGTTGTTTTTCGTAACTGCCTAATATCATCAGAGTGACTCTTATTGTTTCTGAGAATAAAATAATTGAAGCAATTTATCCTCAAGACAAGTGCTATATAACTCTATCTATTATTGCTGTTGTGAATATAGTCAAAAGTGTTTGTAGTACGGTTTGAATAGAACAGACCGGATGTCTAAGTGCTGTTTCTCTTCCTAGTTGTGGAAACCTTGCCTGCCAAATGACAGTGACAAATAGCAAACTACCTATTAGGGTACAGAGGTTCTTGTGGATAGGTTATGTAATCGTTCACCTTGTGCACATATTAGGTCCTATTAAACATTTAAACACTACTTAGGGGACACATATATAAGGAAATGTTATTTGTGTTTGGATCTTAGCAGTATTTCAGTGTAGAAAAGGGAAATAACCAATACATATTTATTTAATTCCCATGGAGAGAAGATATTTAAACACTAAAGCCATTTGCAAGTTTTTTTCCCCTCATAATTGCAGAGTTACCATATAATTTATTATCCAAATTAGGACAATTTTGTTCAGAAAAAAAGACTATAGAGGATAGGGCCCTCAGTCATATATTGGAGTGTCTATTACTGTACCCATGTTATAGAGAAGGAAACTAAAGTTTATTTATTGGTAAAGCTTGACTCTATATGAGATATCTTAGAAGAAAATAAATAGAAGTCATTAGAAAACATGTGTGTCCCACCCATATTTTGATAAGCTTTGGGGAATGCTTGTTTCCCAAAACCTTTCTGTAACCTTCAAGTCCCGCCGGGCACCATTCTGGATGTTGGGGTGCTGACGAGAACCTCATTTGTGATCAGTGAAAACTGCTCTAGAATAAGGCTTTGTAAAGCTACAAGGGGATTAATTGAAAGTAACCAAGCACATTTTAAATAATGAGAATTACATAGAGTTTACAAGCCATAAACTTAAACATAAAAATGTGTGTTGGGAAGCTACAAATATGGTGCAATAGGGTTCTGCTGTTAACCTTTCATTGTTCTACTGAGTAACTTTCCTATTCCCAGGGAGTGGAGAAATACGTAGCTAGTTGATTGTTTTTATTTTAAGGAAATTGTTTTTGTTCTTGTTCCATCTAAATTCCTCTTCTCCTGATGTAGGTTTTGTTTATTATTTTCTGTGTTGCATGCCGTTTTGGGCCTGCTATGTTTTATCTGGAGGTAGGTTTTTGCTTTGCAGACAAGTAGGGTCATGGTTGCAAAAAGTTCACACTTCAAGTAAAAAAATATATATATATATATTGTTTTGTTTTTCTGTTTCTATTCTTAATTTCCCAGAAGTTGTATAGATCCTCTGTGTCCAATACAGTCAACAATATCTGCTACAGAATTTTGCTGTCTCTGGGTATTGTAAAGCACTGAGCAGGTTTCATTTCGTCCTCCTGCACACTCTCTTCCTGCTGTAATTATCAGGAAAATTGTGGGCAAAGTACATCTCAGAAGAAGTCTGAGCCAAAAATGCACCATCCATTGGGCAAAACCAATGAAGAAGACATGTCGTACCAGGAAGTTCCTTGGCTCTAGCACATCAGGGTTTTAAAAGTTGAAACATTTCATACCAGAAATAATACAGTTAAAAATTCAAAATTACCTACTTTTAAAATGTAGTTAGTCATTAATATAATACAGTATCTCCTCTCTGTTCTATGACTTACTGACATGTCATAGAAATCTCTCCCTTATTTAAAAACATATTGGCAGATCCATCTATTCTGCCTGAAATGCTGGCTTCTAGTAGATGCTTTCCAGTAAGCCTCTGTGCCTCTATCCTTTCTAAAAAAATAGTTAATAATTGTTCTTTTATATTCCTTATTTAATATTTAGTATTGTGTATTTTTTAAAAAAATGTTTCTTGTTTTAACTGATGCTTGTTTTGGTGGTTTGTTGTTTGTTGTTCTTTTTTAATTACCCGAGCAACTACACAAGTTCCAATCACATCAGATTAGATGACTTCTGTTAAAGTATAAATTATAAAAGTATCAGTTTAAATCTATGATTACTGTATGAAGTTTTGTTCTGAAAATGGGTATTGTGCTTAATTAAAAATTTTTAAGACCTGTTCTTTCTCAATAATACAAAACTATATGTATATTTAAGAAGTAGAGAAGCTAAAAAAACAAACAAACAAACAAACAAACAAACAGTACTTCCATAATTGCAGTACTATAAGAAATTGCTTTACTCCTTCTACAGTGTGATTCAAAAATCTGAATGCTTAGCTTTCATACACAATATATTCAGAAGTATGTGGAAGTGATTTTGTCATTAATGTTATTTCAATTATATTTTAACCTTTACTTAAGTGCTATTTCCTTCAGTAGATAAGGACAAATCAATATTATGCAATTGTATACATGTGAATTATAAAATTACAACCTTAGGGAAGTTATAATGAAATCTTGACTCTAAGATTGACCAAACATGAAAAGAATGTCTGAATAAGGCTAGGGGTATCAAGATAAAAGAATTGATGTGAATAATATCAAAATCTAGGTCAAATGTTACAGTTTGGATACATTCTCATTTGCTCCTTTTTAAATTGTATCTTATGTTTTCATAATTAAGTGTTACTGAGCCTTTACTGTATACAAGTACTGGCATAGATACATTATATATCATAAATAATTTGGGCATGGGCCTTAATTTTAAGTAGCTGACAATCTGAGACAAGTAGAAGAGAGACAAGTATACACAATTTCAGTCACGACACACCTAGTGCCAAGAAAAAATAAAACACATACAGTGATACTGGAATACAGAATAGTATTCAACCTCAGGAGGTGGGGAGGACAGAGAGAATCCCTAAGGTGGAATTGAAAGTTTGCCATCATTGTCTGTGCAAAGAAATACCAAAACACAGCAGCAAGGTAAAAGCAGTGAGTTTTTGGAGACCAGGCTACATAATGCCTTGGGGAAAAATGGATTCTTACCAAAATTCCCAAGGAGAAACTAATTTTTCAAGATTATGTTGTCACTCTCAATTTTGATGTCAGAATTTGAGAAAGTTTAGACAATCCTGCCATGTCTCTATAAAGTTTACAGATAAGTTTTCATCCCCCAATAGTTTTTATTTTTTATTTTGATTTTTTAAAGATTTTATGTATTTATTTGACAGAGAGAGAAAGAGCATAAGCAGGGTGAGTGGCAGGCAGAGGGAGAAGCAGACTCCCCACTGAGCAGGGAGCCCGATGTGGGGCTTGATCCCAGGACCCTGGGATCATGACCTGAGCTGAAGGGAGATGCTTCACTGACTGAACCCCTCAGGTGCCCCCCCAATAATTTTTAAACATTTCATTAGAAAAATATCAACCAGTCTATGATTCTAAATTGTTTCATTATCTATTATTATCAATCTGACCTCAGGTGAAGAATATCAAACTTTGACTGGAAACAACCAATGCCCGTTAGGGAAGTGGCTGTAATGAAAGAAAGCAGATGGGTTCTGGAGCCAGCTAGGTCTCTTTCAAGTGGGCTCAGATCTCAGTTTCTCTATGGCTACTACCTTGACTTTCCATTTCATTCTGCTCCTTGCTCTCCTACATCCTTGGACCCAAGCCCCTTTTACTCTGTTCTTTCTTTGTTGCCCATTGTATTTATCTTCTTCTAATATACCTTGTAACTTATTTATTATGTTTTTTGCTTGTTACTGTGTCCTTCTGTGAGAATTTATGCTCCATGAGGACATCTTGTCTCTTTTGTTCATTGATACATTCCAAATGTGAAGTAGAGTGACACATAATAAATGCTAAATAAATATTGAATAATTAATAAATAAATGAACAACTGTTAGCACTATCACTAACTGTGTGTTTGTTGGATATGCTCAATCCCCTTGAGTCTTAATTATGTGTAAATCAGCTCAATAATTCCTACTCCAGGGGCGCCTGGGTGGCTCAGTCGTTAAGTGTCTGCCTTCAGCTCAGGGCGTGATCCCAGGGCCCTGCTTCTTCCTCTCCCTCTGCCCCTGCTTGTGTCCCCTCTCTTGCTGGCTGTATCTCTCTCTCTCTGTCAAATAAATAAATAAAATCTTAAAAAAAAAAAAGAATTCTTACTCCATAGGATATAAATTTTTTTTAAATGTATATATTTATATTATACAGTTGACCCTTGAACAACATGGAGGTTAGGGGTGCCAACCCCCCCCACAGTCAAAAGTCTGCCCACCTTTTGACTCCCTAAAAACTTAACTACTAACAGCCTGCTGTTGACTGGAGCCTTACTGGTAACATGAACAGTCAGTTATCACATACAAAATATGTGTTAATTTCTAAGGAAAAGAAAATCATAAAGAAGAGAAAATAGATTTACAGTACTGTACTGTACTAAAAAAATCCACATATGATTGAATCCGTGCAGTTCAAACCTATTTTATTCAAGCGTCGACTGCATATATATATATAATATATATATATATATATATATTATATATATATATATAAAGAGAGATTAAAGGAAGGAATGAGAAAGGAAGAAGGAAAGGAAGGGAAGGAGGGAGGGAAGGAAGGAAGATGTAATAGAGCCCTGCGTATAAACAGCACTTATATGGGTGTGGTTATCATCACTTTCCTTCTTGCTTATTAATGGATACATCTGTAGCCTGAAGTTATTCCTCCAAGTGTAGATCAAATTGTGCCTGTACCTGAGTGAGATCTTTGAACCCAGTCACTGACCAGGGTCCTAAATGTGCTGCTTGCAGCTAAAACACAACTTCTAGAAAGCAAAACCCAGATGTTAGCTTATTTGGACAAGTTATAGGGCAGCGAGTAGTTGCAAGTGGCAACTGAATAAAGGGATTTGCTGGCACGGAAACCATTGTCATTAACACACATTTTATTATTAGTTCACCATGTCTTCATAATTTCATTATACATTCAGAGAAATACGTCTTCTATGAAATTAGTGCAGAACACACCGGAGAACATTGAATTTGACAGGTGATCTCTAATAAAAACAAAAGCAAAAAATATATATAACAATGCTTTTAGAATTAAAAGTATAAAGCATTTTATAAAATTTTATATAAAAGAACACTCAGTGGAAGGTACATCCATTTGGCTTTCCAATAATTCACAACATGAGACAAGGGACAAAGCCAGGGAGTCTATTCAGTACCTCCTGTCTCTATAGAAACAGCACTATTAACACCCAATCCTTTTCTATTTCCATGGTGACAGGACACAGAAGTACCTTAGAAAGGAAAAGGGTAAAGATAAGAGATCTCTTAAGTGTTGATGGAGGTGAGTGGAGGCTGGTGATGACAGGAAGTATGGATGCTCACTAATCTCCAGTAATCTCTTGCTCATGGAAGGATGTTTAAATCAGGGCTGTAGCTCTAGTGATAGAGCGGGGCACCATTAGGCTACAGTGAGTTCACAAAATAAACGTGCCCAAACCACTTGCATTATTTTACATGCAAATCTTATTAGATTTTATTTGACAATTAAAAGCAAAATAAAGGGTTTATTTATTTGTTTTAAGTTTATTTATTTAAGTGATCTCTACACCCAATGTGGGCTAAAACCCATGACCCCTAGATCATGAGTCACATGCTCCTCTGACTGAGCTAGCCAGGCATCCCCAGAATGAAAGTTTTAAAAATTGTGTAATAAAAATATAGATAATAGGGGTGCCTGGGTGGTTCGGTTAGTTAAGCATCTGCTTTCAGCTCAGGTCATGATTCCTGAGTCCCAGGATCGAACCCTGCATCCAGCTCTCTGCTCAGTGGGGAGTCTGCTTCTTCTTCTGCCCCTAACCCGCTCGTGCTCTCTCTCTCATAATAAATAAATTTTAAAAATATATAAATAATATGTTCTCCCTTTATTTATACACTGTCATCTCATTTTATCATTGAATTGCTACACAAAAGGGAATAGCATTAATATTGTTTAGTTTTTGGAAGAAATAATAAGATGGCATCAAGTCATAAAGACTATTTTATACCTTAAGTTGTTCCCTGCTTTAATCTTATTTGGGTAATTTCATTCTTGAAGGAAATTTTCCAAAAATACCAAAGGTTTAGAGGATAAAAAGAGAAGGGAAGGGAAGGAGTCAGACAATTTTAATACCTCAGTAGTGGAATTATTCACGGCTAAATAGGCTCTTAGCTCTTTTTTCTCATTGACATATGCCAACAATAATATTAACAATGAAATGAAGGACAGACATATTCTGTGCCATCCCCTAAATCATTTCCTACAACTCCCTTAAAGTTAAAATTACTTAAAGCTATAGGGAAACTAAATCAGGAAAGCTCGTGGTAGATTAAATAGTGTGGAGAAACGAATGACGTGCTCTCCTACTGCAGGTACCAGCTCAGTTGGGTGGGGACAGCCCCCTAAAGGCCTGCGTGCTCTATTCCGTGTAGTGGACAGAAATCTTATGAACATATTAAGATTGGTGTATCTTTCATCTTTAAATAAAACACTTTATAACTTGCATCTGTATTTGATGTTCCATGCTTGTTCCTTTTATTGTGAGGAGTTATTAATTTGTGATCATATTTATAACCTCTTTGTTTTGCTTGTTAACATTTCCACCGTGAAGTCTCTCTTTCTAGTTTTGAAAGTATAAAGATAACCCCTGTGGAAGATTACTCCCATGCCTTCTTTTAAAGTGATGCAGCTTTCAGTGGAAAAATTTCCCCCAGAAGAGACAGTCAGATTTGACACTCACAGATTTGAAGGAATAAGGTAGTTGTGACAGTGATGGAAGGACTAGGTTCATTGGTATAGCGGGAAATGCCCAGGTCCTCTTACAATACTTAACCATCCAATTGGTGTTGCAGAAAGTTTCATTCAGTAAAACCTTTCAAGGACCAGGATATGATCATTTTTATTTGGTGAAACCAAGTTGTGATTTGAAAAATACTTTCAATGTAAAAGTAGAACAAATATTATATCAGCATTACTGTCCTTAAATACGAGACTTTAATAAGTAAATTAATATCAGTAAATTAATCAAATCACGTTAGTATCTCGTAGCTCATAACAAATCTTTTATTATCCTTATTCTCTGCAATTTTAGAGCTGAGTGAGATAAGATTGTACCTGCACCATAACACTTATGCCATTATTTGAGGACAATAAAATAGTTAATTTTATAGAAAAGAAATTATCAGTAAAACTAGCCATTTGGTATTATTCAACTCTAAAGAGTATGTCAGTAGTTTCTCCAGAAAGAGTCTCATATATGTCTATCTGTACATTTAAATTTATTTGATGGCATTATCTTTTAAATATTTTGAGTTCTAATTAAATTTCTATATTCATTGTATGAATGATAATGATGAATGCAGAAATTTAAGTTGATGAATTTAAATTAAATTAGATTATCAGTGTTGCTAAAATAAACACCCACATATTTTGTATTATAACACAATTACTAGTTTTTGAATCATTAAACCTATAAAAGGGCAAAAAAATTACTAGCAATTTTTACGTGTAAATTCCAGGACTTCAAATAGATGGTCCAATAAAAACACTTGCTTTTTTCTTCCTATTTTTGTATTTGTAGCTAGATTTTATTTAGATATACATAATGAGTCAGTATGAAATTTGTGGTATGTATATATTACTTAACATATAGCTTAGTTGCTTAATTCTATATAATAAGTTATTGCAATGGCCTCTGTGAGGCCAACCCACATAGTAAGACACCCCACATCATGGGAAGTAGTATGTTCATGGAATTGGAAATCCATGGGTTATGGTTTTTGCCTTTTACTAGATTATTAAAATCGTCCTTCTCTCTGGGTCACATATCAGTTTGCTAAAGCAATTTTTAAAAGCTAAAAACACTTTGCCAAAATAAAGATAGTACTGGGTGGTAGAGTGGAAAAGAATGAACTTGGAAGTGGGGCAGTCCTGAGTTTGAATCTGCCTTACCAGTTCTTTACCAGGTGAGTAATAGTGACCTGGTTAGTTATATTGCCAATTCTTCATTTTTTCATCTGGAAAGAGGAGAAACAGTATCCGTAAGAAGGATTTTTGGTTACGAGAAATAATATCTACAAAAACATAGCCAAGAGTGTAGAATATGATTCATGTTTAATAAATATTAGATGAAATATTATAAAAATTTAATTTAATAGGACAGTGTTTTCCCTGTTTCCTCTTCAGAACGTAAAATTCCAAAGGAAAAGGAAAGGGACTTAATGTATGATGACTACTTCTTTTAGTCCAGCTTCTGCACAAAAGTTAGTACTTTTTCCCCTAATTTAAAGTACCTTAGGTAACTGAAGCTCTCAAGTTAAAATGGCACAGCTTCTCCCTCTCCCCCAACAACATCTCACGACATTGACACATTAGCCGGGAATCCCATGTCTTTCCCCAGACAAGATTTCCCAGAACGTCAGTTGATGCCACAAGGAGACCAAACAGAGCAGTCAGTCTTCTTCCTTTTGACTTGCACAGGCCATTTTTTTAGGCAAGTTTGGGGAGAGTGGAGGGTAGATCCCACACCTCTTTCTCTCTCCACATCTCTTAACAGTGTCTTTTTTACCATCTTTTCTACTCACATTTTTCTTATCCTAGTAATCTATATTTATATCTCCAATCCTAGGTATTTTGACATATGTTATCCTCACTCATAATTTTTCGCTATGTAAGATTACATGCTAAATTGCCCTTTAAAACCCAAACAGGAAATACTATTATTACAACATAGTACTAGTTCTATATAATTAATCTACTAGATGAAATAGTGCTGGAAGGACTGAACCATGAGAATTGAGAATAATCTTCTAAAATCAGGAAATAGGACATAAATGCTTCTGGAGTCCATTTCATGTAATCAAGTTTTATTTACCCACACTAATAAATGGGGAGTGAATACTATGGCATGAATAATCTCAGATAATAACCTTTGAAAAGTAAATAAACCAATGGTCATTCCCAGGATTTGAAACACTTAATTTTTATGGGTGTGTTGGTTTATATCACTTTATCTAATTACTCTGTTCCAATCTGTTTGATATGAAGATGTCTCTATACTTCCTAGGTTCGTACAGATCACTGTTGAAGCAAAGTTGCTGGCTGTATAGAAATTTGTCTCTATTTTAATCTAGGTGGGAGATAATTTATTAAAAATGTAATAGAATAGCAGTATGGCCTTATGGAAAGCAATGAATCCAGACTATAATGTATTCTTCATCTTAACAGATGGGTAAGAAAGAAAATAATACAAATAGCATTATTTGAATTCACTATTGTTGCATTCTTAGCACTTTTCCTTAAGGACTTTATATGCATTATTTCACAAAATTCTCACAGGTTGTCAGATTTAGCCAATAAAAATATTGGATGCCCATTATATCTGAATTTCAGATAAACTTTTTTTCATTATAGGTATACCCCATGCAATATTGGAGATATACTTGAATTATTTGTTGTTTATCTGAATTCAAATGTAATTTGGTATCCTATAGTTTATCTGGCAACCCTAAAATTGCTTTAATAATTATGCACCATTATTAATAATCCCCATTATAAAGAAAAGAAATTGAGGTGAAATCACTTGTTCCATGCTATACAGATATTTAGTTTGGAATAAAATCAAAATAGTCCGATTGTCCATTTCACTATCCTCTCTACCTCAGTGGCCACTCCTATGAGCCGAAAGCCTGCCCCATGTGATCACCATGGTCCCTCTAATGGTCAACTGTAATCATCCATGATGTAGTTTTATTTATCAAGGTACAAAAGGGTTTACCCTTTAAAAGTTAATTCCACCTCTTTGCTCCAAAATGAACGCCTTTCTTTTCACAGCATCATTAAAACAGCACTAATGTAAATAATGTTCACGTTTTTTTGAGAAACTTTCTGGAGATCAATGTGCCATAACCAGCCAATCACTTGCTATATCAGAAATTGATTTCTGTAATATATCCAAAGGCCCTTGTGGTTTCTCTCTGAAGTTTTATGTGCTAATTACTATCTATTTACTTGTAAAAATGCTAATAAAATATACATGGATTTAAAAATGGAGGAAAATACCCCTTTAAGTACTACCATGGTTCATTCTCTCTACTGTAAAATGGATCCAGGCCATGACAGTCAGAACAGTTGTATCATGCATGCTATGGACTTGAAAGCTCAGAGGCAAGGATGACCTCCCGGTCGTATAAAAAGTAAATTTAAATAGTTGTACAGTTTGGGAGGAAGGGTGATAAGGGGGTGTTTCACTTTGTCTGGGCTCAGATTTTGAATTTATTTTGCTTGCATCACCTCAGTCAGGTCTAACTGACACTTCTCACATCACAAGTTCATTGATAGGAGTCCAAGATTCTATCGTTATTCCAAAATGGAGGCAGAGTAAATGGCAGCACACAGTTCGTCTGAAGTGGTTAAATGGGGAAACTGAGCAATGTCTCAGATCCATATGGCTGTTCACTGACAGTAGAGAGGATTGTCTTACAATGAATTAATGGGAAGGACAATTTATACATATTCTGGACATAGGCAATGTAGGATATTCAAAGTAAACCTACACATGGAGCCTGGACAATCTGTGAGCTTGAGTGACTGCCAAGTTGCTCCAAGACACTAATGTCAAATGTACTTGCTAGGCCTGTGGCAATAGCCAAGGACTTGGCAACTTTGTTTCCTGCTCCAGCTCTGAAGAACTGGGTCCACTTGTTGGCTTGGAGAGGGAGAAGGACTTCACAATTAGGACACATATAAACATAGAGAACAGGAAATCATATTTATTAATGGAAATCGTCGGTCCCCTCTGATTCACTGCTTCCTGTCTTCACTATTCTACTGGATTGGTTCTTTTTTTTTTTTCTCTCTGCAGTAATGTTTTGGTTATGTACATATGAGACACATTGTTCAGGATTCCAAGTTGTAATGCTGATTTGATCAAATACGCTGCTAGTCATGTGCAACACCTAGTTAACTCTAATCTCTTTTTCTCCTACATAAGAAAGAATATCTGAGGGGCGCCTGGGTGGCTCAATTGGTAAAGCATCTACTTTCAGCTCAGGTCATGATCACAGGGGCCTGGGATCAACCCCACACTGGGCTCCGTCCTCAGTGGGAGCCTGTGTCTCCCTCTCCTCCCCACTTGTGCTTTCTCTCACTATCTCTGTTGCTATCTCTCCCTCTCTCTCTCTCAAATAAATAAAATCTTTTTTTAAAAAAAAGAAAGCATATCTGAGTGTGTGAATGAGAGAGAAAGACCTAAAGGGATAACCTTACCACGTCGCTGATTTATTTTGTAAAGGAAAACATTTGCTGACCCATTGTAAGCATAAAAACATGCAATGTGATGATCCAAATATCATAACACTTAGGTTGTGAGCTACTGTGTATAAGAGTAAGGAGCAATGCATATGATTATAAAATTCTTCTGCTTAAAATCCTTCAAAATCTTCATCTAAAGTTTTCATAATTCATCAGATACAGGATGCCCTTTATAATCTGTTCATGATTTATCTCTCCAGTCTCTTCCCTTTCACATTCTCTCATGCTTTTCCAGCCCTAGGAGCAAAAAGTCATTTGCTGTATCTGGAATTTATCATGCAATTTAGTTTCTGGTGACTTTGCTTGTGTTTCCCCATCTGCTTGGATCACCCTTTCTCTGTATTCCATGCATATTCATCTTTCAAAGCTCAACCCGTGTGACCTTCTCTGTGACCTCTTATCTATATACTGAAAATTAATAATTATTTTTTTTCTTTTTGTGGTGCTCAGCATTTCTTATATCTCTTAATTAGAGCTTTTCTTCAATAATATCATTATTTGTTGATAAATTTATCTTTGATAGTACATAATGAAACATGGTAGGATAGAGCTAATATGATTTCCTATTATTTCCCCAGCATGATGTTGTGGTTTAAAAGGTGTTTAATAAGTGTTCGTTAAGTGAATAACTAAATGGAAATGAACAACTATGTACTAATCTTAGACTTTATCATGAATATACAATGCTTATAAATGAGGGAATTCCACAAATACTAAATTACTTATTACTTAACAGTTAATAGGGCCAGAAAATAATTTTGAGGACCAAGAAAGTAAATGATGTTATTTGAGGATCAGATATAATAGAAAGTAGAATGGTGTAATGGAAAAAGCATGGTCTTTGAAAGAGAACTAGATTTTCATCTGAAATTCTCTATTTTGAGTTGTGAGGTCGAAGAGTAATTATTTAACCTCTCTGAGACGCGTTGTCATCTGTAAAATGTGAACAATAATAATAAAGGAGGAGGAGATACAAAGTGGTTAGTTCAATCCCTGGTACATAGTAGATGATCATTAAATATGAATTCACTTCCCCTTTTCTGGAGTCTTGTGAGCTCAACATTTGAACACAATTAATCATGATGATGGAACACGCCAGGTTAAATCTATCTAGAAATAGGGAAGTTAAAGGAAAAAGACTAGGTAGGCATTCAATTATTTAATTATGAAGAGAATAAGGTGAAATTTGCCAAATTTGATTTAGGCCATTTTACAGGGCTACTTTTACATTCTTTTTAAATATTGGTGTTTCCTAAATTCAGTTTTATAATTGTCTAGTTTCAGGTGTAAAAAAACAAAGTACTAAAATTTTCTTGACACGTTTGCAGTATTTTTTATTATCACACCTAGTATCTTTCATTATTTCAGTAACTCCACACGGAAGCCAGTCTCTTTATAGTTTCTTCTTTTGGAAACTATCTATGTCAGCCTTCTCTGCATCTCTCTGTCACATTTATATTAAACTTTCTGGTGTGTTATGTAAAGCAATACTAGCACCTTCTGCTCGAAGGAGGTAAAAATGACAGGATGAAAAGCTGACTATGAAAAGAAAAAAAAATAAGAATCCTGGCTCATTTGCAAAATAGCAAAATATTTTCAGCTGCCTCAAAGATAAACCTTTTGAAACAAAGCATACCTTTCACCTATTTTTTATACTGGATAATTTCCTTTGAGATCTGTGAACAGGGCTCATGATAAAATTAATAGTTTTGTTAATTAATTGACTACCTCCTTGATTGACTGTTCTACTTGATTGAAAAAATGTCTGGATAGGAGAACTATCCTTTCATTAAGGGATTGAGAACTTGAGTTAAATAGTAAGAAATAAGTTATGATTTTTAAAGGATTAAAAGATAAAAGATAAATATGCTGTATCTGTCATTAGTACAGTGATTATAATAGTACAGTAAATATTCAAGCCAGTACTATTCACCTGATCAGGAAACTATCTCAGGGGTTCAGGATAAACAGGTATATTTTAATTTATGAGAGTTAAGAAACCCAGTAGCCATTCTCTTGATAGTAATCAGAGAGGCTGCTCCACACTTATCTCTGTTTACCTTTACCAGGCTATCACCTTGAATTTTCTAGACTTTCCTAGAATATGGTCTTTTATAGACAAGGAATGTCAATAATACTATAATATCCAATATCTTTGGAAGTTTATTTTTAATGCTCCATGCAATTACATTTCAAGGGAAGACTCTCAGGAGCATCTGTAGAAAGACAGCATGAAACTTACATGTGGCTGAACACTTACTGAAACCTCAGTTGCAGCACATTGTGACAGATACCCATTTCTCCCTGATCCTCACTGCTAAATCCCACTAAAAATCCTGGAAATAGTGAAAGGGACAACAAAAGGAGAGCTCTGAAAGTTGTTAGGAAGACAACAGCCTGGTTTGAGATCCTGGGATGAGAGGGACAGAGTACCAAGGTGTTTTACATCCTCTTGTCAAGAAAAGAAGGTGACAAAGACCAGGCATTTCCCAACAGCCAAACCAGGAACAGAAGGCATTCCTAGTAGGCCCATTCCTCTCCTGGACTGAATGGGAGCTGTGCCTAAAGCACCCAGTTAGACCTGGTTGAACCAGCAAGGGAGATTGATCTGGCCCTGGACTTGAGACTTCTTTACCTGGTCTGGAGACACCAGGGAGGCTGATGGGGAAGGGGTAGTATGGGTGGGTGAACCTGTACGAAGATCACAACACAACACAACACAACACAACACAACAAGGAGTCTGGGGACCAGTTTCCATTTCCAAAAGACAGGAGTGGTCCTACCATAATAAGCATCCAGCCAGGGAAGTTTCTTCATCCATGAAAACCAGAAACTACCAAGATATACCAAGTGGCTACAACTGGGGAAACCCTTTCTCCATCCTTACTACCAGCAGTGAATAGGCAGAACATCAGCAGTTCCACATAAACCTAGTGGACAAAATAACAGTGCGGAATACCCTGAAAGTTGAACTGTCATTAGAACTCAAACCCACAAAAATAGGCCAGGCCATGTGTGCTAAACCATCTTACCCTGAATGGGGGTGGTAAATTCAGTCCATCCAATCCAACAGGCATTACATTTAGCCATTCCCAAGATTTAGAAAAACCTACGGATGATGTGAAGATCAGCGGAAAACTGGCCAATGAAAAGCTTCACCTTCTATCCATGGAGAAAATAAAGAACATGCTGAGGAGTGATACCCTAAGAATCCAAGCTACCCATCCACCTCTAAATAGAAGCAAATACCACTTCAGGTTTAGGTCAGTCATGCAATCAGTTTTACGTGGCAAGGAAACAACTTTTGAAAAAGAGGGGCTTTCCAATATTGGATCTTATCAGAGGAACCAATGCCTAGTGACAATTTTTTAAAATTTGATCACTACTTTATGACTCTGTGGCTTTGCAATACCGACGTCATCAGGAAAAGGGATAGTTCACTCTGATTCAGTAGCAGGAAATAAACATCAAAGCATCATCACTGGCTCGCAATACAGAACCTCTGCCTGACCCAATCCTCCTTATTATCCCACCCACTACCACCTCACCACCCCACACCTGGCAGCTACCACTTTACTGCTGCCCACTGTCCCCCACACATACCACACGTGTCATGCGGCCCTTCCTAAGGCTGACTGAGAGAAGCACAAGTGAAACAGGCCAAAGTCTCTGTTCTGCAAATCTCTCCCCACTTGTTTTTATGCCACAAACTTTTCAAGGATCTGGTCCTTCAATAGGACTGATAAATAGCTTTTCAGGGGGAAAAAAAGTCATTAAAAAGAAGGGGGGTTAATTCTGATTACTTCAAACCGGTCATCTTCTTAAAGTAGAGCAGCCCACAGATTTACAAAGTCTATCAAACGGAGGTGAGGGTGGCCTGGGAGGAAAGGCAGAAGGGGCAGGAGTCCTCGGGCATGCGCCAGCAGGGCTGGAGGAGCTAGTGGGTGGTCAGGACAGTGTGCTCAGAGGTCTAGCCAGTTGTCTGTCCTCCACAGAAAAAGCTGGCAATTTGGGGTGTTTGGGTTTAAAAATTCCTGGCAGTAACAGGGAATCCCTGAGGGCAAACATTTTTTAAAAATGGTGGAAATGGGGAAGGAAAATGAGAGCTATTGGCCAGGAGCTTTGATGTAAAAATAAAATTAAAAATAAAAAGGGAGCAAGAGGAAATAAAAAGAATCCCTTAAATGTTTCTGAGGATTCTGAGCATGAACTAAAAGTAGGGTAAGACGATTGAGGAGACGGACAGTTTGTATTGCTGGCATCCCCCATCTGGAGCTTCTTGCTTCTTTGGGGCTCTTTGGGCTCTGACTCCAAACTGCAGTCCGAGCCTCCCTTAAAGGCAGAGATGGGGCTGCCCTTGGCGGTGTAGAGGCTATTGTCCGAGGAGGGGTAGTTGGACACTTGATCTTGCCCTTTCCAGTGCACGGACTTGCTGTTCCAGAAGAGCATTCTGCCACTTGAGGTCATCAATATCTTGCTGGTGTGTGTAGTGTTTCCTTTACATATACTGGATATTCTCTGTGGCTTTGTCTAGGATTTGGGCCCAGGGTGCCTGCTGTCCTTTGGAGTGATGGAACAGGGTCCCACAAACTGTGAAATGGTCTTTGATGTAGTCCCTACGTTTTCGTTCCAGTGCATTATCATGAGCCTGTTTGTCAGCTGCAGATTGAAACCTTGGTTGCTCTTCATAGCTGTCCACCTCCATGTCATCGTTGTCACTCATTTCATATGGCCCAGGGAGCAGCCACTGAAGCCATGTCAGGGAGGGGCGGAGGAGAGGGGGGAAGTTAAGAACAACGAACCAAGCCCCCCCCCCACTCACAACACACTCACTCATTGCTCACTAGCTCTCTTGCTACACACACATAACACAGGTGAGAACCACCTCCTCGCTCTAGTGACAAATTCAGTAACGTTAGAAAATTGCATTTATCATCATTATCCTGATGATTAATGCATCACCCTTGAGAAACTGATTTTCTTTAAATATCAATCTGGTCAACTTTCAGGAGACAAAAGAATAATCAGAGAACATTAACTTTAATTGCCATGGTGAGCCCTCGGGATGGGTGCAGTGTCCGTGCCAACCATACACCAGTTCTCTTCTGAACTTCTGTTGGTGAATAAGCACCACACCAGGTACCACATGTGTGTCCTGTCAGATTGAGAAAAGACAAGATTGCAGTGAACATAAAGAACACTGTGGAAGAAAAACCGGACAGTTTTCCTTTTTCTTCTTAATACAAAAGAAGTTCACATTTATACTTTAATCCTGCTGAAAAGAGAAGGTAATCAGTCTGAATGTATGTCTATTTAAGGCTATATGTAATGTATGTCTATTTTTTAAACAAAAACTAGACGCTTGACTGAAGACTCTCTTCTCTGGGTGTTTACCCAGAGGACCACCATCTCTGTTCTTACCAGAATGGAAGTTCCCTCCAGAATGTGTTCCATTCATTTTCTTGCTTCCTGTCCCTCCCTTTCTTCCTGGTTACTTTCCCAGTCTCTGAGTTACTCTGACCAGAGTACACCTCTTTGGGATTCCTTGCAGAGAGAGGCTATCTTATACTTATATAGGGATAGGTCTGTATCAATCCCATGTCATTTTCATACAAATGGTGCTATATTAAATTCAGTATTCTCCTCCTTATTTTGGTTTAATGAAACATCTTAAAGTTTATCCTGGAACACTGCATAGCGAGCAGTCCCCCCCCCCCCCGGGGCTACATATAGTATTCTCCTCTATCAATTACCATAATTTATTCAGCTTTACTAAATGACATCTAGGGTTTTCTAATGTTTTGTTCTTTTAAAAATGCTGGCGTTGATATTCTTAAACTTACTTTTTCATGAATATGTGTGGTTGCACCTACAGTATATATTCTAAGTACATTTTCTGACTCAGAGAGTATGTCCATTGAAATGATGATTGGTAATATCAAGAGTGCCTTACAAATGTGTGGAATGGGTTACCCTATGACAACATGTGTAAGAGTGTTCCTTGCTTCATTGTTTTGAAATATTCAAAAATCTCATCTATGATTATAGATGGGATTATATATACTGCTCTATCCAGTGTTAGATTTAACAAAACTTGATTTTTTAAAAATGAAATAAGTTGGGAAACAGCTCCATCTAAATCCACACCAACAAAATTTGCAATATAGGTGTTTGCTGTGCATTGTAATGATAGTATTTTTACTGGTATCAGTTGCCTGCTTAAATCTAAGTGTTCAATCATTATGTCTATACTAGGCTAGTTATCTTATTCCCCACCCCTGCAAGATGGTCAGTCTTCCTTGCCAAAAGACCTGGTGAGTTAGATGTGTTTTCTCCTTCTTGGATACTTACATGGCCAGAAGCACCTCCATAAAATAACACAGAACAGAGATTTTCATTCATCATTAAAAAAGCATGCTTTATATAGATATAGCTAAGGTATATTCTGATTTATAAGCATTATATCCTATAAAATATGTAGTTATTTTCATCCCTTTCTTGATAAAGATTGTATTTGAAGAAAGTTAAATCTGTATAGAGTACCAATAATCTCTTGTAGCCCCAAAATTAGTATTTGCCACACCATGTTCAGGAAATTAATCTAATTCCAAGGAAAGAACACACTATTCAGTAGCGTTTTCCAGTACTTGAGCAATTTGAGATTAGTGTTTAGGGAAATATTAGTCAATTGCTTATAGAAGGACTACCTGTATTACCCAAAAGTCAAACTTACATATATTTATATTAAAGTTTTGTGTTTGTTTGTTAATAGACAATTCAGAGTGCGATGGCCTTCCTTAATGGGAGAATAAATTCCCAACAGTGACATTAAAAAAAAAAAAACATATATATGAAACACGGTGTTTTTGTTTATTTGTTTATTTTCTTTCTGAATGTCCAGCTTCTGATAAATGGACAAAATGGTGCAAGATGTCAAACATTGTAAGCAGGAAATTAAACAATTGGTATCCATGGGTATAATTATATAATTCACTGTCTCTTTTAGAATCATAAAGCTCACTTGCCCTATAAATTTGCTAATTGAAACTAGTACTTCCCTCTTTTTGGATTAAAATTTGTGCAGCTTCCAAATTTTTGATCATTCTCGGGTAAAACAGAGTGTCAACTCAGAAATTAAAATTTCTACATAGTAAGTTATTACTCAAATCTCTGGACATATTTGAAATTGAGGACACACATTTCTCTCATATACAGAAAGACTGAAGATAGAGAAATGGAGTATGGTTTGCTGCGTCTCTCATCTTGTTCTATTCTTTTTTTTTTTTTAATGATTTTTTATTATATTATGTTAGTCACCATACAGTACATCCCTGGTTTCCGATGTAAAGTTCGATGATTCTTTAGTTGCATATAACACCCAGTGCACCATGCAATACGTGCCCTCCTTACTACCCATCACCGGTCTATCCCATTCCCCCACCCCCCTCCCCTCTGAGGCCCTCAGTTTGTTTCTCATAGTCCATAGTCTCTCATGTTTCATTCCCCCTTCTGATTACCTTTTCTTTATCCCTTTCTTCCCCAACCAATCATCCTAGTTCTTATGTTCCATAGATGAGAGAAATCATATGATATTTGTCTTTCTCTGCTTGACTTATTTCACTTAGCATTATCTCCTCCAGTGCCGTCCATGTTGCAGCAAATGTTGAGAATTCGTTCTTTCTGATAGCTGAGTAATATTCCATTGTATATATGGACCACAACTTCTTAATCCAGTCATCTGTTGAAGGGCATCTCAGTTCCTTCCACGATTTAGCTATTGTGGACAATGCTGTTATGAACATTGGGGTGCATATGGCCCTTCTCTTCACTACATCTGTATCTTTGGGGTAAATACCTAGTAGTGCAATGGCTGGATCATAGGGTAGCTCAATTTTTAACTTTTTAAGGGACCTGCACGCTGTTTTCCAGAGTGGCTGTACCAACTTGCATTCCCACCAACGATGTAGGAGGGATCCCCTTTCTCCACATCCTGTCCAGCAATTGTTGTTTCTTGCCTTGTCCATTTTTGCCATTCTAACTGGAGTAAGGTGGTATCTTAGTATGGTTTTGATTTGAATTTCCCTGATGGCTAATGATTTTGAACACTTTTTCATGTGTCTGTTAGCCATTTGTATGTCATCATTGGAAAAGTGTTCATATCTTCTGCCCATTTTATGATTTGTTTCTCGTGTATTGAGTTTGAGAAGTTCTTTGTAGATCTTGGATACCAGTCTTTTATCTGTAGTGTCATTTGCAAATATATTCTCCCATTCCGTGGGCTGCCTCTTAGTTTTCTTTGACTGTTTCCTTGGCTGTGTAGCTTTTTACCTTGATGTAGTCCCACAAGTTCATTTTATCTTTTGTTTCTCTTGCCTTTGGAGATGTGTCATGAAAATTGTTGCTTTGGCCGATGTCGTAGAGGTTGTTGCCTATGTTCTCCTCTAGAATTTTGATGGATTCCTGTCTCACATTGAGGTCTTTCATCCATTTGGAGTTTATTTTTGTGTATGGTGTGAGAGATTGGTCAAGTTTCATTAACTTAACCAGAGATGTAAAGGACCTGTATTCTAAAAACTATAAATCACTCTTGAAAGACATTGAGGAAGACATAAAAAGATGGAAAAATATTCCATGCTCATGGATCGGAAGAATTAACATAGTTAAAATGTCCATGCTACCCAGAGCAATCTACACTTTCAATTATATCCTGATCAAAATACCGAGGACATTTTTCAAAGAACTGGAACAAATAGTCCTTAAATTTGGATGGAACCATCTTGTTCTATTCTTAAGAAAATTCCATACTAGCTCTTTCTTAAATGTGTTATAGTAAACATAATCTTTGGCCAAACCATAAAGGGAAGGCTGATCCAAATGTTCCGTGAAAGCAGCTAGCCAGTCTGTGACAAACGGTATAGATTTCTCATGAGAAGTAAGTCAGTAATTCACTGTATCTCCAAACTGCAGGGGACATATATAACATATATTATGTGCTCTGATTGGTTAAAACTTGAAGGGAAAAAACCTTTTTTTTTTCTAAATGATAAGTTTACTTTCAACACACTGGACAACTTGATAAAAACATCTACGCAGTGTTTTCAAGGATGAAGTTCAGAGCTATTTTCTTTTATGTTATCATTCAATTTTTAAACTTCCTCTTCCTTTACTATCTATCATGATGAATAGTAAGTGAATACATATTTTTCTCCCACCCCCTTCTTTAGTAATTAATTTATGGTATGTGTAAAAGGGAGTGAGTTCTCATGAATATTCTCATAATACCACTTAGAAAGATAAATTCTGTGCTTTCAAAATAGATTTGAACTTTGTTTGAAAAGTTCAAGCATTCTGATTGACAATAAGTTACAGTAAATACCTATTAATTAGAAAACAAAAAAGATAGTATTTTAGCAAATTGAGTTTCCGTATCAACTGAAAGCTTACTCAAAACAGTTAAACTATCACAGAGAAGAAATATTTCTAAATCCTGTAAAAATGAGTATAACCTGAATACAAACACCTGATGATAACTGTATCAAAAAGAAAATTATAGAGCAATTTTATTTATGGTTAGTTATGTGAAAATTCTTAATGTAATAATATATAGAAAATGACAGCTTGTTAAGAATGTAGTTTTCATGAATAGGTGTTACTTTTTCCAAGAATTGAAGAATATTTCAATATTAGTATAATTTAAAATACTAATATTTATAAGAAAAATCACAGATCATTTCTATAGTAACTGAAAATTTAACATTTCAGATAAAAACAGTGAGCAAACTATGGTTCTACAGATACTTTTTTCACTTTATAAAATACATCAATCCCATCCCCAAAGCCACCATCACACTTGGTGGGGAATCATTTGGAGGCATGTCTTTGCTGTAAAAAAAAAGAATGACAAGTGCCCACTCTCGTTGCTATTATTAAATCTTTTATTTAGGTATTCATCAACATAATAAAAAAAAAACTTAGAAAAAAGTAAACTAGTAGATAAATCTATCAAAGGTAAAGGTGACACAATTGTATAATTGGAAAACCAAAGATAATTAACTAAAATCCTAATACAAATATAAAGGAATATTATAGGTCATAGATGTGTAAAAACAACCTATGTAAATTAATAATTTTCATATACAATATACTGGAAGGAATTATCCAATTCAAAATATCAACATGATGTTTCTAGGAATGTGAAATATCAACAAATGTTTCTAGCACTTATAGGAATCAAACTTTTAAACAATCATCGCCAACACAAAACAAGTCTTGCAAAAAAGGAGAAAATATATTCTTCAATAGGAAGACACATTAAAATAAATATAATTATTTTAAGTTCATTCTTAAAGTAATACGGTACCAATGAAATTACCAGACACCAGTAAGCTGTTTATTTTTTTACTAACCAAACTAATTCTAAGCTTTGTATGTATGGAAAAACAACTAAAGAATAGTTAGGGACGTCATTAAAAAATTAAGAGAAAAAAAAAGAAAAGAAAAACAATGTGTACAATCTCACTTTTTCAGGTAATAAAACCTAAGTTTCTCTTTTTTTTTTTTTTTACTTTTTCTGAGGTATCTACCTTTGTTGAGGTATAATTGACAAGTAAAAGTTACATATATTCAGAGTGTACAACCTGATGTTGTGATATATGTATACGTTGTAAAATGGTTACTGCAGTCAAGCTAATTAACATATCCATCATCTCACATGGTTCTCATTTTTGTGTGTGTGGTGAGAATAATTAAAATGTACTCTCTTAACAAGTTTCAGTTATATAATACAGTGTTATTAACGATAGTTACCATGGTATACTTTACCACTCCAAAATTTATTCAACCTGTATAACTGAAAGTCTGTATTCTTTGACCAACATCTTCTCATTTCCCCCACTCCCAGCCCCTGGCAATTGGCATTCCACTCTCTGCTTCTACGAGTTTGACTTTTTGAGATTCTACATACATGTGAGATCATGCAGTGTTTGATTTTGTGTGTTTGGCTCATTCCACTTGGCATGATGTCCTCCAGGTTCATTGCTGTTGTCACAAATGGCCGGTCCTCTTTCTTTTTCATGGCTGAACATATTCCGTTGCATATATATACCATATGTTCTTTATCCATTCATTTGTCAATGGACAATTAGGTTGATTTCATATCTTGGCTATTGTGAATAATGCTGTGATGAACATGGGGGTACAGATACATCTTTGAAGAGGTGATTTTACTTCTTTTGGATATATACCCAGAAGTGGGATTGCTGGATCATATAGTAGTTCTATTTTTAATTTTTTGAGTATGCTCCATACTGTATCCATAATGAATGGGCCAATTTACATTCCTAACAGCGTACAAAGTTTCCCTTTGTGATACGTCCTCACCAACACTTGTTATTTCTTCTTTTTGATTCTAACAGATGTGAGGTGATATCTCGTTGTTTTGATTTACATTTTCCTGATGATTAATGATGTTGAGTATCAGAAGTAAAACAGACAAATGGGATTGTACCAAAAAATGCCTCTTTATTGTATGCTGACAAATACAGACAAATACAGCACAATATAATAAATAGGCCATTTTTTCCTACAGATCTGAGATGCCATGTTATTCATATGCAAAATTATCTTATGTGACTGGATTTATTCATGGTTTTTATTTTGTTTCATTGACCTCTGTAAGCCTATGTGTTAGTACTACACTGATTTAATTATTAGAAACTTATATGAAAGATCAATGAAAGAAATTGAGGATAGACATCTGGACAAAAAATGAGAATAGACATCTGGACAAAAAAAAATCACAAAGATAAATATATGGTTCACAGTATAGGCCAAGGCAAATTACAAATGGATCAAGGATTTAGTCTAATAAGGAAGTTCTTGCTATGTTTCTAAATCCCACATCCATTTAAAAAATGTTAAGTATGACCACAGTTTAAAAGTTCATATAACAAAAATGTATAAGCAAATTCAAAACATAACAAACTACGAAAACTATTTCATTTACTATCAAATACAAAGTACCATTCTCTACTACAAATATATAACAAAATAATTGCAAATAGTGTAACACGTGACTACAGAAAAGGAAAGAAAAGGACTCTTAAACATATGGCAAGTTGCTTAAACTTAACTCTAATAAGAGAAAAGCGTATTGGAATAATGCTCAACTACTCTTTTTTAAAAATGACATGATTATGGGCACCTGGGTACCTCAGTCAGTTAAGCATCTGCCTTTGGCTCAAGTCAAGATCCTGGGATCGTGGGGTCCTGGGATTGAGCCCCACATCGGCCTGCCTGCTGAGCACATGGCCTGCTTCTACCTCTCCTCCCAACTCATGCTCCCATCGTTATCTCTGTCTCTTTCTCTCTTTCTCTCTTTCAAATAAATGAAAAAAATCTTTTTTTAAAAAATGACATGATTATAAGTTTCTAAATTGTGTCAATTCTGTACCTGTGTAAAGACAGATACTTTCACACATTATTAGTACAACCTCTGTGGATAATAAGAATCACAAGTGCATATACATTTAATCCAGATAATCTACTTCTAGATGTTTATTGTAGGCATACACATGTACCAAATGATGATGTGTATGAAGTTATTTATGGTAAATTGTATGTACTAGCAAAAGATTGGAAATAGCATAATTACCCAGTACTTCCATGATAGAAAAAGTAACATAGCTATACAAAAGAATGAGAAATCTCTTTGTACACTGATATAGAATAATCTGTCACGCATATTGTTTAGTAAAAAAAGGAAAAGTACAGAATATCTGAATTGTGTGCCACCAATTGTGTAAAAGGTTGTAATAAAAATATTTGTACATATATGTTTTTATATAAAGGAATTCTGAGAGAATATATAAGAAGCTAACAGTATTACTACTTATGGTTGGACATGGAGGGGAAAGTCGGTAACTAAGAATATGGAGTTATGAATAAAAGAGAAATGTTTATGATGATATGATTTTATATATTTTTGATACACTATGGAAACATTTTACCTATTAAAAATCGATAATCTATATAGTTAATAAATATGTAGTTAATATATATAGTGCATGGTAATTTCAAATGCGAGTCATGAATTGAAATACCCTTATTTATATTTCCTTAGAAACGTTTCTTCTCAGAGCCCTTGTTGTGGTAATTTTTTGTGGGTCACCCTTTGGGAAATGGTAGCATAGGAAGTGGAATACCTGAATTTAAGAAGAGGTATTGCCTCGATTAACTTAAGCAAGTCATCTTAACTTAGGGAGCCTCGGTTTCCTGATCTGTACGTGGAAGGAGAATTTCCAAGGACTTATCTAGCTTTTAATTTCCATAAATATAGTAGAGTAAAATAAATTTAGTCTTACTCTTTCTAAACATCAGCTTTCATGATATAGAACCCACTTAGTTATATGAAATACAGGTGATGGTGGATGGGCTCTAATTCTGGAACATCTCACCAACATTCTTTATATAAGAGTCCATGGTACCAATCAATATTGATGCCATTTTTCTTCTTAAAAGTTGAGTGAAAATCATTTAACATTAAATCCAATTATTTTTATTGTTTTAAGCAAAGTGTATCACTGTGTTGGGAATATGTGAAAAAACAGTGATGGCAGAAAATATGAACTTATTTTCAGATGCTTCTGAAAAATTGATAAAAGTCAGTATTTTGACTCTTACATAATTTTTCATAATTGACATTGCTCTCTTTTCTCTATCGCTATCTTTGTTTTGTTTTGTTTCTGTTTCATTGGACTAATGAATGAGATAGTATTGTGCACTGATGATAACTCATTGATTGCTCATCTACCCTTGGGTGTATTCAACATGCAGTAACAATCATCCTCCCCCATTATGAGTCTTAAAAGATAATGATTCTGGAATAATTTAATTTACATCCAGAAAGTGCCACTGAGGGTATGTAATGTTAAGAGTTCTAATAAGATGAAGAGTTTAGTGTGCTGTTCACATTTGCCCTCTTTGCTACTTAAATCCAGAATTCTTCAGACCAGTGAATCAGAACAAGGAAACAAACTGAGAAGTAAACAGATGCCTGTCAGAACTGTCGTGTTGTTTTCGCGAGTTTGATCTTGTTAGAAAGTTTGACAATAAAAGACTGAAATATGTTGAAAACCAGATAAATCTGACAAATCAGTGAAGTCACAAATTAAAGAGCGTATATGTTGATTATATAGCCATTAAGCGGGTTAATATATCTCAAGATTTTTAGGAATGTTGTTTCTTAAAAAGAAAAAAATTCAATGATTACTTATAAGTAGTCTTTTAATAACATATATTTAGGTATAGTTACTATTTTGAGCTAATGCAGGGACATAATTAAGATCTGAGATTTGAACATCACTGATAACCTGACTTTTTTGATATCTTATCCACCATTTACTAACCATGTGTTTGACCTTGAGGAGTCCCCTTCCCAAACTTCCAGTTCTTAGTTTATCTGTGAAATATAGATGATAATTTGTGGTGACTGATGTTGCCTAAACAGTTAAACAATATAATATAGTTTAAATGATTTATAGTGTGCCTGGCACACATTAAGTAGTATATAAAATGTAGTTACTACTATTTTTGTAGATTTTATGAAATTGTTATTGACTCAGCTTCCATCCTGACAAAATTTACATAAAGGGTCTACAAGTACTTATAAACAGAACATAGCCAACATTATTTCTCCTCTCTTTACAGATGATAAAAGGTGCCATCTGTTATATCTGGTCCATTCTTTTTTTTCCCCAGTTGTAAAAACCTATTGATAAAAGGTGAGATTAATTTTTTTTTACTATACAAGTTAAAATTAGACAATATATATCAAATTGGAAACTACTGTGAGGCCATTATCATGGTGGATTATATTTGCTGCCATGTCAATTATAGGTGGCAGGCACCAGATGGTTCCTTAGTCATCTGACAGAATTAATGAGCCTGCTCAGTGGCCTCACTACTAGTGATGTTTTAAATTCCATGGGAAGAATTCAATTGGATGATATCCTTTAAAGTACCAACAACATGTTTCAAAGCAAAGGTTCTTTTTTTTTTTTTTTAATGATTTTTTATTATATTATGTTAGTCACCGTACAGTACATCCCCGGTTTCCGATGTAAGGCTCGATGACTCATTAGTTGTGTATAACACCCAGTGCACCATGCAATACGTGCCCTCCTTACCACCCATCACCAGTCCATCCCATTCCCCCACCCCTCTCCCCTCTGAAGTCCTCAGTTTGTTTCTCATAGTCCATAGTCTCTCATGTTTCATTCCCCCTTCTGATTACGCCCCCTTTCTTTATCCCTTTCTTCCCCTACCGATCATCCTAGTTCTTATGTTCCATAGATGAGAGAAATCATATGATATTTGTCTTTCTCTGTTGACTTATTTCACTTAGCATTATCTCCTCCAGTGCCGTCCATGTTGTAGCAAATGTTGAGAACTCGTTCTTTCTGATAGCTGAGTAATATTCCATTGTATATATGGGCCACAACTTCTTAATCCAGTCATCTGTTGAAGGGCATCTCGGCTCCCACGATTTAGCTATTGTGGACATTGCTGCTATGAACATTGTGGTGCATATGGCCCTTCTCTTCACTACGTCTGTATCTTTGGGGTAAATACCCAGTAGTGCAATGGCTGGATCATAGGGTAGCTCAAGTTTTAACTTTTTAAGGGACCTCCACACTGTTTTCCAGAGTGGCTGTACCAACTTGCATTCCCACCAACAATGTAGGAGGGATCCCCTTTCTCCACATCCTCTCCAACAATTGTTGTTTCTTGCCTTGTCTATTTTTGCCATTCTAACTGGCGTAAGGTGGTATCTCAGTGTGGTTTTGATTTGAATTTCCTTGATGGCTAATGATTTTGAACATTTTTTCATGTGTCTGTTAGCCATTTGTATGTCTTCATTGGAAAAGTGTCTGTTCATATCTTCTGCCCATTTTTTGATTTGTTTATTTGTTTCTCGCGTATTGAGTTTGAGAAGTTCTTTGTAGATCTTGGATACCAGTCCTTTATCTGTAGTGTCATTTGCAAATATATTCTCCCATTCCGTGGGCTGCCTCTTAGTTTTTCTGACTGTTTCCTTGGATGTGCAGAAACTTTTAATCTTGATGAAGTCCCATAAATTCATTTTATCTTTTGTTTCTCTTGCCTTTGGGGATGTGTCATGAAAAAGGTTGCTTTGGCCGATGTCGTAGAGGTTGTTGCCTATGTTCTCCTCTAGAATTTTGATGGATTCCTGTCTCACATCGAGGTCTTTCATCCATTTGGAGTTTATTTTTGTGTATGGTGTGAGATAGTGGTCAAGTTTCATTCTCTTGCATGTAGCTGTCCAATTTTCCCAGCACCATTTATTGAAGAGACTGTCTTTTTCCCACCGGATGTTTTTTCCTGCTTTATCAAATATTAGTTGCCCAAAGAGCCGAGGGTCCATTTCTGGGCTCTCTATTCTGTTCCATTGGTCTATGTGTCTGTTTTTGTGCCAGTACCATGCTGTCTTTGTGATCACAGCTTTGTAGTACAGCTCAAAGCAAAGGTTCTTAAACAGTGATTCGTGAGTCAACCTGCCTCTTAATCAATCATTATTTAGAGTTTAAAAAGAATCACTTTCACAGTTTAATCTTTGAAGTCATCCTTTGACATAAGAACTATTAATAATTAGGAAAGTAGCAATAAAATTATTTCTAATAAAATAGTAATTAATTCTTTCTGTGTGCTTAGTGTACTCCAAGAATTGTACTAAGTGATTTCCTTTATTTATTTATTATTCCTCAAAAGGAAAAAAAAAAACACTATGAAATAGTATAGTATACTATACAGTATACACTATGAGATAGATATACTCCTACCTGTTAGATGGAGAAACTGAGGCTAAATAGTGATGTGATTTCTCCAAGACCACACAGAAACTAACTGAACTGGGCTAAAAAATTCATTTCTTATGACGTTCCATTTCCTGAGCTCCCTTTGTGTGCCAAGCTTTGTGTTCAGCTCTGAGAATAGAAAGCTATATAAGAGGAAGCCCCTGACCCTCAAGGTGTAGCTTCCATGTCATCTTCAATAGAACAGTGCAGGGTGGGCCAAATGAGGAACTCAAGCCAGAACAGCATCAGTACATTTTTTGGAAGGTGAGTGCGTTGCTCATGACTATAATTTGTAGTATTTAGTGGCTTTGTGCATTGAATATTTGATCAGCCTATATCATTATAGCAGTAATGATTAGTTGTATGCCACAAATAGAACCACCCCTGATTAATGATAGATGGTCAGTAAAGAGTTGCTGAATGATAGAACGAAGGAATAATCTCCTCTACACTGAACCTGTGCTAAGAAGGGGTCCTGGACTCTCAGGGCCCAAACTCTTTCAACTTTTGGCTAGGGTTTCAAGAGTAACCTAATGCTGTTTCTTCCATGATATAATCGCTTCAATATGTCCTTGGTCTTTCCTCTTGCAGGAATGTCTGTTTGATGACTGATCTAAATTGCATCCTCTGCATATTTAAAAATTTTTCCCAGCAGATCTTTTTGACCCCATTCCCTCTGTTTTGTATGAAAGAAAACCTATTCATTGTTTCAGCAGTTATCGAGTCCCTGCTTTTCTCAAGGCTCATGGTAGGCCCTGATAAGAATGACTGACATGGGTTGAAAATCTCACCATCTCATATTTTCTTTCTTTCTTTCTTTCTTTCTTTCTTTCTTTCTTTCTTTCTTTCTTTCTTTCTTTCTTTTTCTTTCTTTCTTTCTCCCTTTCTTTCCTTTCCTTTCCTTTCCTTTCCTTTCCTTGCCTTTTCTCCTTCCTTCCTTCCTTCCTTCCTTCCTTCCTTCCTTCCTTCCTTCCTTCTTTTCTTTTTAAGTAAGCTCAATGCCCAGCATGGAGCTTGACCTCAGGACCCTGATATCAGGAGTTGCATGCACTACTGACTGAGCCAGCCAGGTACCCCACTGGTCTCATATTCTGATGAGAAAGATATATACTGGGAAGGAAAAAATGCAGGCTTGTTGTATAGGAAAATGTAATAAAACAAATTAAATTGATCAGACAATCTAGAAACAGTGTCCCTTACAAGATTTAACATTCAATGCTTGCACTATCTTTAAAGACACAAAACATTTTATTGTGCTTGTAAAAGTCAAGAATGTTAAGATGGTCATGGGAAAGGTACCTATGAAGACACCTCCTTTGACCCACTTCAGATGCCAAATACAAAAATATCTCTATTCTTAATGTAAATTAAGAATGGGGCATTGATAGCCACAGGCTTCCATTCATGAATAATTAGAGGGACAAGATGAAGCCACATAATGCTGCTGCTGCTGCTGCTGCTGATAATGATGATGACAATGATGATGATGGTGATAAGCTGGTTATATACTAAATTCACTCAACAAATATTTATTGAAAATGTACTGTGTGTTAGATATGGCACTAACAGTTGACTTTTAGTCTCTTGGTCCTCACTGGTTTAATAGCCTAGCAGAGCACAAAACTATTGACAAATAATAATTAATCTGGAGAATGAGTGAGCGCATCTCTAAGGAGGAAGTAACAAATACCTGAAACAATATTAAAAGTCAAACTAAAAACATTTCTTGCAGAAGAAATAGTGTGTATGAAGCTTTTTGGCTGGAAGGCAATAGGTGGGGCTGTACAATGGAGAAAAATGACTAAGAATGCTCTTAAGTCCTAAAAACAACAATAGCACCCAAAATAATTTATGTAAATCTTGTATTCACTTCTATTTGGCATGATTCCTTTTTTTTTCTGTTAATTTTTGTGAAGTTAATAAGGATCCTCAAATGGCATCACTCTAATGGTGTCTCATAAGATAGCACTGAAATTCAATTCTGAAAAAAAATTCTTCCATATCACACTTTTAATGGGTTTCTGGATCTTGAGATTCTGTGACTATAATTTATTCCAATGATATTATAATCTGAAAGAAAGTAGTGGTAATACTTTAGATAATGACCTCTGAACTTTAAAATATTTAAGATATGATTTAAATATCCGATAAAAAGGCATAATTTCTTACAGAGCTTCTATATTCATTTAAGTAATGTATACCTTTTCAGGATGCTTTTCTACAAAATTAGTTTTTCCCTAGCTCTACACTCAGATTTTATATGACAAGCAACTCTATTAGACTATCAAGCTTTCAACTAGAACAGCATTGAAAAAATCTGAACAGAATGCAAAATGGAGAAAACCATCTTTGTGACAGCTAAAACATAGGGTTTTCACAAGAACATTTTTGGTATTGATTCTTGAAAGCAAAAATCATTTCCACAATAGGGAGATCCTATTGGCTATAGCACTTAACATCTTTCTTTTCTTCTCATTGCTGGAGTCTATCAGAATAGTTTAATATGAGGAGAAAAGATCTCAAAGAAAAAAAATTAAAACTGAAATTGCTTGAGCTAGTTAAACATGTGTTGTTTTTTTTAAATGATGTTCAATACTGCTAGAGGCTTTTTTTTCCTCATTTAATCTCAAATTACTACATAAAGCATTTGACATTTGTGCACTGTCTTTCCCTCAAAGAGATATTTTAAGTTTTTACAAGAAAAAGGCAAGCGTATATGGGTATTCTAAGAACAGAGGCCTTAAAAAAAATCACTAACACTGTTATATAGTACAATAATATGCACCGGGAGTCAGGCTGACTTGGAGAAAATATTTTTAGAAGACTGAATGGGAAGAAGAAATACTGAAATGAAGGAGAGGTGACTCTGGATAGAAATGAAAGATTTGAATGAATACTTACCATTTACATCGACATGGATCGAACTGGAGGGTATTATGCTGAGTGAAATAAGTCAATCAGAGAGACAATTATATAGTTACACTCATATGTGGAATATAAGAAACAGGGCAGAGGACCATTGGGGAAGGGAGGGAAAACTGAATGGGAACTCATCAGAGAGGGAGAAAAACCATGAGAGACTCTTCACGGTAGGAAAAAAAACTGTGGGTTGCTGTAGGGGAGGTGGGTGGAGGAACAGGGTACTTGGGTAGTGGGCATTAAGGAGGGCACGTGATATGATGAGCACTGGGTATTATATGCAATTGATAAATTATTGAACACTAAAAATATGAAAGTATTCTTGTGCATTTTTATGATGCACAAATGCAACAAAAAAGGAAAGGTTTGGTACAGGGGAGAAAGAAGACGATGATACCAAAGAAATAAAAAAACTCTTGTTATACCAAAACTGAGGAAGATTTAGCATATTATCTTTGGATTTTGAGAACTAACTGAACACATTTAAAAGTTGATCACTGTAGGACCGTAAAACTCAGGAGAGGGGCTGGGGGTGCTGTGAGCAATGATACACATTCCACTTGATGAAAAAATGGGGCCGCTATCTGTAAGGCAACAAAAGCAAGATGGCAATGATAGGAGATTAGCGACATTGCACCATGTAAAGAGAGAAAGTAGAATTACTTGGAGTGCCATTATCAACTTCAAAGTCACATATAATTGTGTTAATTGAATTATGGCTGTTGTTTGTGATACACACCACACATGACAGATGTTACCTCCCTGGGTTAGATAGGAGGTTACAATTTATAATGACAAACACTGGAATCATCAGTGTGAAAGCCTCATTTTAGTTTTTGTCCTTCCTATAAGCTATAGAAAGAAAAGCTACTTTCAGTCTCCCAGAAGAAAATAGTGTGTGACTTGGAGTAAAATAGATCAAGGTAAAAATCTCACTTCTACCTCCTACTTCCGCAAAGCATAAAACCTCTCAATTTCCTCATTTCTACTATGGAAATATGTATCCTCATACGAACCAGTTAATGAGGTCAAGAATAGAAAAGAACTAAGGAGAATATCACTCACATTAAATGTCAACCATCTTTCTTTCCCTTTGTATTCCATTTCATTCCCACTGCTTCATTTAGATTCTCATCTCTTTACCCTTAGATTACAGCAAGGTATAATCTCCGCTTCCTGGTTATCTCTCTGAACAATTTTGTAACTGTGTTCATCACTAACATATGCAAAATCAATCTCATTTTATTCTGTTCGTTAAGCTACAGTTACTTGCTCAATGAGTCAGACTAGTCTGTATAGCTTGCAAAACCTTCTTCAAACTTGCTTCCTATATTCCCAAACATTTTTATTTCCAGTTGTTAACTCACATGAATCTCAGCCATCTCTTTCTCTGTTATCCACATTGTCTTTACCAGCTTCTCAATAATTTCACATTTCCAAAACTTTTAGAGGCTCAATTCAAGGTCTAACTATTCATTGAAACTGTATTTGAGTATCTAGGCCCAAATGACTTCCTCTACCTTTGATCTCTTATTACGTTTATACCCAAAACCATAAAATAATATTTCCCCATCTAAAAAATTTGATTAGCTTGTCCTCACAAATAGATTTTAATTTCCCAGAAACATGGACTTTACATTTTTTTTATCCATTATACAGCCTATCAGAGTCCTGAGTGCATGACCATCAGTTCAGTAAATACTTACAGATGGGTTATATCTGAAGGTTTCGGATAGCTTTCTTAATATTAAAACTGGATTGCCCTTGAAAGGCTGTTCAGCAGTAGGTTCTGATTAAAATAGTCTGTTCATTTACAACAAGGGGAGGTTTCCAGCTGATAGATTTTATTACCTGTTATTTAGACAATGCAAACACTGTAACAGGGAGCATCTTGTAAACAAAATTTGCCTTGACTGTTGGGCATAACCAACTTTAACTGCTACTTTCAATCTCCCCTAAAGGCTCAGAGGGGAACTGAAATGTGAAGTGTTTAGCAGGGAGATGGACCAAAAATTCAGTTAGAGCAGAAAATGACTTGAGTTAAAAACAAAGAAACGCAGAAACCATGCCAGCTATAGAAACTATGTGACCTGTGTCCCTTCACACTTTCCATCCAGTCATGTTTTGTGCCACACATTTTATATCCTCACCGTTTTCAATACTCACATGCCTAAAGGTAACTTGCCACAAACCTTGTCTTAAAACAGAAGTTTAAAAATTTTAGTTTTCCATTGATTCAATCCATTTCCAGTTCTTATCATTTGGACAATCTAAGCCTGCCCACCTCCTTCTTTTGTCCCATCATCTGATTTAATCATACATAACTTATAATTTATGGATTGAGATTAAACAACTGTTAAAAAGCATGGCAAGAGTCAGTAGAACTCACAAAGTGGAAAGGTCTCCAAGAGTGAGCCAGACAGATCGGTTACTGAAGACGTAAGGTGCCCTTTTTCCTCTTTTCCAAATTATAGGAAACAGCAATAAGAGGTGGGCTGATGGAGCTATGACTAGACAATTTAGAGATGCTACTGTGTACATTTAAAAGGGGATATGCCAGATATATCTTGTGGATCACCTAAAATTTTTAAATAACAGAATTATAGAGTCAACATGAAATAATCATGCTGAAACTTTTGAACAATACCACGTATTTTACTTAAATTATTTAGGACTTGAGACTTAGTTTCTATAAGTTATGGATAACTATATTTGCCTTTTGATCTTTATGGTGAGAGAGATAAAATATGTGAACATGACTTGTGATTACAATGTGAGTTTTATAAATGAATTTTTAAAAATGAAGTGCTCTGATTCCTCAAAAGGTTAAACTTAGAATTACCATATAACACAACTATTCCAGTCCTAAAAATATACACAAACAAACTGAAAACAGATATTCAAACAAGCTTATACACATATATTCATAGCAACATATATTCATAGCCAAAATGTAGAACAAATGTCCCTTTACAGATGAATGGGTAAACAAATTGAGGCCTATCTGTACAGTGGAATATTATTCAGCTGTAAAAATGGAATAAAATACTGATGCATATTACAATGTGGATAAAGATGACCTTGAAAGTGTTATGCTAAATCAAAAAAGCTAGGCACCAAAGATTACATATGCTATGATTCAATTTGTATGAAATATCGAGAATAGGTAAATCCAAAGAGGAAGAAAACGGGTTCATGATAGACAGGGGCTGTTGGAAGAAGCACGATACCTTGCTTCAAGGGTATGGGCACTCCCTTGTGGATACTAAAATGTTTTAGAGCTAGATGGAGAAGATGGTGCAACATTGTGAATGTACTAAATGCCACTGAATTGTATACTTTAAAGGGATTAATTTTATGTTCTGTGGATTTTTCCTCAATTAAAAAGAAAAGAAAGAAAAAAAATACCACGGGTTGAAATGTTCCTATCTTACAGAGCCCCTGTTGCAACTGGTGGCATGATCTAGTTTAAGTCCTCTAATTTTTGCTTGTACCCTCACCGCTTTTATCTTCCTGGTCCGTATTAATTCCACTAATACTATAATTAGCAACTCAGAGATCTATCCAACATAAATATCTGCTTTTGTTTTAAAGTATGGCCATGTTAATTAATTGATTTGAAATAAGAAGTAGTGCACATAAATTTAAAATAAAGATTACAACTCTCCTGTGGTTTACATTTGAATGCAGTTCATGTTGAGTTTGCATATTTTTTGTGGAAAAACCTGCAAGCTTCAGTTTGTATTCAGCATATCCACGGCTTTAAATCATTGGCAGGGAGTAACTATTTAGCATTAGTCATTTTGCACATTTATAACATAATGATTATAATCCAACCCAAAGGACAGAATACTATATTGACAGGAATGGAAGTGGGATCATATTTATCTTTAATGGAGAAACATGTTCTATTTTAAAAAGCAGCAGAAAAAAAATAAGCAACAGTCGTGGAGGGTCAATTGGCAAAATCTGTTACAGTCTCGCTCTGGCGTTACTTTTTGACTGTTGAAGCAACTAGTGAATCACCTATGAGAAGTCTAATTAAAATAATCTGAGCTCTGTAACTGGGATACTAAGCAGATGGTAGAACTAAAGATGTGCTGAACTAGCCATAAATAACTGAGACAGGACAGAGTACAAGGGGGAAGTGAAAGCTAGTCCCAGCAGTTTGTGGGAGCATGCATAGTTGCCAATATGTTAGCATATGCCTTTAGCATCGTACCTTTACAAATGCACATTGTGAGAATATGACATTATCCTTGGAAGCTGAGCATTTTCGATGCTATAAAGATAATCCATAAAATGTGGCTAAGCCTTATGACACAATAATCTATTGAGGAATGATATAAAAAGGAAAGCATATAAATGGAATAGACAATTGGAGGGTAACATAAGGGTTCATAGTCCCTATAAGCAGTAAATTGATAGTAGTAATTTGATTATATCATTTCTCATCATGAAGACAATATTCACTGTCATTGTGAAATCTGTTTCTCTTCCTGTGTGCTGAGCCTTCCAACAGAATGGAACTCAACTGTGCTGGGAGTTTAAAATGTTAAAGCGGAGAAACAAGGCTTTACAATTATCCTGTCGAAATGCTACAATAGTAAGGAACACTGCACAACAAAATCACATGGTGTTGTGCTCACAGAACATACGTTCCCAGAGCAGATTCCTCAGTCTACGCTATTAGCAATGACATGCAACTAAATGCAGCACATCGAGGGCTCCCTAGGGTGAAAGGGGTGAAGTAGACCTCAGATCTGCTGTGAAAGAACATGTTATCAGGAAACCAGGGTATAAATAAGTAATGCAGTCAACCTGAGTTTCTTCTGTATGCCTCTATTTTCTCAACATGTATCCCAAATAGTAGTGAAGTTTGAATATCGAACTGAACACCAGATGTCGTCATGCAGAAGGGTATCCTGGCAATCTGATCTAAAGGTAGTGCTGGCTTTGGTGATACAGCGCAAAAGCAGGCAGTGAAAAGTCATAGGATTCCAGAGGAATAGTATTCAATGTGCTCTTCTCTCTCAAAATATTCCGTGCATAAGCACACAGTCTAGAAGGGGCAACAGCAATCTAAAACAATGAGAAAGCAAATTTTAATTGAACTGTAGGAAGGGGTACGACCTCTTCTAGTTGATGCTTTCCTACACCACCCCTGGGATCACCTCCATCAAGTTTTCTTGCCTTCATTTCCCTGGAACCTTTACTGTTCTTTCTCATTATCACATTATCAGTATTCACAACCCGTAATTAAAATGTTGTGAATCTGTAAGAACTTATTTTCCAAAGGAATACAAAAGAAAAGGAAATGCATTGATGCACAGTGACTTGAAATTATCCCATAACTTGCTTGCCCAAAATGTCAGTGTTCTAAAGTGATGTGAAGTTCTTTAGTCTCTGCTGATTTATGAATAGACTCCTGTTTTTTTCTTAAAATAATATGTTAGTTCTACTCTTTTTTACTAGATACCTACCTTTTCTGTTGATTGTAGACTTTTAAAAGGACTTCCTTCAAGTAACATTTAGTTAGTTTGTTCCTACTTAAGGAATATCTAATAGCTGGCATACATGTTTATTTGATTACCAGCAAGTTCGTTGGTGAGCACTTTTGGGGAAGGTATGTTTGATTCCTGTTCTGATTAAAAATACGTAGAGAACATCTGATGTTTGGCTTGGGGAACTGAGCCAATGTCTGGGTGTAATGAGTGGAAGAATGAGATTTAGCTTGAAGATACTTAAGAGTTGTTGCAGAAGATTAGGAAAAAAAGTTACTTAAAAATGTGAAATACCATCTGAAACCTCATGAAAACACATTTAGGAAGTAACTAATGATTCTAGAATAAAACAATGATTCCATAATAATTACAATAAAAATAATTCATTTTAAAATTCTTATTTCTGAATAACTCTTAGCTTTCCAACTTAGGACTTTTTTTTAGCTACTTTTTGGTTGTTATTATTTTGTTTTGTTGTTTTGTTTTGTTTTTTTCCCTCTCTCTCTCTCTCTCTCCCTCTTGGTTTTTAGAACCCTTTTGGGTTTTGATGCTGCTTTGGGGGAAAATGGTCTTAATTTTAACTCATCTGGGTGTGCTCATATATTTCACTGATTGTATAATTATTTATTATCTCTCTTACTATAGTTTAAAGAAAGTTTTAAGTCCCTATTTTTCCCTATTCGATTTTATAGTTTAGAGTTTTAAAAAAGTTTTAAGCCCCTATTCTAATAAACATCTCTGTGAAAATTGTCTGGTTCATACAGAGATTCTTAAGTGGGGTGGAAGGAAGAACAATGGAATAATTGGAAATGAGAGGAAGTTTCTAAAAGTGAAAACAGAAAATGGACCAACGATGAAATGTAATTTTAGTTTCATGAAGGCTTAAAGAATGATAGCTTTATGAGGAATTGATAAAATTAAATTTTAGAGGCAAGGAATGTAGAGGTCTATAGAGGAAGACTTATCCCTTCTGTTAAGACAAAAAATGATAGCTCTACTTAAATCTCTTTTGGCACTAGAAAAATCTTGTGAAATTGAGTTTCATATTCCATTGACATGTCAAGATATCTTATTCACCCGAGAAACAGTTTCACCTAAATATATGACTTGTTCTGCACCATCACGGGGCTTAATTTAAGCATAGCACTTCTACTTTCAAGGAGCATGATGCTTGTATCAGCTCCATCAGGGTTACAAGGCAAGTGGAGAATTGAGTCCATCAATTTTAAAGCCATAGAGTTGAAAAGTCTAGTTTTTAGAAAGTGACTTAAAACGTCTTGTATGGGCTGTATTTATTGGTTTGGTGCCACAGCATAATGAAATTTATGGAAGAATTACTTTGTCTGAATTTACAACTAAATTGGTAAGCTTAACTTGTCATTCATTTATAGAAAGATTTCATGTAAGAATTCAGTATTAGAAAAGACAGAGGTCACTTAAAATTGCATCCAAAGGCCACTAATTCTAAGCTCTCCCTTTCATATAGTAAGGGTGAATACAGTCCATATTTTAAGCTGCGATAGAAGAAAAATGAATATATAAATAAATTTTTAGAACACATACAAGGAAAAGCAAGGTTCTACTGAAAGGTAACATTTGGCTTTCAAAACTACACTACCTTCCTCTTATTAAAACCTCACATGCAATTAAAGGAAACTGAGAGATCCAAATCACCAATACTGAACCACAGTGACTCTCGGAAAGGATCACACAAATACACTTTCAGGAATATTTTAATTAATAAGTGAATTCACCTGGGTGACTTCGTCTCTGTTTCAAATATTTAGGTGAGAAAATATAGCTGATTATACTTTGACAATTACAGTGGCCTGGGAAATGTTACTGCACTCTTCAATTTATGGTACTGAAGAGAATGCAGAAGGTAATATGAATAATCAGAAGATGGTATTAAAGGAGAAACTGCTAATGGACTTCCTGTTGAGGGAAAAATTAAACAGGGCTAACATATCTTTATAATTGAAATGCAAAGCTATCTATTTTCTTTTTTTTCTCTCTCTTTTTGAAAGGGAAATAAACTTCTATTTTATTTAAGCCATTGTATTTAGGGGTCCTTTTATACAGCAACTTAACTTATACCCTAATATACCATCTGTACCTGAAACTTACAGTTGACTTCTAGCCAGACTCTGTAGTGTGGGGCTCTCAGACCTATAATTCATCTTAACCAGAAGCAATCTGTTTTCATATCAGTACTTCCAGTGATTGCCAGGTTGGTCTGTAGGCCTTTCTTGCTTGAAGAAGTGTCTTTCTCATTACTTAATAGCCTGCATGCAGTGGAAAAGGATGTCCATCTCAAGAAAGAAGTAAAATTATTCCTCCAAAATATTAATTCATTTTCCTTATTTGAAAACCACTTGTTAAGCATTTATTTTGCCAACAGATATTCTAGGTTCTCACAATAAGAATGATTTTACAAATTTCTTTCCCTATGGGGAAATGTTGCTTATGCAGTTTATCTTCTACTCTACATATGAGTATTTGTATTTCTCTGTCAGAACTGGTGGGTGAGCAGCATGGCAAGGCAACTCCAGCCTATTAACACCCTGGATCAAGATTATTAATTTAGTGTTTCTGAACCTGCTTGCTTTCACTCTAGGATTTCTTCTCAAGACCAAAGAAATACGAACCAACAATGTTGATAGAGAAAAATCAATATACAAATAAACACTCCTTTTCCCTTAAGTCTCGTGAAGGTCATTCTGACACTTTTTGAGACATCAATGCATTAATTAGTCAATATAATCCACTCATGCCTTTGAATATGAGATAACACGTTCAGCAACAAGAAACCTTGTTAGCAATCTTCTCCAACCATCACCTTCAGGGTATCCTTAGTAGTCAGCACCATCCTTTTGGACTAGCATTTTGCTGGAAGGTGGTAGGTATAACTGTGACAGTTCTGATAGGTTTTGTGCTCTCAAATCCTTTAAATGCTGCTGGAGTAAATGTAAATCCTTTGTCAAAACCAATACTTGTCAGCTACCTATGTGTTGCAAATAACTGCAACAGAACTATTATTTTAGAATCTGAAGTGTGAATTGGATTTAGAAGCACTTCCCATTATTTTGAGGTAAAATCCTTTATAGTCAAGATATACGTTCATTTGTTGGGTCCAGTTCCATCAAAATGGAATCTTGACCAACACTTTTTGGTCATTTTTCACAAAAAAAGTTAGGGCATTTCTTTTGGTGATTATACCCATGCTGAAAATAGGTAATTTTTAAACAGGTATTTGAATTTGAGTGTGAGATAAATCCTCTCTCTACATATTTTTTTCTCATGCCATATGCTAATTGAGAACCTGTTTCGCAACATTTGTACTCCGGGCCTCAGTCTAATGAAGCAGTTTACACCTGGAATATTGCCAATCAATGTTTCACAGGACAGAGATATTTCAAACCCAAATCTGGCATTTAAAAATATTCTGCTTGGAATCGGCACACACCAAGCCTGATAGCCAAGATTGACTTCGGCAGGGTGGGGATATATAACCTTCCCACAGAGAAGAGAATCAGGGGAAAGGAAACTACACTATTTGATGCATAATATTTATTTCGAGCTTGGTGGTAAACTGTTAGAAACTAAAAATCATAATGCCATGTGCTATTTTATAGTCAATCTTAGTTTCTAACAGTCCTGAGCATTTAAATATCAGTGGTGACAAGAGAAGTTTGTATTTATTTTAAAGTGATGATGCTGGTGTAGAAGACAAAAAAAAAAAAAAAAGAAAAATGCTTGGCTTTGTAATCAGTACCATGTGCCATCTTAGCAAATCTACTGAATATTGCTAAAAAAGTATATTTTTATAAAATAAAATACTGTAGTAACAGTTATTTTTGTAAAGGTGGAAAAAAGTGCTCTGTATAAATGTATTAGCATCAGGAAGTCTTGAAAATCTTATTTTGACGTTGAAAAAACTAAACTATACATCATTGTTACTTATCTTCAGTGAGCCAAATCCCAGGAGCATTGATTTGACAGCTAAACTGGTAGCACTAGATGATACACTCCCCCCATTACTTTTTTTTTTTTTTTTACTTAAAAACTTTTATATCCTGTAGGAATCTATCTGAAGTCATTCTGATGGTCAATCATCTATACATTGCATGAACGTCTCAAATTCAAATACTTGAAAGTCTTAGAATTAAGATAAAAAAGAAATAAGAAAAAAAAATAAAAAAATAAAGAGTTCTAAACGAGTTAATTTTCTATGGAAATAACTTTAATAAGTGATATAATAATCCATAATTAGCCTAATGTTTTGCTTCCAGTGAGTAAAAAAACATCACACTCTCTGAGTAAGCATGATGCTTTGGTAAATGGATGGTATTTTTGTGCACCCCTCCTTCCAGATTAATATAACCCAGTGCCATGGACAGCAGGGTGTGGACTAAATTTCAGTTTTTCTGTCTCAGCTAGACAAATCTGCTCAGTTTAAAATCTGTACAAATGTTGGAAGCCTGATGATTTAAGCACCTGTGACAGTTTAAAGATAATTTCTTGATGAATGTGACAAGACAACTTGCACAAAGATTTTTCTTCAGAAGCAAGTTTTGGATACAGGTTTTGCTCAAGTGCTTATTTCATATTGTATTCCCATTCTCTGTGATGATTTGGCCTCTAGCTAAGCCTCTGGCTTATTCTCCTCTACTTTTCACCCCCATCAAAAGTTACTTTCCAATAATATTTGCTGTATTTGTATTTTCCAAGTCAATACCCAGCTTCACACATTCATGTGTTGCAAATATTGGCCCTTCTCTTTAACAGTTTCCCATCATACATGTCATCTAACAGCTTCTGAAAACACAACATAAATTTTCATACTTTCTATGGCAACCGTGACAATATACCATAGAGATCTCCTGCCACAAGAAGCACTGATGAATGGCTCTGCTATTTTTACTACAATGCTAATTATAAGGCCATGCTTCTCATGGGCTGCTCCTGGCATGGGTATGATGGTTGATTCATTCCTGCAAAATCTACGATTTCTATGACAAATGACTTTGGTTCATGGACTTTCTGTTGGTGTGACCAGATCTTCCTTAGAGATATGCTGCAGTCTGAAACTGTTCCTACCCTGTGCTACTTCTTTCCTACTCTCCCTCCCAGGAGTCAGATCTTCATCATGCCTTCTCTGACGCCTTCCTTTTTTCCCTTACATGTGTTTCCCTGATAAATGTCTTGCACAAATAATCCCACCTTAGCATCTTTTCTCTGAGGATCTGAACTAACATAAATTTTACTGAGAGTGGTCCAAAGGGGGGAAAAAACCACACACGTGGCAAGATTGATATTGGAGACAGGATCAATCACTGCCTCACTAGTGAAAAAAAAAAATGCTATCCTAAGTGGTAGGTGAGATATGGAGAGTATGTTACAAGAGAGTAGGCTAATTGCTAATGATTTCACCACTGGAACTGTGTCCCTGTGGAAAGAAATTCTTTTTTAAGTTCAATGATTCAGCCATTTAAAAAAATATGAGGATAAAGGGAAGCATCAATGATAAAAAGGCAATAGGCTTCTACATTATATTGATGCCCTGCAGAGGGATAATGAGAAGCTGAGGGATGTAAACAAGCAGTTAATGGCTAAATATGAGCTTCAGAGGGTCTCTTTGGTAACTTAAAAGGAGACCCTTATCTCCTAGAGTAGAAGAACAGATACAGCAGCAAATTGAAGATTTGATAATTATAGTTGCAAAACTCCCAAGACATCTGAAAATTCCTTCAAGGTCAATTGATTGTTCTAAGATCAAAGACTTTTTCTGGGGCCCTGAAACATGGATTGGGGATATCTGGAAGGATGTCCATATAGATGAGGACTCTACAAATGCCTCTGAATTGGCAGAACCCATGCTTGCCCAGTAAGATCTAGTTCTTCCACTCCGTTCCAAGATACTGCAGTCTTCTTTCCCATGAGGCAACAAGTGGGAGACACCCCCACTTCTCCTGGCTACTAGGCTGATAACTAGAGTTAGAGCCTACTATAATCTAGGTAAGAACCTACTGAGCCTACTAAGGAAAGAAAGGTACAATACACTAAGGAAATGCAAAAATTCGGAGGATGTACATACAAGAGCTAGGATGTACCACTGTGCTTGGATTTTGAGAGTACTTAATCAGAAGGTTAGAATCCAAGACCAGAAAAGCAAGAATTCATTGATGTGGGAGCCTGAACCAAACTTAAGTTTTTTTTTTTTTTTTTTTTTTTTTTTTTTTTTTTTTAATTAATAATGATTTTTTATTATATTATGTTAGTCACCATACAGTACATCCCCGGTTTTCGATGTAAGGCTCGATGATTCATTAGTTGTGTATAACACCCAGTGCACCATGCAATATGTGCCCTCCTTACTACCCATCACCGGTCTATCCCATTCCCCCACCCCCCTCCCCTCTGTAGCCCTCAGTTTGTTTCTCATAGTCCATAGTCTCTCATGTTTCATTCCCCCTTCTGATTACCCCCCCTTTCTTTATCCCTTTCTTCCCCTACTGATCATTCTAGTTCTTATGTTCCATAGATGAGAGAAATCATATGATAGTTGTCTTTCTCTGCTTGACTTATTTCACTAAGCATTATCTCCTCCAGTGCCGTCCATGTTGTAGCAAATGTTGAGAACTCATTCTTTCTGATTGCTGAGTAATATTCCATTGTATATATGGACCACAACTTCTTAATCCAGTCATCTGTTGAAGGGCATCTCGGCTCCTTCCACGATTTAGCTATTGTGGACATTGCTGCTATGAACATTGGGGTGCATATGGCCCTTCTCTTCACTACGTCTGTATCTTTGGGGTAAACACCCAGTAGTGCAATGGCTGGATCATAGGGTAGCTCAATTTTTAACTTTTTAAGGGACCTCCACACGGTTTTCCAGAGTGGCTGTACCAACTTGCATTCCCACCAACAATGTAGGAGGGATCCCCTTTCTCCACATCCTCTCCAACAATTGTTGTTTCTTGCCTTGTCTATTTTTGCCATTCTAACTGGCGTAAGGTGGTATCTCAGTGTGGTTTTGATTTGAATTTCCTTGATGGCTAATGATTTTGAACATTTTTTCATGTGTCTGTTAGCCATTTGTATGTCTTCATTGGAAAAGTGTCTGTTCATATCTTCTGCCCATTTTTTGATTTGTTTATTTGTTTCTCGTGTATTGAGTTTGAGAAGTTCTTTGTAGATCTTGGATACCAGTCCTTTATCTGTAGTGTCATTTGCAAATATATTCTCCCATTCCGTGGGCTGCCTCTTAGTTTTTCTGACTGTTTCCTTGGATGTGCAGAAACTTTTAATCTTGATGAAGTCCCATAAATTCATTTTATCTTTTGTTTCTTTTGCCTTTGGGGATGTGTCATGAAAAAGGTTGCTTAGGCTGATGTCGTAGAGGTTGCTGCCTATGTTCTCCTCTAGAATTTTGATGGATTCCTGTCTCACATCGAGGTCTTTCATCCATTTGGAGTTTATTTTTGTGTATGGTGTGAGATAGTGGTCAAGTTTCATTCTTTTGCACGTAGCTGTCCAATTTTCCCAGCACCATTTATTGAAGAGACTGTCTTTTTCCCACCGGATGTTTTTTCCTGCTTTATCAAATATTAGTTGCCCAAAGAGCTGAGGGTCCATTTCTGGGCTCTCTATTCTGTTCCATTGGTCTATGTGTCTGTTTTTGTGCCAGTACCATGCTGTCTTTGTGATCACAGCTTTGTAGTACAGCTCGAAATCCGGCATTGTGATGCCCCCAGCTTTGTTTTTCCTTTTCAACAGTTCCTTGGAGATTCGGGGTCTTTTCTGGTTCCATACAAATTTAAGGACTATTTGTTCCAGTTCTTTGAAAAACGTTCTCGGTATTTTGATCGGGATAGCATTGAAAGTGTAGATTGCTCTGGGTAGCATGGACATTTTAACTATGTTAATTCTTCCGATCCATGAGCATGGAATATCTTTCCATCTTTTTATGTCTTCCTCAATGTCTTTTAAGAGTGATTTATAGTTTCTAGAATAAAGGTCCTTTACATCTCTGGTTAAGTTAATTCCAAGGTAACGTATGGTTTTTGGTGCTATTGTAAATGGGATGGATTCCCTGATTTCTCTTTCTTCGTTCTCGTTATTCATGTACAGAAATGCAACTGATTTCTGAGCATTTATTTTGTATCCTGCCACGTTACTGAATTGCTCTATAACTTCTAATAGTTTGGGAGTGGCTTCTTTTGGGTTTTCCATATAGAGTATCATGTCGTCTGCGAAGAGAGACATTTTGACTTCTTCTTTGCCGATTTGAATACCTTTGATCCCTTTTTGTTGTCTGATTGCTGTTGCAAGGACTTCTAGTACTATGTTGAATAATAGTGGCGAGAGTGGGCATCCTTGTCGTGTTCCTGATCTTAAGGGAAAGGCTTCCAGCTTTTCCCCATTGAGAATAATATTTGCAGTAGGCTTTTCATAGATGGCTTTTATGAGATTGAGAAATGTACCTTCTATTCCTACACTCTGAAGGGTTTTAATCAGGAAAGGATGCTGTATTTTGTCAAATGCTTTTTCGGCATCGATTGAGAGGATCATATGGTTCTTGAGTCTTTTCTTGTTGATATGATGTATCACGCTGATTGATTTGCGAATATTGAACCACGCTTGCATCCCAGGTATGAATCCCACTTGATCGTGGTGGATAATCCTTTTAATGAACTGTTGGATTCTATTAGCAAGTATCTTGTTGAGGATTTTGGCATCCATATTCATTAGGGAAATCGGTCTGTAATTCTCCTTTTTGAGGGGGTCTTTGCCTGGTTTGGGGATCAATGTAATATTGGCCTCATAGAATGAGTTTGGTAGCTTTCCTTCTGTTTCTATTTTTTGAAAAAGCTTTAGGAGAATAGGTATTATTTCTTCTTTGAATGTTTGGTAGAATTCCCCAGGAAAACCGTCCGGGCCTGGAGTTTTGTTATTTGGAAGGTTGTTTATCACTGACTCAATTTCTTCATAATTAATTGGCCTGTTTAAGAAATCAATTTCTTCCGGTTTCAATCTTGGTAGTTTATAGGTTTCCAGGAAGGATTCCATCTCTTCCAGATTGCTTAGTTTATTGGCATATAGCTGTTGATAAAAATTTCTAATAATCCTTCCAATTTCAATGGTGTTCGTCGTGACCTCTCCTTTTTCATTCATAATTTTAATAATCTGGGTCCTTTCTCTTTTCTTTTGGATAAGTCTTGCCAGTGGTCTGTCAATTTTATTGATTCTCTCCAAGAACCAGCTTCTAGTCCTGTTGATCTGCTCTACTGTACTTCTGGTTTCTGCTTGATTGATTTCAGCTTTAATTTTGGTCAACTGCTTCCTTGTGCGTGGATTAGGCCTGTCCCTCTGTTGCTGTTCCAGCTTCTTGAGGTGAGAATATAAAAACTGCATTTTAGATTTTTCTATTCTTTTGAGTGAGGCTTGGATGGCTATGTATTTCCCCCTTAGGACTGCCTTTGCAGTATCCCATAGGTTTTGGACTGTTGTATTTTCATTCTCATTGGTCTCCATAAATTGTTTAATTTGATTTTTGATTTCCTGGTTTATCGAGTCATTCCTGAGCAGGATGGTTCTTAGTCTCCAAGTGTTTGAGTTTCTTCCAAATTTTTCCTTGTGGTTGAGTTCCAATTTCAGAGCGTTGTGGTCTGAGAATATGCAGGGGATAATTTCAATCTTTTGGTATCGGCTGAGACCTGTTTTGTGTCCCAGAACATGGTCTATTCTTGAAAATGTTCCATGGGCATTAGAATAGAATGAGTATTCTTTGGTTCTGGGGTGTAGTGTTCTATATATATCTAAGAGGTCCAACTCGTCGAGTCTGGCATTCAAAGCCTTTGATTCTTTGCTTAGTTTTTGCCAGGGTGTTCTGTCTATTTCTGAGAGTGGAGTGTTGAGGTCCCCTACTATTAATGTATTTTTATCTATATGTCTCTTTATTCTGGTTAAGAGTTGCCTTGTGTATCTTGCTGCTCCCCTGTTGGGGGCATATATATTTATAATTGTCATATCCACTTGTTGAATACTTCCTTTAAGAATAATATAGTGCCCTTCTGCATCTCTAACTATAGTCTGTAGTTTAAAATCCAGTTTATCTGATATGAGAATTGCTACCCCAGCTTTCTTTTGAGGTCCATTTGCGTGAAAGATGGTACTCCATCCCCTTACTCTCAGTCTGAATGCATCTTTGGGTTCGAAATGAGTCTCTTGTAGACAGCAAATGGATGGGTCATTTCTTTTTATCCAATCTGCAACCCTGTGGCGTTTGAAACCAGAATTTAAACCATTAATGTTCAGGCTGAGTACTGAGAGATATGCTTTTAATTCTGCCATGTTGTCAGTAAAGTCTTTGTTTGTATTGGCTGTGACTTTCTGTTTTGTATCACTCTTGGGGCCTTTTTACTTTTATAGAACCCCCCGTAATACCTCCTGTAGGGCTGGTTTCGTGGTTACGAAATTGGCTAGTGACTGTCGATTCTGAAATGTCTTTATTTCTCCATCAATTCTGAATGACAGCCTTGCTGGATAAAGGATCCTTGGCTGCATGTTTTTCTCTGAAAGAGCTTTAAAAATGCTCCCCCAACCCTTTCTCTCATTCCAGGTCTGTGTAGACAGGTCTGATGTAATTCTGATGCCTTTGCCTTGGTACGTGAGAAATTTCTTTGCCCTGGCCGCTTTCAATACTGTATCCTTGGATCTCATATTTGCGAGTTGCACTATGACGTGACGTGGTGTAGGTCTGTCATGGTTGAGCTTGGGAGGGGTCCTCTCTGCCTCTTGGACACGAATTTTTGTTTCCCTTGCTAGATTAGGGAAGTTTTCAGCTACAATTTGTTCAAATATCTCTTCTAGACCTCTGTTTTTCTCCACCCCCTCGGGGATGCCGATGATTCTAACATTGGATCGTTTCGTTGAGTCAGTAATCTCCCGTAGCCAACATTCGTGGGCGTGGATTTTTTTAAGACCATCTTCTATTTTTAATTTTTCCTCTATTAACCCATCCTCCAATTCACTAACCCTTTCCTCCGCTTCCGTGACCCTGGCCGTCAGAGCCTCTAGTTTTGCCTGCATTTGGCTCATAGAATTTTTAATTTCTGTCAAATTCGCTCTCATTTCCGCCCTTAGGGATTGTATATTCTCAGTAATATTTTCCTGAATACTTTTTTCAAGTCTACTCATTATCTTGACCATTGTTACTCTGAATTCCATTTCTGATAATTTGGTTACATCCATATCCGTTACTTCTGTGGCAGAGGCCCCTGACTCACTGTCCTTTCTTTGCTGGGGGGGGCTTCTCCTTCTTGTCATTCTGATGAAGAGAGGTTGCGGGGTTTCCAGAGCCCAAAATTATTGACTGGGTCCCAGGCCGTGCCCCTTGTTTTATAGGGATCTTAGAGATGTGGGCTTCTTCTTTAAAGATTTTATTTATTTACTTATCTGAGAGAGGGAGACAGACAGCAAGAACGAAACAGAAGCAGGGGAGTGAGAGAGGAAGAAGCAGGCTCCCAGCGGAGGAGCCCGATGAGGGACTCCTTTCCGGAACGCTGGGATCACACCCTAAGCTGAAGGCAGGCGCTCAATGACTGCGCCACCCAGGCGCCTGGGGTTGTGGGCTTCTTGATTTTTCAGCCTGCCTTCTGTGTTCTGGGGGAGGGGCCTGCCGCGCCGATACTCAGGCAACCCTGTTTGGATAGAGTCTCCGTGTCCCCTGCGAGGGAGGATGGGGATGGGCACTCTCTGAGCCGGTATTTCCAGGCTTTTGTTCTCTGGCGGCTTTCCCTGGCGGCCGGCTATGCCTCTTCTGAGGGTCAGAGCAGCAGAGGCTGCATTGTCGCAGAACAGAGGGATTGCGGCCCGTTCTCCACTGATGTTCTGGCCACTTTAACTCTGTTACTGTTGGTGCTGCTCAACCCTGCGGCGTCCCGGGATGTGCGCACCAACTCGGCGACCCTGCCCTCACTTCCAGGGCCGGCGCATCTCTGTCCTTTGTGTTTCTAATGCCGCCAGCCACCGGCCGCCCCGTCTCTGTCCTTTGTGTTTCTAATGCCGCCAGCCACCGGCCGCCCCGCGCGCTCCCGGGTCTCCCGGTCTCAGTCTATGCCCGGTGAGCACACCTCGATTCCGGAGTTTCGTGAGAAGCCTGGTGGCGCGCGCACCCGGTTCAGGGTCTCAGTCTGCTGTTTCGCGGGTGCCGACCGCGAGTCCGCCCGCTCCCCCGTGCAGGTGGCCCGCCAGCCGCCAGCCGCCCCGCGCGCGCTCCGGGAGTTCCCGGTCTCAGTCTGGATCCCGTGAGCACACCGGGATTCCGGTGTTCCGGGAGATGCCTGGTGGCGCGCGCGTTCACGGCTCACCGGTCTCAGTCCGCTCTCTCGCGGGTGCCCTCTGTGAGTCCGCCCGCTCCCCCGTGCAGGTGGCTGCCGCTTCCCGGCGCCCAAACACGGCGGCTCCCTCCCCCTTCCGTTTATCTTCCGATATCCGTGCACGGTTTACAGCTCCCCTCTTGGTACCTCAATACTCAGCGCTGGAGATGTTCATTTGTAGAGATCCAGATGCATCATCCTGCGTCTCAGGCTGATTCCGTGGTTATTTAGGCTGGTCTGGTACCTATCCAGCTCGACTCAGGGGACCGGCTGAAAAAGGGGTCCCCTACTCCTCCGCCATCTTAACTCCCATCCCAAACTTAAGTTTTTAACACCTTGGTAAGGGCCCTAGGCAATGAGCAAATGCTAGGGCTGCTCTTAGAAACCCAGAAAAAGTGATGGCTAAAACATTAAGTAAAATGGAATGCCTGAGTTTCCTTGGAAGTAAGTAGTGAAGGGAATAAAGAGGCTGAGGCCATAGGCATGTTGGAATGGATACGTTATGTGAGGTAGGAGGATGTATCATATGGTTATGTTTCATAGGAGGACCCTGAGATCACACTAGTCATCAAAGCCGTCAGCATGTGTTGATGAGAAGAGCACAAGACCATTAAGACATTTGATGGTGGCTCTCCTCTATAGGCAAGGGCTGATGGTATAGGAAAATCTGTCTTAGAGCTGTGCTTTATAATACATATGGGGTGATGCTACCCCAAAATAATAGAAGCTAGGTCTCAGTGCTTGAAAACCAGAAGGCAGGGGACTTTAATACTATAATGACTGACAAGGTCAAACAGGCAACCAAGGAAGCTTCGCCCACAGGGAGTTGTGGAGATGATTACTAGAACAGTGAGCCCCCAGCACAAAATAGATGGGTAGACAACAAATGTGCTGGAGACCCAGGGGTTTGGAGAGGTCACCTGAATAAAAAGCTCAGGGTCCAGACCTGTGCCATTGTTTAGGTTTGGAAGACACTAATTAAAGAGATGGTTAGTTCCGTGCATGCAGCATGATAGAACATTATAGGCTGTGATGATTCCGCATCATATCCCTGTACAGTGAAGAGAGGGGAATGCCCGTACATTTGAAGACAGTTGGACACAGAATCTAATTATGAGTTGATATTAATAACTAGGGACCCAAAGCATTGCCATTACCCCTTTGTGAGAGTGGAAGCTTAGGTGTGGCAGGAAATAATGGGAGGGAAGATTAAATGTAATGGTTAAAGTCTAACCCATGATAGGACCACTTTGTCCATGGATCTACCCAATGGTTGTTTCCTCAGTCCCTGAATGTAAAATTAGACTTTACTTGGCAGTTAGAGTAATACCTCACTGGGTTCTTAGATTGTGGGTCAAGAGCTAGGACACTTGGGGAAAGCCAAGTTGCAACTTCTTAGAATTCCATCATCCCTCCAGGTAAGATAGTAAACAATAAACAACATCATTTTCTCAGAAGTATGTTAAAGATTATTACTACCATTAAAAATCTAAAGGTTGTAGAAGTGGTCCTTATTTTGTCTCTGTTTAATTCACTAGTCTTGCCCCTGTAGAAACCCACATAGATTTGGAAAATGTCTGTAGACTACTACAGATTTAACCAAGTAACAGCTCTAGTTATGGCTGCCTTGCTGGATGAAGCTTCATTGCTAGTACAGGTTAATAAAGTCTCAGGTACATCTATTTGGAGAATGGGTACCCTACCATCCTGATAATAAAAAAGGGTAATAAGCAGCTCATGTTCATATTGTATAAAAGTAAAAAGTATTCATTTAAGGTTTTGCTTCAGAAATACTTGAATGCTCTCTCTCCTCTGTTATAACCTCTGTTGTAATATAGTCTGAACTGAACTGAACTGCTTGGGAATCCCATGGGATGACTCTGATTCATCATATCAATGACATCACGCTGATTGTACAGCATGAGCAAGAGGAGAATAGTTCACTGGCAGCCTTGATAAGATACATGTGTTATATATGATGGGAAGTAAGCTCTACAGAGATTTAGGAGTAAGGTACTCGGTGAAGTTTCCACGGCCCAGTATTCAGGAGTATGTCAGGAACCACCCCAAAGTAAGGGGAAGTTTGATGCATCTAGCACCCTTTACCCTAAAGAAGGAAGCACAGTACCTGGCAGGCATTGTTGGGATCTGGGGCAATGCATTCCATACCTTGGAATGCTTCTCTGGACCATGTATGAGATGACATGCACAGCTTCCAGCTTTTAGGAAGGCTCAAAGGAGGAAAGAGCCTATTGGGGCAGTTGGTCTCGAGGCCACAATTTTCACCAGTAGGTGTCACCTTCACAGGGGGCTATAGATCACTCCACTGACCTTCTCTATTTCCCCCTCAATAAGTGAGCCCATGGAAACCAAGGAGGATGTGCTCCCTAAATCTGAATTCACAAGTAGAAATCTGTAGTACAACTGGTGGACTGTGGCAGGCATAAAAATATTCCATTAAGATACCTGCTGTGGCGAACATAAATGATGGAGAGCTAAACGTCTGGGGTTCTGAATCCATCACCACATTCATGCTGAGGCCATGCTTTTCCCTGGTTGGTCCCAGCCAGTGATTGAACACTGGACAATACTAAGGAAGACCAACTTCTGAAAAATTAAGGACTCCCCTGACAGGTGATGTGGGCTTAAGGACTCCTCTTCAACCTGGCCAAAACTTTCTTAAAGCCATGCTGCCATCTGAGATCCTTCCTACCTAATCTCTCCCTTTCCTTTCTCTATCACAGTGGTCGTATGTTTGTCATGTTCTGACAGGTCTTCCTCCCTCCTGCAGCTTCCTCCTCTTTTCCTCTCATAAGCATTTCTTCCAATAAATCTCTTATACTTCTGTATTTGTTTTGGCATCTGCGTATTTGAGGACCTGAACTAATATTTCTTCCTATAGGCATGAAACTGAGATGTTATCCAAAATTTACCCTCTAGAGAGTCATAGTCTTTCTGGACTAGCGCTTTAATAAGTACACTTTTAAATATATCAAGTAAATTTTTTCATCTTTTTCTTTATTTTTTTTAATTTAAGTACAGTTGACACACAATGTTACATTAGTTTCAGGTATTCAACATACTGGTTCACCCTCACTGTATGTTATGCTCGTTACAAGTGTAGCCACCATCTGTCACCATGTAATGCTATTACAATACCATTGACTGTATTTCCTGTGCTATATCTTTTATTCCCATGACTTACTCATTTCATAAATGGAAGCCTGTACTTTTTTCCTTTAGGCATTCACTTGGTAAAACTTGATGGATACTGTCTATTTCCTGAATAGGCAGTTTCAAAGTTCCTCTCTGATGACAAACCAGTCTTTTTATATACCTACACCCATAACCATGATTGTAACTATCTATCCCTCCATCTCACTATATGCATACACGTATGCAATCTGTACTTTTGTATAAGCTTAAATGTCCCTTAATATTCCCAGGTAGGGAGGAAGGATTAAGTTGAGAACAGAAATCTGAGCATATATATTTCACAAGAATTCCCTAGGACTCACCAACTTTTATGAATAATTGCTGCTTTAACATTAACATCTCAAATCTCAAGAAGTTATTGACTTCAGAGTTGCTATTCTTCCAGCATTACACATGTGTGCTATTTTCTGCATGGTGCAAACATGGGGCAATAATTGGAGAATTAGGGAGCATCTTTTTTGTTGGCGTTGTATGTCTGTCTTTGTTATTGTTCGTTTCTTTTCATTAGCAGATTATGAAAGGGACATGTATATAAGGCCACTCCACCAAGCTGAAGCTATGTTAGGCTCAGGTTAACATGATCAGTGTGTATTAGTGATACTCGCATTTCTTTTCACATAATAAAGTGTGTAACATTTTTCTGCCTGCCTGAACACAGTTCTTTTCCAGATTAGTTTCTAATATTATTATCATGGATTTTTTTTTAGGTCTTTTTTTTTTTTTAAGATTTTATTTATTTATTCGACAGAGAGAGAGACAGCCAGCGAGAGAGGGAACACAAGCAGGGGGAGTGGGAGAGGAAGAAGCAGGCTCATAGTGGAAGAGCCTGATGTGGGGCTCGATCCCAGAACGCCGGGATCACGCCCTGAGCCGAAGGCAGACGCTTAACCGCTGTGCCACCCAGGCGCCCCTTTTTTTAGGTCTTTATTGTTGTTTAAGTAGTTCACTCTCGGAATAGATATCCTGATTTTCTGCTTCTAGATCTAACCTGATATTTCATTCTAAATAAATAAATAAATAAGTTTATGAAGTGTGCAAAGCAGAATGGACTCTTAAAGATGTTCATATTTTAATCCCTGAATCTAGTGACCATGTTGTGTTACATGGCAAAGGAATTTGCAAATATAATTAAGGTTATGAACTTTGAAATAAAGAGATGATCCTAGATTATCTGGATGGAACCAATCTAATCACCTGAGGAGACAATGTTCTGTGCAAGAACCAGAGAGAGGGGGCGCCTGGGTGGCACAGCGGTTAAGTGTGTGCCTTCGGCTTAGGGCGTGATCCCGGCGTTACGGGATCGAGCCCCACATCAGGCTCCTCCACTGGGAATCTGCTTCTTCCTCTCCCACTCTCCCTGCTTGTGTTCCCCCTCTCACTGGCTGTCTCTATCTCTGTCAAATAAATAAATAAAATCTTAAAAAAAAAGAACCTGAGAGAGGCCTCTGTGAGAAGCAGGGGCTTCAGTTGTGCGACTTCAAAGAACTGGTTTCTGCTACCATTCTGAAACAAGCACAAAAGCGCGTTATTCCAAGAGACTCCTGATGAGAGTGCAGTCATTCATCACCTTGATTTCAGCCTTATTAAACCAGGAGCTGTGAAACCAGCCAGGCCAACCAGACTTTTGACCTATACATTTGTATTGTTTTAAATCACTAAGTTTGTGATAATTTGTTGCAGAAGCAGTTGAAAACTAATAAGTGGATTATCCATAATCATCTTTTTTGCCCACCCCAGGCAAATTTAATCATCTACTACCCTGTGCAACCTGTGTATCGCTTTAATGCACTTATTATTTTATTAGACTTTATAACTTGTTTTAAAATTCCCATCTTTCTAACCAGTCTATGAGATCCTTGAAGGTTACATTTATCTTTAAATTTCTGGTGCCTAGTACAGTAGTTGAACTTTTGAAATAAAGAAAGAATACAAAATTTAGTACCAGTACAGGTGGTATATTTCTCCCATGTATAAGAAGTTTAAGCACAGCATAAGTGATCAAAGCTTAAGTAATTTCCTTTATTTACTTATCACAAAATGTTCTGCCTTAGCTTTAAGTGAGTTAGTGAAATATTTTTAATCCAAATGATATTGGTTTTCCCATATAAACTCCAAAGTGCACAGAAAACCTTTTATAGGAAACTATTTACATATTTTTTAGAAAAAAATGCTTTACATACTGATTCCTAAAAGGTTTTTATGCCTCTATATTTCTCCTTGTAATGGTGAAAAAACATTTTTCTATAGAGTAATATTTTATATTCAAACGCAGCTTTCAACAGTATCAGTTGTGTGCTTATTTAATCTTAAAGAATATTTCACAATGGGCTTTCATAGTTAATAACATGATTGTATTATATAAACTGCATATCATCATTAATCATTGCTGAAATCCCTAAACAAATCAGGACTCTGTTTTGCACTCTTAAGCACTCTTGCAAATACCATATTTTCTATCAGCTAGCACTTGACTTTCTCTATTTGATATGATACCTGGATTTTGTTAAAGTGTGTGTTAATATAGCCTAGGTATTTTGACTCCCATGTCAGTTATTCATGTATAATGTATAGCCCCATGCTTGGCAAAAACATGCAATAAATAGTAGTAAATATTGTCGTGGTTTTGATTGTTAATTGATTATTAATATTTTTGGATTTTCATGTGATCCTTTTATAGAGACTGTGTATTCTTGATACTTGACTGAGGAAGCAGAATATGAAATCATCTAAACCATATTTGACATGTGTCACAATTATTTATTGCTATGTAACAAATTACTTCAGAAGATAATGATTTAAAACAATGGTCTTCCTAATATAGCTCCCTTATTTGTGGAACAGGAATTCTGGCTGGACTTTGGTGAGTGAGTTTTCTATTCTGTGTGGTGTCCACAGAAGTCACGTGGTGGTAATCAACTGGCAGATAGTCTAGTCCCGAGGGTAGAAGGCGGCCTCACTCACATGTCTGGTATGTTGGCAGGGATTTAGCTGGAAGGCTTGTCTCAGCTGGTGCTCTTGACTTGAGTGCCTACAGTTGTCTTAAAAAGTCAGACTTCTTAGATGGTGACTCTAGGTACCAAGGGCAAGTACTTTAGCAAACAAATGAGAAATTGCATGGCTTTTTGAAGTGTAATATTGAAATTCTCACGGCATTCTTTCATTGTAATCTATTGGCTGTTACAGTCACCCAGATTCACAGTGAGGGAATAATCTGTAAGAAGAGCATCAGAGAGGGGCGCCTGGGTGGCACAGCGGTTAAGCATCTGCCTTCGGCTCAGGGCGTGATCCCGGTGTTACAGGATCGAGCCCCACATCAGGCTCCTCCGCTATGAGCCTGCTTCTTCCTCTCCCACTTCCCCTGCTTGTGTTCCCTCTCTCGCTGGCTGTCTCTATCTCTGTCAAATAAATAAATAAAATCTTAAAAAAAAAAAAAAGAAGAGCATCAGAGAATTTGTAAACATGGTTTAAAACTCACATGATTACATTTGGGGGGACACTCTTGTATCTGGCAAATTATCCATTCCTAATAAAAGCGATATTTCCGTTAAACCAGAAACTGTATAATGTCTGTGTTATGTAGTGAAAAATAAAAATAATGAAACTTTATTCAAGCATTTCATATATTTAAGTTGGATCTGTCTAAAGGCATATTTGAATTATATCATCATGTATTCATATGTCATCAAATAACTTTTTATATTAGAAATTTCTTTCAAAATAAATTATTAAAATATAAGTACCATTTTGCCATTATAGATAATGGTTTCATGATCTGTTTTGAGAGTCACTTATATATTATAAGAACCAATAACTAATATTATAGGTGACAATAAAGTTTTTCTATAACACCGTAAATTTATTCTATCTTCATCTTAAGAGGAAAAGTTAGAATTAATGTACATGGCACATGATTGGATCCCGCAGAAGTAAAACTCTTCAGCTTTTTGCTGAAAAGTAAGTTTGAAAATATTACAACATATAAATTCCAGAAAAGTAGAGTGAATATCACCAGTGATTCCCAAAGCAGCCATTTTATGCATAGTATGTGCAGAAGTTCTAATTGGGATCTCACATTCTGTCATTTTCTGAACACTTTGAAGTGAAAGTGCCCTCTGCTTTGGATTATTCAGATTTTTTTCCTCAGAGAGTAACCTAAGCTTGTCAACAGAAAATAAATTGTGTTGGGTGGCAATGAGAAAAAGAGGCAAGGAATTAACAGTCCATAATAATGTGGTCCTTTACTACTACAAAACTATTCCTGGTTAACCCCATTCTGAAACACAGCAGAAAACAACTAACGCACACACACACTAACACAGGAGGATATTAATCTCTATAGTTGTAAAATGAACTAACGTTGAGTAATTTCAAGTCCACATTTTTAAATATGGTCAAAAAAATTTTGGAAAAATATCCAAATAGCTTAAATTTTTGTTCTCTGGAATTTTTCTGAGATAAGAATTTTTTTTCTTGTTTCACAGCATATAAAACAAGTACGGTATTAGTGGCATATATAAGAAAGAGGTAGCGTGCATACATGTTGGCATGCATATCTGCGCATAAAAATTTTTCCTTATCTACCTCCAAAGTTAGAATGAGAATATTCTCTTGTGTCTTCTTTTAATCTCCCTATTTTTTCTGTGACAGTAACATACTGTTGATAGCTTTTAATATATTATATATTCAGTTGAATGTCTACGTAAGCAACAAAAATGTTTTCATATAATGTTATAAGATAATAATAATTTATAATAATGCATGTAGAACTGAAGTTAAGAATAAGAGAATAATAAGAATAAAACTATTCTTATTATCATAGGTATTCAAATACTGGAAACCATCCACTACAGGCCAAAAATGTTCAATGTCACTTCCTGTGGATTATACCCAATATGTGAATTAGTTTTAAATGGTTTGCATTATATTTTAGAATTAGAAGAAAGTTTCAAGATCATCTAAACCAGTGCCTTATTTTCTTCAGAGACGATATGGGCTATGGATATCTATTCTATGAGGGAGGTACCTGGACCCCATAGGCCTGTATTCTTGCCTGTATGTAATGGTGTTTACATGAATATCATATCATTAATATTTATCATAAACTTGAAAGCAGGTTTCAGAATTGGAAAAGGTAAGTAAAAACCAAACCCATTGTATCAACAAGAACCAAATATCTTTGATATTGAGAAATAATTAACAAGCTATCAAATAATTACTCAAAGATTTGTTCCTTGAAAGGAAAAAGGATAAAGTATTTAAATTTACTAAACTGATCTTACGTGTGTATAATTTATTTTTTTTAATGAAAGACATATGCATTATACTACAAATGTTGCCAAATTACTGTTAGATATGAAAAATTAAAATTGGAAGTTACCCTTCAGGCCAAAAAATAAAATCAGGTTATCTTGAGTATTTATAATTTATTATATGCATTTTGTTTTTCTATAGTTTTACAATTGGCAAATATATTATCATCATATTTAGTAGCTTAGGAAATAGAATTTGTAGCTATGATTTTGTCCCTTTTATAGATCTCATCTTTGTTAAGCTGAAATTGTTACCTTGCTTTTTAATCCATTTTGTGTAATATTTAAAATATTTAAAACCATTTAAGATGTAAGGCAATGGAATATTAACAGAACACAAACTTTCTTTTCTATCCTTCCTTTGCAGACAAACACAAATTTGAATCTAATTCTCCCACAGATAGTGGTATTGGACAATCTACTTAACTTCCTTGACCTTCAGTTTCCATCTCTTTAGAAAGTAGATAATAATAGGAAACACTTTAAAAAGTTGTTACAAGGATTCAGTGAGTGCATATGATTGCTAATGAAAATACACTTATGCCATCTAATAGGAAGTAAAATAACTCAGCTCTGAGAGTCAGAAATGGCTGGACCATGTCTCTGGAGAGATCTATTGCAACAACTTAGCTAACATTATTATAATTTATCAGGAACCCTGAGTGCCCTTGAATTCTATTTCTTTTTTGTAGCTAATCAAAATTAGGGGAGAAAATGAAGCTTCATGACTACTCTCAGGAAGTGACAATAAATAATTCAGTCAGCAGAGAAGGGGTAAAAAAGTGGAATGGGTATTCTTAAACCTCTCAATATAGAATCACAATGACAAAGGTCCTAGTGAGAGAGGATTAGCTGGTTTCCCTCCCCCAGTTATAGATTTGCTCTCCTCCATCACCTCCCCTCTCTCCTCCTCCAAAATACAATAAATTTAATATAACTAACTTCTCAGGTCAGAGTTTTAACCAATAATTTGCTTTTATTACACATAATTTCTCACAAATGAGATCATTATAATTAATCAGATACCCAGTATCTACGTTTCTCACATCAAGAGGGGGAAAAAGGTGGTCCTATAATAATGTCAGTTTATATAAACCAAAATATTAAGTGTCAGTCTGAAATAAGCTGAGGAGTGCATTATTTTTCCTGAGATCCTGATGGGCAGAGAACCCGGGATTGGAAGAGATTAAAATATTGCTGACATACTCGTCATCTTGGCAATTCTCTATTTCCACAACTCTGGTTTCCTAGGAGAAACTGATTAAAAAAGCTAAGCTAACCATCATAGCAACTCCATGGTGCAGAAAGGAAACACCTAACTCAGTAGAAGAATGAGAGGAATAGAGAGTGTGAATAGGAGGAACTGTGTTAGAAATATTGTCTGAAACTTGGAAATAGGCAGAAAATATTACTGGGTGTTCTTTAAGTGCGGTTCTGAGCTTGGACCTTGCATTTATTTTATATTGACTGGGCTGTTTTTCAACTGCGTTTAACATGTAGATTTTTGTCTGGAAGAGATACAAATAATTTCTTTTGGTAGAAGAGACAACCCCAAAGGTAGGGTATTAAGCAGTTTTGTATCTAACCCAACCATTATATATGAGCATCCCTTTATTAAATTGCCCATAAATACCCAGTTTCTCAAATGTTCTTTGAATTCTTTTAATCACTTACTTGTTTTCTTATTAATAGTTTAATAAAACCTTAGACATCTGTTCATTTTATATTCAAATGACAATTGCAATATTACTCTTTTGAAAGTTATACTTTAACTATGTACCTCTTGGCAAAGGACCAAAAAGATCTAAGCAGACAAATGTTAGAGAACTAACACTATTTATCACATGAGTATTCAAGGAGAAATAGTTCTATTTGTTAATCAGCTCCTGGGCACTCCATTATTGTGAAGATTCCAGGTTATTGTCAAACAGGAAAATTGGAAGAAGCAAGAGGGGCTAAATTGATGCACATTAGAAAGAGCTGAGCCAGATAGCTGGCAGGTGAGATAATATTTCTTTCTTTATTGGAATTGAGGAGACTTTGGAGTAGTTATGATGAAACAAATTGTAAAGATTGACATTAATAGCTAAAAGACAATTAGGGGATTGCGTTGTGCTTAGTGAAAATATCTTTTTTTTTTTCATTTTTGTGAAAAACTAACCACAGTGAAGACATATGTGGGTTTTGCTTTCTATTGCTTCTTTGAATATGTTAAAGCAACTTCTTAGGCAGAATATGTGTGAGCAATTGTCCAAAATTGTATAAATTTCTTAGGGCAATGTGCTTCTAAGAATGCCGTTTCAAATATTTACATATGATAGAGCATTTTATAGAGGCAAAAAGTAACTAGACTAAATTGTTAACATAGGTACGGGAAGGGAAGACCTTGCTAAAGATTATTAGGGTAGTAATTAGACTGATAAAAGTATCTGGCCACCTTAACTGGTTTGAGGTTATCGGCTGGGTGCAAGTGTGATAGCTGTCCGTGTTATAATCTATCCTTTCAGAAGTTTCTCTCTATCACATGTAACAATAACGTCGGCCCCAAATTATCTTCCAGAAAATCACTCAGATATATATTTTTTTCAAAGGTGATGGATAATATGATTCCGGCCTTTTCTCAGGTTTAGAAAAAAAATTGTTTAATAGAATACGTGCTGGACTTTACATGTGATAAATGTAGGTAAAATGCTGACTACACTTCCTGATAGTGAACATTAAAGAAAATAAAAAACAAAACAAAACAAAAACAAAAACAAAAAACAAAGCTTAGTTCTTCCCTAAGAATCAAACATGAGTATTAAGGTATGACATGAAATGAATACAAATAGCAACAAAATCCTGAATTATAAGCAAAATTTATTTAAAAATTGGCACATGCATGCACACACACATAGACATATGTATTTTGCAATCTTCGCATTCATCATTAACTCTAAAGTTAAATGAACGGCTATTGGATGAGAAATAATTTTTTAAATTTCTCCCCCAAGCATTTTGGAGGCACTCTGGGTAGTTGGCAGTATTTATTTCTTGGAGCATTAGTTTCTGAGATTCCTTCCTCAGTTGATTCTGACCATGTTGTACATGAAATGCCTGCCACTCCTCTTCACTTCACTTTTTCTCAACTCCCAAATTCTATATAGTTTTCAACACCTATTTTAAATGCTGCTTCAGTTAAGTGCTCCCAGGTCCTCCAGCCTAAACCATTATTCCCTCCTCTGATGTATCTAGGCACTTTTTATATTTTTGTAAGGTAAGCATCACTTGCTACCATTTATTAAGTGTATTTACATCTTTCCTTCCCTATTGAACCATAACCTCCTTTATTCAACAGCATTTCATTCTCTAAACAATTGCATTTTAATTTTGCTCTGTTGCTTGAATCAATACTTTATATCCACATGGTATAATTAAGATTTTGCAGAATATGAGAGGCAATCAGACTTCCTCTGTGCTCAGCTAAGGATGATGTGTGATGTTGGTCATCCATCTTCACCACACAAGTGGCAATTATAGCTATATCTGTTCTTCTTTCTCATTACATGAGAATATAGCCCGAGAAAGCGAAAGGTGACAGGAGAAGAATGGTAGCAGTTGAGTGTACCTGCAGTCCTGAAAATTCTTGATAGGATCTCCTTCCCACAGGTCAGAGGACTGGAAGGTAATTCCCTTTTATGATCACATGGCCCTGAAGCAACCACAGCTTTTCAAGTAAGCAGCAGTATTTTTTTCTTGCTGACAGATATCCTCTGCACAGGGTTTCAAGCACTTGGGCCAGAAGCACTATCTATGCCTCATTACCATTTAAATAGGCTGATCAATGAGAATTAGCATGTAATTTGAATTACAACACCCACCTCCTGCTTCTTAGAGCCTGGGTTCTCCAGCCTCTTTAAATAGCTGCTACTTTTTACAGTGAGGATTCCTCCTTCTCTTCAAATCTGAAAACAGGTGTATGCCTGGGCTTTAGTGCAAGAACTTGAATAAAGCGATTGATCCCTGGTTCTGCCTGTTCTTCATCTGTAGCCAGTACAACTTATGTCCTGTTAAAACACCAGCTATGTAATAGCAGCCCCCTCAGCCAACTCCTACAGTGAATATTCTGATTCAATGTCACCCTTAGTTTCAAGTCTATTATCTCATTATACCAATTTAACCAATAAATAATGTTATCAATTTGGGTCAGTGGACACACTCTGTGGGGCAGGAATTCAAGGACTATGATGGTTACTCAGTAGCCATAAGAAACTTGGACCAAAAAATAGAAAGATGAAGAAAGAAAAAAAGAAAAAAAAATCTAATTTACCATGTAAACTACTCTTCATCTTTCTTGTATTGCTTATGTCATAAAATTTTATGAAAATTAATTATGCAATTATATGTGTAAAAAAATTTATACGTATTACAATGCCATGAAAAGGTACAGCTATATTGTCATTATCCCTTATACACAGATATATCTATATGACCTAATTAACTCTCATGATAAGATTATTTTACAATTTGACATGCTTTATTATTGTCATTCATATTGGCAACCATTGCAACATATTTTCCTATATATAGTTAAGATAATAAAGAAGTGTTTTCCTGAATCCGGGTATGATTGCCAGTCACTGGTACATACTCTGAAACTATAAGCGATTCCTAGCTGAAAGTTCACAGATTATTAAACGTTAAGATGATATAAAATTCTCTCCTGAACACTACCCAGTAATTCTTCTGGACTTCAAGTTACTTTGCAACTCTAGAGATTTCATAATTTGATTTAGTTGGGAAAAGATGTGATAGTATTATGCAGCAGTACACAATTCTCTAGGGTCTAGCATGTGTAAAATATTCCTATATCTACATACCAATGTTGTATTTTTCATTCGATCATACTGTATCATCTATTTTTGTTTAAAAGTGCAGTTTCTTGTTGAATTTTCTCTCTTCCCCAAATATTCCAAGTCTCCTTGAAGTCATAGCCTTTATCTCTCTCTTTTGTTACTCTCTCATCAGGACTATCTTAGCCCCTGGGTCCCAGTTAACATTGAGGACATATGTATTGAATGAATGAACAATGGTGGCTTCAAATACTAGTTTGAGTGGGCTTTAATTTCCTAATGAACTCCATCAGCTACCTCCGCTACCCAAAATAAACATATTGTAGACATAAAATTCAAGGTTGCTTTGAAAATACATCCTCAGGGGGAGTTCTGTAGCCTACTTTCCCATCTAGGTTACTACCTGTAAACATCTCCTCTACAGAAACAAATGAATAAATACATAAATACATGAAAGCAGCCTGGCCAGGAGACAAGCTACAGAGGATTCTAATGATGCCCCAAAATGGCTGTATGTTCTCTACTGCCATTTAATGATGATGCAGCATTAAAATCCATAGATCTCTTATTTAGAAATATGTAGCTAAGACCCTAGTACTTAAGTGTATTTATCTATGGGGATTTAATTTTTTTTTAATTTTAAATAATTATAGACTCATAAGAAGTATATGGGTGGTTATAATATAAAACCATTTTGCCATCAAATACTTTTATTTTTACGTTTCTCTTCTCACTAAGGAAACAGTTCCCTATTTAGCCTCTGTAATAATCTTGTGTTTCCAAGGATTTGAGATAATAGTTTATGGGATCATTCAAGGAGGCAAGAAAATAACAACAAAATCTACAAGAAGAAATTAGGTAAATCCCTCTATATTTGTCCATTAAAACTTGTTTTGTTTTGATGATACCGCCGGTATTTAGCTAAATAAGACTATGAGCTGCTTTTCTACCTTTATTCATTATTTTCTATGTAGTCCAAATTGAATTCTTAACTATTTCCTTCCCATATATACCCCAAAGTACTTGCCATAAGTAGTTCCATGCTCAGGAGGAAATCATTGTCTAGAATTTCCTTCTTGTTCTCCAGAATTTTCTATAAATCCTATCTAAGCTGTTAAGAGTAACTGAGTCATTTAAAATTTTAAGGGTTTAGTTGAGCAAAAATCAATTTGAATCAAGAAGTATCAGACCAGAAGTGGTTAGGATGTTGGTTAGGATTGACTATAGCTTAAAGCCTAGTTGGCTGTTTGTGGTTGACTGTCCTTAGGTTTCAATTTAATTACTTTGAAGCATTTATGGGCTTGGATTTTGGTTTGCTTCCATAGGCTGCCACAGCTTCAGTCCAATGGCTTATTTGCTTAATTGACTTAATAAACCTTAGAAAACATATTTAAGCATCATAGCTTCAGTGTGGCCTTCTCTAATTCCATTGGCTAGATGAACTCTCTTAGTCTTCCGAATCACCCTTTTTATGAATATATAATTTGGGGGGGGTTAGATTATTTTATGTCTCATGTAGGATTTATTTATAAGTATCATTATCTTGCCTTTGGACTGTCATCTCCCTGAGGGCAGGATGCAGCAGTTAGACACATTTATGTTTCTCAGCTTCTAGTTGACAATTAGTATTTTTGAAAAAGTGAGAATTTGAAAGAATGAAAATATAAATATGTGTCCCAAAATATCTAACTTTGTTTCCTAACCTTCCTGCTAACCATTCAAAACTTGAGAGAGACGAAAGTGGGGGAGACTGAGAGAAAGAGAGAGAGTGATAATCTTATACATACCTCTGACTTTGCTGAATTTAAATGTTCCATCTTGTGTTGTGCTGGAAATAAAGTTTATGCCAGCAGGTTCAAAGTTTTTAATTCTTAGAAGTAATTATTATCCTAAGGAACTAACATATATAAAGTCGGAATGGTGAGATTATTCTTGTTAGAAATCACATTTAAATTAAAATCATTTATTATGAATGTAGCCTGTATTGTGTAAGTGCTGAATATAGTACTTAGTCAGCTGGAGTTCTAACCCAATTTATTTCTTTACCACCAATCACCCTGGAAATAGCTGAATATCTGGGGACTCATTGTGTGAACTAAAAATAAAATTTGTTACTTTTTTTTTAACCCAATCTTAAGACACAGTCACTTATTTTCACAGTTCTTATTATCCCTATATATTTCCTTAGAACGTAGGAAATTTTATAGTAAATTATTAACTAACAATATCAAATAAATTATTCATCTTAAAGGATTGTGAAAAATTACCCCAAGGATGAATGGAAGAAAATTCAGGGAGAACAAATTGATATAACCAAAGGGTTATATATTTTTCTTCTAAAATGTAAGCCATTTTTATGCTATTTGTAGCTAAAGCTAAGAAAGGATGATATTAGTAACTTTTTAAGTTAAAAATATGATTTGAGCTCCTTATTTTTAAGGAAAACAGGCTTTCTGTAATTTGGGGAGATTTAATACTAATGAAGTTCTGCTACTCTGTTGTGAGGGTATGGTGTTTGATTTTCCAGAATTTTTCTATTGATTTATCAGTGAGAATTTATATAGACTACAGTTATATTTTAGAGATAGGTTGTGACTTATTTACTTAAAGCTGATATTAATTTTGAAATCACTGGAATGGGTAGAAGAAGGATATGAAGAGATTAGTTAAAAACAAATCAACACAATTTAATAATAAAATAACTATCTTATTTATATACGTCACCAAATCAAATGAAAACGTGTGTTTATTAACTTTGGGTGCTTTAATTTCATAAGAATCTTAAAGTCTTTAACTATTACCTCTCTGTTAGAAATAAAAATATTCACCAAAGCAGTGTCACCCAGAATAATTTCACCACCCAAAATATCCCCTGTGCGCTTCACCTCTTCACTCATCTATCCCTATTCAATTATCTATGCCTCCTCTTGATTCCTTTGCAACTACTGATTGTTTTACCATCTCTGTAGTATTGCCTTTCCAAGAATGGCATGCAGTTGGAATGATACATTATGTAGCCTTTTCTGACTGACTCTCACTTAACAACACACACTTAAGATTCTTCTATGTCTTTTCATGGCTTAATTACTCACTTTTAAAAATTATTGAATAATATTCTTTGCATGGATGTATCACAATTTTTCCATTTACCTATTGTTAGATATCTTGGTTGCTTCCACTTTTTAGTAATTATATACAAAGTTGATATCAACATTTATGTGCAGGTTTTTATGTGGGTGGTATTAACCATACATCCTTTTGCTTTTAAACTAAATATTGAAAACTGAATTGTATTCCTAATTATTGAAGTTACTTTAGAGAGGGCATGTAAAGGTCATATGTCAAATATTGTGCTAATTCTTGCACAAATGTATAAGCTATATTGCATCTTTCAATATGATTATATTTAGAGAACATAACAGAAAGTTTGCAGATGAAAAGTGGTCACTATTTTAAAATCGTCTGATATAATTTTTACCAATTGTATTTATTTTATAATTTTTTTAAGATGCCATCTTAATAATATCTACTCTTTTAAACATTTCTCCTGGGAGTCAGAATTATATATGATTGAATTTAGCATGATGGACGCAAGAAAATGATTGGGTCAGGCTTGTCTTAAGGCTGCCAGCGTCAAACATATGAAGTTATTACAACCAAGGTCTACAAAAAGTCGTAAAGCAGCAGACTTGAGAAAAATGAAGGGAGCCTGTGAAAGTTACTGTACTATTTGTTCACTGGGAAGAGGTTGGGGAATGATCACTGACCTCTAAGTAACAGAGAATGGAACTCATCTTTCACTTCTGAATGAGCTCCTTGCTGTAATTGATGGCATCTCCTGAAATGGCTGCGATCATTAGGGCTCCAGTGACTGAATTAAAAGAAAATGAAGGATGCAGATGGCTGTAGTAAAGCACGGAAAATGCATTTCTTCCTGGTGACAGATACAACTGATCATTTTACAGGAAGTGCCTTGCTGAAAGTGTCTCAGCCATGTAGTTCTCAGGGAAAATGAAGAGTAATGTAAAAATTGGACAAGATGAAACTAGCTGTTTCATTCCAGATATTGACTACACAAGTCACTTTCAATAAATCAGCTGCTTATTGTACCTAAGACAGCAGTTTGTTAATATTATGAAGGTGCTACAAAATGTTCTTTTTGGTTAGGCAATCTTGAACATCACATGATAAAACAAAAAGTTTTCTTTAAGTGGTTTTTTGGTTTCTATTTGTTTTCCAGTTATCAACATTTGAACCACTAGGCATATTTATTTAGAAATAACTTTGATGATGATTAGGAACAGCCAAAAATCAGCAAACTTCTTCTGTAAAGGGGCAGATATTATATACTTTAGACCTTTGTGAGCCATGTAGTCCCTGTAACAGCTATGCCACTCTGCCATGGTAGAAGAGAAGCATCCATAGACAATGGTTAAAAAAAGAAAAAAGAAAGTTATGACTGTGTTCCAATAAAACTTTATTTACAAAAACAAACCACAGCTGGATTTAGCACTCAGGCTATAATTTGAGGATCTCTAATCTAATGTTTTTGTTTAGCATACTAAATTTTTATGCATTCATTGTAGAAGACACAATGGTCACCATAAATTTTAGATGTCATTGTTAAGTCACAGAGCATAACAAATTTAATTGTGAAAGATAATAGAACTGAGTCTTGTAAGAACCAAAGAAAAAATCAGGTAGGGAGGTAGTTTATCCATATATAGAGCGATTTCTTTTGTCTATTTCTAGTTATATGAAATTCTATGGGGTCATGACTTTGGAAATAAGTAGGAGGGTTTATGAGTTCAAAGGTTAATAGAAACAAAAAAAATTAGTCTAAAGTGTGTGTGTGTGTACACAGAGTGATTTCTTAAGAGAGTAAAAAAATAACAATAATAAGGATTTAGCTATTAATAAGACCAAGGGTGACTTCCATAAGAACTCTTGAGAAGCACTCAACAAACTGTGGCTCACAAGCTAAATTTGGCCCGCTACCTGTATTTGTGCCACAGATGGATTGTACTTTTTTAAATAGTTGAAAAAAAAGCAAAAACATTATATATATATATATATATATATATATATAGTGGCATGTAAATATTCTGTGAAATTTAAATTTTTGTATTTACAATAAAATACTGAATTTTATCAATAAAAGATGTGTGGAAACTTGCCTTTCTTATTATGTAAGTCCTTATTTACTATACTTGATTTTCCCTTTTGACCCTTCAAACCATAGTTTGACCCTTTGACCATAGTTTACTGACTCCTTCTCTTGAGTGTATCTCCTAGGACTGGAGTGCTTCCACAACTGCAATTCTTTATCATAAGTCTGTTGTTCTTTGACTTCATAGAAAAGTGAAGATATTTATTCTTTCATACCTGTGTTATCTAGGGAAACCTAGAATTACAATAAAAGTTAAATAAAATTTTCTTTCAAAATTCTGTGCTCTTAAAACTATGATACACATAAAATATTTTCTTTGAAAGTGAATATCAAATTAGAGTTATTCACGATTATGTTAAAAATAGAAACAGCCAAAAATCTGAACCATCATGGGAATGCTATAGTTGAAAAATTGAATAAATGTCTTTACTTCTACATAACAGAGTTCTCAGTGTCTGGAAAATCTCATCTTGCAACTTCGTGGGGGTTATGTATTGAAGCAAAAGGTGGAGTTGAACACCTATGGTAGGAGAATTCTAAGATGTCCCTGAAATTTCACTCCCCTTTGTACATTCCTGTATAATCCCATCTTCTTTATTTTTTTAAAAATTTTATTTAAAAAGAGAGAGAGAGCGCACGCACATAGGAGCAGGGGGAGGGGCAGAGGGACAAGCAGACTCCCCGCTGAGCTGGGAGTCTGACAAGGGACTCCATCCCAGGACCCTGAGATATTCACCTGAGCCAAAGTCAGATGTTTAATGGACTGAGCCACCCAGCTACCCCTCCCTTCCTCTTTAATGTGGGCCAGACCCCTGAATATGATGAGTTTTCACACTAGTGATTAGCTTATGTTTTATAGCACTGCTGACTTTCATAAGGGAGATTTCCTGGGTTGCCTGACTTAATTAATTACATGAGTCATTTAAATCTGGGTAGAGAGGTCAGATGAGGAATTCAGAGATTCAGAGTAGTAAGAGGCAGGCTTTAGAAGTTGAGAATGTCCCCCAGTGAACAGCCAGCAAGAAAAGAGTGACATCAGTTCTATAACCTCAAGGAACTGAACTTTGCCAATGACCCGAATGAGCTTTGAAGAGGACCCAACCCTCAAATGAGATAGTAGCTCTGGCTGACACATTGATTTTAGCCTTGTGAGACCATAGGCAGACCAACTATGTTGGGCCAGATTGTTGACACAGAGAAACTGTGAAAGAATACATTTGTGTTTCTTAAACTGCTGAATTTGGTAAGTTGTTATACGGGAGTAGAAAATTAATAACACACTCAAACCATTTTCAGAGGAATAGCATCCTTTGCCTTTATGTTTAATCATCTGTGGCTCTGTTGTTCTCTTTCAACTGAATGTCCATTTCCCAGTGTGTTTATAGTCCTTTATCTCTGTTGTTCATTTCTTACTCTTAGATACTACAGCAATGGCACTTTTATTTGTAGAGTCATTCAAAGTGATTAAAGGAGCAGGGGAAAGCAAGCCTATCACCAAAACAATGTAAAATGAGTGGTAAATATTTCTCAAATAATTATTCTTTGATCCTATGTTTATGAGGGATTTGGCATGTTTTCTACTTGGGCTTCAGTCTCCACCACATTGCTAGACTTCCTCCTTTGTTATTTTGCACTGTATTCTCCAATTCCTGATTCTGTATTATGAAGAACAGTTAGCCTATTCTTAGTTCCTTCATGTTTTTCCCAGAGGCCACTTTATCATAATCAAATATGCACATATCTGTTGGTCTCAAAAGAAGATGTTCTTCCCTGAAACAAACCATTTTATTGATTCTTATTTTCACTATTTGGGAGAGAAGGGGGGAGGCAACCTGTTGTAAGATTACAATATGTAAATGAAATATTAACATAAGGTATTTAAATGCACAGTGTGTGGTGATGGTGGAATGAATTAGTAATTACATATGAACTTTGCAGAGAAGCTTTAAAAATTGCTCTACTCTTCTCTAGTGGTCCTTTTATTGTTTATTAAAAGAGAAAAATATTCAAAACTTAAACTTGGAATTGGCCTGCTCTCCTCCCAGTTTGGGGTGAATATCAAGCTGGCTAGACATATCCCAAGACATGAGTTGTATCTGTGAATGATGTTCCAAATGTTGGACTTAAAATTCTAGAGTGCAATTTCACAGAAGCTTATGATATCTTAATTTTATTTCAATTAGAGTTTGCCTTTCTGTGTTTTCACCTCTATTTACTCATCTCTTCTCACTGTTTCTGTACTTTACATTTTCTATTTCAGCAAACATAGCATATTTCTTCTTGTCTTTCTGGAATGTTCAATCCAACTCAACCAATTTGCATTTTTTTTCCATATAAGAAGGGCTCTCTATTGCTCTTTTCCAGTGCTAACCAGGATGGCTCCTTTTTTGTATCTCTACAAAATTGCCCAAAAGATTATACCAGTGCTAGTTATTTCAATTATTTCAACGTTATAAAGCATCAGTATATAGACAGCACTATATACCGAGTTTTGCCCTCAGTAAATGGGCAGGCATCACCTTATCTATTGCTCCTTTTCTCTTCAAAGAACCGTGTCTTTCTTCCATCTCTAAATGTGTTGACTGTGTGCCAATTTTTTTTGAACAAAAAGAAAACTCAGAGATGACCTGATGTAATTTATTCACAAATAGATATAGATATTTCAGTTTTAACTGAGTCTAACTCATCTGCCAAATAATGTGTATACTACATTATCTCTGCTGCATGGTGAGTAGCTGAGCAGAATGGGCTTCAGTTCTATTTTTTTTTTTTTAATACCACTATCAAAATATTTTCAAACACGTTTTTTGTATTGTCTTCTTCAGCTTGGTGTTTCCTGCTAGATTGCTTTTATAACATTACTCTGCATACCTTCCAGAGTAAGAAGAATATATCTGCATAATAGATGCTGTTTATCAGTTGATCAATTGATTGACCTAACGATCTAACAACTTATGATCTATGATCCTTATGATTATGTGATCTTATGATCTAATTTATGTGTCCTCTGTTAGTAATAATATATTTAGGTGGATATCACTAACATTTCTGTGAATCCCTTTTCATTCCACTCAGCCTCATTTAATTATGTCCTTTGTATATTACTATCATATCTTGGCTTGCTCTATTTTATATTCATCTTGAATTTGAAATTGTTTTCTTAAACAAATTACAGTGTGATTCTTAATCAGTGCCACTGCGTAGTACTACCACAATGTGCATGCTTAACTCAAGATTTGCTTATCTTGTGAGTGGATAAACAAGAAACATCTTCCTGAAAAATTGTATGCACTTGGCAGAGCTCCTGTCTCCTAGTTATGTATGCTATTTGGGTTCATGCCCTCTCTTTCGCGTTACATAGAGAGCATACTCATAAATTCCACAGAATTGTAAACCAATCATTTTTATGGCTACCATTAACACTATATTTTTTCTGTTAGTTCTCCATTATAGTCATTTAATCAAATTAATGTTGAGTAGCTGATATGTAACTCATGAGTATATACCTCTCTACATAGAGGTTTGACTGCAATGTACAAACTAACATTCTATGAAATCACTGTGAACATAGGATATGCTCTTTATAAAGATTTTATAAATTTTCTACCCAATAATTTATAAGTTTAAGAATTTATATTCATATGTATGTTTCCTATGTAATTGTTAGCTAAAAATTTTGTCATAATAATTCCAAATTTCCTCTTTTTAGATAATGCAGAGTAATCCAAAGGACTAAATTATTAAATTAAACAAACTATTTTAATTATACAGAAATGCAGACTTAACTTCAAAGTTTCCTGTGGACATTTAAGTGAAACTCCATGCAGTGACTGAGCTAGCATTTTTTTCTGACTCTTAAATTATATATTTTACTTTGTTTTACTGAGTTGATATAACATCTGCACTTGAAAAGCAAAGTAACTGAGAATAAAATAATTAAATCGTCTACCCTGAGCTATTTTTAAAAGAAATGGTACAGATTTTAAACTAGTAACTTTTGGTAAACAGAGTGCAATTTTTTTTATTTTTTTTTATTATTCTGATGGTGAAAGTTTTTAAAAAGTCCATTAAACTTTCATATGGACAATGTGCTGTCTATTTTACTAAGAATAATGGATTAGCTAAATATTCTTCTTAAACGTTTTGTCAGTCTCCCAATGTATCTAAAGTGTCTATCATATGCCATTTAGAAAGATGTAGTCAGCACTGACAGAGAGGATAAATGGTTTGAAGAGGAGGGATGGAAACACCATTTTGAAATCTACTCTTCATTCTGTTTGTATATGAACATTTGTTAGATGTTAAATATCTTGCAGCTTCCACTACAGTGGGTGATTTCAAAACAGTATTTCCTTTACAATACAAACATTTCCTTATTTTCCCAAGTACCAAGTAAACTAAGAGAAAAATATGAATACAATTCTGAGTAAAAGGGAGCAAATGAGAAAAGTGTGTCAAAATGGCAACCTAATAGAAGGAGGAGAAGCAAACTTTCAAAGGATGAACAGATACCAAAGGAATAAAGACATTCTTTGGAATTCCTCAATATTCCATTAAAAACGTAGAGAGAAAAGAAGCTATAATTAATGACTGTTTTCGCTTGCTCACAATTTTTGGCCTAATTTATTTTAAATTAGAGGGGAGGAGTAGCATTGTTTGTATATAAACTATTGATGAGAAATCATAAATTAGCCTTTAAGCATATTGATTATGAGTGCTTGTGGATTTTATTTGTGTGCCTCTGCAAAACACATTGAAAAACATTGTCTGCTTTATTACCTCAATTAGACATTTAAAGTGAAGGGGGGCCTCCAGGGACATTGAAAAGGAACTATGAAAATTTGCATTTTGGCAAGATAATTACTTAACTGTACAATGAAAGTATTCAATGTTATTAAGGTGAGTTGTTTTTATACTGTATTTACCTTCAAAGGAATTATTCCTCTTTAAAAAGTTTATTTTAAAAAGTCAGTACTCTAATATGCTATGTGAGGGGGAAAAATCCACTATTGTACAATTACTATCTCACTCATCACAAATTTATAGTTATACTGCACTTGACATCTTAGTCTAGAAAATAACACTTAGTGATCACACTTTTTAATGAAGTATGTGTAATTTGCATAAAGTGAAAGGTACATATGTTTAATGTGAAGTTTTGTGAGTTTTCCCAATTCCATACACTAATATATCCCAAACATCTGTGTGAGTGTAGAGCATTTTCATCAGCAAGATTCCTTATGTCACTTCCCAGGCAATTTATACACCCCATCCCTAGGCAACCACAGTTCTGGTTTCATACACCATCAAGTAGCTTTGCTTGTTGTAGGACCTCATATAAACCGGATAATATAGTATGCACTCTTTTCAGTCTGGCTTCTTTCAATTAGCATTAGGTTTTTTGAGATTCTTTCATGTTGTGTGTATCAGTAGTTTATTCCTTTTTATTGCTAAGAATTATTACATTGAATATTTGTATTTTTACCTATTTTGGTAGACATATAAATTTGGGTTGACAGTTTTTAGCTAATATGAATACAGCTGCTATGAATATTATTGTTCATGTTTTTTTGTGTATATTTTCCTCTTCTTGCTATCCTATCCAATTAGCGTGAACATGGTCTGATAGATGTAATGGATCAATATGCTGTCTTCTGGTATGTCTAGATGGCCCAGAACTTTTTGTATTATATTATGACAGAGGGCGTGAAAATTAACATAGCTCTGGGCAGAGCTACAAATGTATGTGTTTTATCATTCCATTTGAATGCATACTATTTTTGTTTTCTGATGGATTAGAAAAGAATACACTCACCAGAGTAGCGAATACCTGGTCCCCAAGTGCACATGAGTCTTCTCTAAGCAAGAAGCTAACTCAGGCACAGCAGCCTTGATCAGGAATGCATTTTCAGGGAGTTTGAGGTCATTTCCAGTCCTTATTAACTTATTCCAAATCTTGACAAGGAAGTGTTCAGTCTTTCGCCATTAAATACTGTTTTATATTCCCCCTTTCATAATGAGAAAGTTTTCTTATGTTCCAATTTACTGATTTCTTTTATCAATAGGTGTTTAGTGCTGTAAATCTTGTTTTTCCCCGCATTGTTTGAGATATGATTTGTGCTGCTTTATCTTATTATATGGAGAATTAATTAATATATTTGAACATTAAACCAAACTTTTGTTCTTGGGATAAATCCCTCTTAGAAATAATCCTTTGTCCATTTTATATATTGTTGGATTAAATTTGTTCTTTTTTTAGGAATATTATTTCTATATTCTATGTTTTTAGTTTTGTTTGCTATTACAGTTAGTGTACTTTGTTTCCTACCTAAGAAATCTTGGCCTATTTGTGGATGTTTTTTCCTATGCTTTTTTTCAAGAAATTTTATACTCTTACAGTGGCATACACGATCCATTTCGGTTCTGTGTACCATGTGAGGTAAGAGTGAAGTTTTTGTTTGTTTTTTTGTTTTTTGTTTTAGTAGAGGCTTCCAGTTTTACTGTATCATTTCTTGAAAGACTGTCTTATATGCATAAATTATTTTGATGTGTGTGTTGAAAATGAATTGATTGTTTGTGTCTACTTTTTGACCATGTCTTCTGTTCTGTTTATCTACATTATATCACATTGTCATGATTTTATAACTTCATATTAAGCTTTTAAAATCAGTTGATATAAAACCTCCAATTTTATCTTTGTCAAATTTGTTTAAGCTATTACATTTTTTTTTTACTTTTTCCATATAAATTTTAGCAGTAGCTTGTCAATCTCTAAAACATGCCTCCCAGAATTTTGATAGATTGCATTAATCTGTATATAAGTTTGGGGAGAACTGACATCTCAATAATATAATTTCCCAAAACTGAATTTTTATGGGTTTTTTTTGTAGATTCATTCAATTTTCTATATAATTATGTTGTCTGCACATTAATACTATTCACTCTCCAAAGGGCTTATATTTCTTTTATTTCCATGTTATATTACAATACTGAACAGAACTATGAGAGCCTAAGAAGGTGGCCTTAGGACTACAAGAAGATACAGTCAGTGGCGGCCAGCCATTCCCTCGGCTACTTCAGTTCCTCCACACTGTTTTGTTTCATATACCATCTTCCTGCAACCAAATGAATGACTGAGACAGAAATGTCTAGCCAAGATCTTTCTGAATTCTTGATTCAGAGAAATTATGAAAGATAATAAAATATTGCTGTTTTAAGTGACCGAGTCTTGAGATGGCATGTTACACACTAATAGCTAAGCAGAACAAAAAAAGTTATGCCTGGAAGTGGAAAACTGTCTTAACAAATGTCTAAAAATTTTGGCTTAGGTTCTGGGGTCAAGAAGAAGGCCATGAGAGACTCAAAATGAAATAATAAAGTATCTCAAGGAGAGTGTTAGTGGACACCTAATGAAACTGAAGAAGATTTTTAGGGAGGACTTAAAGGAACGCAAGGAAAATAGTGTAGCTGATGGAAGTATATAGTCATAGAAATTTGACAACACTGTCAACTGCAGTAAATGTAGAAATTAGAAAATGCATGGAAACTTGATTTGGTTAAGGAGACTTCGAGGCAGAGTATCAAAGATTCCACATAGCCTCTTCTTTGCACATATGATAAAATTCAAGAGAAGAGAGATGAACTGAAAAATAAACTTTTAAATAAAAAAGAGCCATTATCTTCTGTATTTGAAAATAAAACTATTTTTCAATCCCTATATCTACAGCTAGAAAAACAAAGAAACAGCAATACCAGGGACAACAATAAAAATATGAAATATTCTCACATTAACAAATGCTTTAGGGGAAATCTTTAAGTCCAATTTGTGCCTGTAAGATCCTTTACCAAATCCTCATGAAGATTTAAAATAGTGTTTTACAAACACTTCTCAAATAGACAAAGGATCTAAAAAATGATTTATCGATCCCATGTGTTACACAACAGGTACTTTTAAGACTCTAAGTGTGGGTTGTCCTACAGCAGACTTTCAGAGAACACAAAGTAGAGATAAGCATATTTGAATATACTTGTACATGTGCCACTCTCTAATAGAATGGACTGTAAATCAAAACATAAGAAATCCACAAAGTGTTAAAAATGATTAGACCAACTTGATTGATAGTATCAGAAAAAGTGAAAAGCGAAAAGAAGCCCTTGGATCTTCAAATTACTGTAGGAAGAAAGCAACATGGTTGCAAACACTATGGAAAGTAGTAATTCAGAGGGCAAAACAAACAGCCAAAAATGCAGAACCAAGATTCATGGAGGATAACATATGAGGAAACTGGCACATATTTCCAGCTGGATTTCATAATTGCTGTGGCAAGTGTCTCCTATGTGTCCTTTTCTCCTTCTGTGTATATATGGAGAATATATGATGGTTTTCCTATTCTTGTCTCCTCACTATTTTTTGTTGGAGGTGGTGGTAGAATGCACATATCTTGTCCCTTTAGTTCACAGGTCTTCACATTGAGAGGAATGATATTCAAGAAATTATATCCAAGGAATTGCATCTGAGGGTATTCATCTGAACTAGAACATGACTTAGCTATGGAGACCTCAAACCTCAAACTGATTCTGTAATGAGAAAAGATTTAAGAGTCTTAGGACAGGTGATGTGACTATATTTTCATGTGAGATGATGTCATTGTGAAGGCTCCCATGTTGTAAGGACACCTCAGACAGAGAAGCTACTTGGAGAGACCCTAGGATTACATGAAAAGAATGAGATGTCAGCTGTTCCTCAGCTGCTTTTGTATACCTCTACCCTACCTGCTACTATTTCATCACCAGCCACTCTCTGGGGATGACCTCATGAGTTATCTCGACCAGAACCATGAATCAAGCCCTTCCTAAATTCTTGATGCACAGAAACTAGGAGATAAGAAAATATTTGGGGTAATTTTAAGCCACTAAGTTTGGGTGATTTTCTATGCAGATGTAGGTAATCAGAACCCCTCACCAGTCAAGTTTTTATGTCAGATATTTTGGGTTTTATTTCTACAAGTTTTATTTGATTCCTTTATATATTTCCTTTATATATTTCCTTTATATATTTCCTATTTCTACAAGTTTTATTTGATTCCTTTATATATTTCCTTTATATATTTCCTATTTCCCTCATCATGTTTGTGTTTTTCTTTAGGTCCTTGAGCATGTTTATAGCTGTTTTAATATCTTGTGTTATTCTTCCATCATTTCTGTCATCTGCATCAGTTTTTATTGACTGATTATTCTCTGGGTTATGAGTTACATCTTCCTACTTCTTTGTGTATTTAATACTTTTGGGGGTGGGTATTGGACATTGTAAGTTTTATATTTGAGTTCTTTTTTATCATTTAAAGACTGTTGAAGTTTGTTTTGACCAGCAGTTTATTTGCAAATTAATTTGTAAACCTTTAGAGATCTCTCTTGACTGCCCCAGGTATTTATTTTTTTTTGCACTCTGGATGATCAGGATTTAAACATCTCTTATCCCAACATGTGATCATTTAGGAATTATTCAGTACCACTCTCTACCCACCCAGCCCAGTACTGGTTCTCTACCTAGCTCCTAGGAGTTTGATTCTAACCAGCCCGTGCTTTATGTTTAACAACAGATTCAAAGAAAGCTTTATGAAAATTTATGGAACTCTTGTGTTTAGCTAGCTCCTATCTCATACTTTGCCCCTCAGATTCCAGCCCCCTTTATGTGTGTATCTGACTGAACACAGACAGGCTACTATTGTCTGTTTCCAGTAGCACTCCTGCATTACAATATGGTAGACACCTCCTGAAGAAAGCTGTGATGAGGTACAGGTGAGGTTCAGTGGGGTGGGGTCCGGAGCCGAAGACCAAGAAAGAATTCTTGAGGCATCTTTGGTGCAAAATGGTGGTTTATTAAAGCACGGGGACAGGACCTGTGGGCAGAAAGAGCTGCTGCCCCGGGGTTGTGAGGAATGGCCCATTATATTCCCTCAAGTTGGGAGGGGGTTAGGGATAGCGTAAGTCTCTAAAGAATTTTGGAAGCAAGGTTTCCAGGACCTTGAGGGGGCTAGCTGTTGTTGGGAAAAGGTCATTTATTACTGTCTAATAAAACCTGAGTCATGAGACCCTTCAGATGTATATTGGTGGGCCATATGCTTGGGGGATGATTGCCAATACATATCTTGGGGGGTTAGAGATAAAGGAATTTCCAAAGGAATTTTTATACGTTAAAGTAGACTTACAGGATCTTGGTGGAGGGGAGGGGGTCAGGCTAGGACTGCCTTTTGCCCTTAGCAAAATATTAACATCAAGGCAGCTGAGTTCCTAGAGGAATGTCACCATGCCTGTTTCAAGGACTTGTCAATGGGCTGTAGGTAGTAAGGAATGTTTCTTTGTCCTTTAGGGCAGCCAGAAGTGCCTGAGGAATGTCACATACATCCCATGGAGGGGGGGAGGACAAAACTTCTGCTTTGTCCAGCTTGCCTTCCGTTCCCTCATCAAGCTGGACTGATTTTAAGACTCGGTTATCTTCCTTCTCTTAGGAATCACAGTCCTTCACTGCCTATTTTCCTTTTGGGAAATCCTAAGTGTTTGGAAACACATGTTTCATATATTTTGTCCTATTCTCTGTCTCTCTCTCTTTTAAATACCGAATGCCTCACGAGTTTGCTTGTCATCTTTGCACAGGAGCCATGCTAATCTTCTCTATATCATTCCAATTTTAGTATATATGCTGCCGAAGTGAGCACCTATTTTCTCATTATTTATTGTAAGTGGCCCAGTTACTCCACCAGGGTGGAATTGATGGTCTCAAGTCTCCGTAAAACTAATTTTTTGAATGTCTAAATTATCACCCACTGTTTTTCCTCCATGTTATGTTCTAATTTATTTTTTGTAACTTTATCTTCCAATTAACCTGGTCATCCTTCTAGTCTATCTAGTGTTTTCTTTAAAGACCACATTTTCCAAGTTTACATTTTATTCTTGGCATTTCCTTTAAAGTTCCCTTGTTATTTTATAGATTCTATTTCTTTTTCTTTAGGAGTTTCAGTCATAAATTCATCATCTTTAAATTTTTAGCTATTCTCTTGTTCGTGTTGTCTCATATTAGTGGATTCTCATGTGTTTTGTAGATTTTTGCCGGTGGATGTCAAATCAATAGGCGTTTCCTTTTTTGAAAATCTGTTATACCTGTGTCTTAGGTTAAGCAGTTGTCCTTATAGAATATTTTGAGTTTGTTTTAGCCGCCGTCATGTGGACTGGTTAAAGACCAGTTTTATATTAGTTTCTCAGTTTGAGTTTAACGGGTTAATTTTATTTGGGACACAGTACTTCTATGTGCATAATGCCTGGTTTTCTAATATCCTTATCACTTTAAAAAAAATGTTTTTCTTTTCTTTTTTTCCAGTCAAGATCTGGGACTGATAACTTACTTTTGGCTGTGCCCAGTCTGTGTCTATGCCAGGAGGGGCAAAATTTTGTTCCTATTTTTGATGGGACAGCTTATGTCAGGGTTTCTCTCTCCTCAGGCTCTCTGACATGTAAACAAACAAAATCTATTATAGTGCTTCATCAAGAACAGGTCTGACTGCCTTAAGTTCATTCCGAAAATAGGTGCCTAAACCTCAAATTGTATGTCCACGTCCAATACATTTAATGTGGTATTTGTGTGTTAGAATGAAGAAGAAAGTCTTGTCATGTGGGTTTAATCTGCCATCTTGAGCTGAAGTTGTAATATGAGTGTTATCTCTCCTCTTCTTTGTCAGAGTAACTTATATTTGTGAATGTTGTTGGATAATCAACCAAATGTTTTATTTCTTTTCTTTATTTTCTTCTTTCCTCTTTATTTCTTTTATCATGTAGGTAGTTTGGTATGTTATATTAGTAATATATTAAATGACACTCTTGTTTATGATTTTGAAATTATTGTATTTAAAATATTTTAATCTTTTACTATATACCAGAAATTATCCTAGGTGTCCTGGGGGAACATAAACAATGGGGCTCATCAGCCCCTCTGACAATGGAGAGCATTCTGAAGGACTCCTGCAGACACTCAAGGGCTGGTTTCTTTAAATTCTAATTGCTCTTTTAAAGCTGCTGCTAGTTTTTTTTTTTTAATACCCCGCGGCAGACAAATCTGCTCCTCCTCCCTCACTACTATTTCTCCCCACTGCAGTTCACTCTGTCTGGAGCTGGTGTTCCTAGGGTTATCCTGTCTTCATCTCTTGCTGTTCCCATGTGGTTTCTCTACCCTTTGGGGTGCAGATGCTATTCAGTAAGTCCTCAGTTCTACTTCAGTAGGAATTGCTCTACATGTAGGCGTCCATTCGGTGTGTTTGTGGAAAAGGTGAGTTCATGGTCTTTCTGAGTCGCCATCTTGGGCCCTCTCCTATTCATTAAATTATGTATATGCTCTTATATACGTATATTTGTGTATATATAAATACAAATTTATGTATATCTCCTAAACTTTTGAAAAATTCTATGAATTCTGTTAGAATTTTAAAAAGGCTTGAAAGAGATGACATTTAAATTATACTATAATATTTATGGATAATATAATGTATGGGTTCTGTTTCAATATAATATAGAAGTTGGCGGAGTATCAATTTAAAAAGATTGACCATAAATTGGTCATTTTTGATCCTGGATGATAACTACATAAGGGTATATTATACTATTCTCTCTACTTTTTAAAGGATAAAAATTTCCATTAAAATGTTTAAAAATATTATATCTTTTTAAACTTTTTAAGCAGTCATGAAATTATGGCATTTCCATGAGTTCTTTTATTATGTAAAAATAGGTACTTTGCATTTAAAAATTTAAACTCACTACGTATTGCTAAAGTTGTGCTATTTAAAGCAGAAAATTTCAAAATTGCATCTAAATAGAAAACAAAACTATTGAAAAGCTAATAAACCCTAAGCAGGAGCCTCATTACACAACAGGGCCTTATTATCCATTCCATTTATTGTTAATGACATACACTTGGAGCAATGTTTCTAACTGAAGCTTAATTGAAGACAAAACAGCAAACTTCTTAGGCCTTCCTCTTCTTTTTTTTTCTTTTGTAGTAAGTTTCTCAATGTGAAATTTGAAAAAAATGCAAAGAATATTTTATTGTTAGAAACTAATATTCGCCTGGAATATATCCTTTTTGAAAGAACAAGATAGAAAGATAATTGGGGGGAAGAAAAATGTATGTGGAATGTATGTTGAATGCTATCCCAAATCAATGTAGCTAGTACTAAGTCCAGATTACACTAATATTAAAAACATAATGTCATATGTTACCTCTGAATGCCTTTTGGCGTGCAGTACAAGGACCACAGCTGGGGCCTTTAGCTTGTTATTGATGTATTTAATGAAGCCATCCTCATGTATTGTTAGTTGTCCTTTTTAAAACAAAAGTGTTTTTCCTGAATAGTTTGACTATCTTTTTGATATTTTTCAATTTCTTCATTCAGGTATTTTCCAGGCAATATTAATCAAGCAGAAAGAT